>NC_138038.1:48694347-49119605 GCF_964106645.2 Podarcis pityusensis | reverse complement strand
GGAAACATGCAGTTTCTCCTCCGCAGCGATCTTGAGCATTAGCCGAATGCTCTCATATTTGACGGTGGGTGAGTAGGTCTCGTGGTAATCCTGTCCTGGTACCTGTGAAAAACCTCTGGCAACCAATCTGGCTTTGTGTCTGACTACCTTGCCATTCTGGTCTGTCTTGGCCTTGAAGACCCATTTGCTGCCAACCAGTCTCATCCCTGGGACTACCGGTACCAGTTCCCAAGTTTGGTTCCTGTTCAAGGAATCAACTTCAGCCTTCATGGCATTAAGCCAAGGCTCAGCATCTTTAGAGGTTAACTCCTGAACCTCTTTGAAGCTTGAAGGTTCCCACACCTTCTCTGAGCTACTAAGAACAGCAGTTGCTGTCTTAGCAAACTCATCAGCATACCTCTTTGGAGGTCTGCCTTTGGTCGCCCTTTCAGACCTACGTACTAGACGCAAGTCTTCTGGACTCATCTCCTCTTTCTTAGGAGAAAAACGACCAATGGTGAACAGTGGTTCTTCCAGTTCATTGTCAGACGCATCAGATGGTCTGACCGAGGCCTTTGCGCTCTCGTAGTCTGCTGTGTCATCACTGTCACTGACACCAGCAGCAGCACCGCCCACTGAACTGGAATCCGAACTCTGATCATCATCATCATCCTCATCATCATCATCCTCAGCTTTAGCTGCTTGCTTGACATCATCTTCATCCTCCTCTGGGTAACTCTGGAAAATTCCCACATTTTCCCCCCACTTAGGATTGTACTCAACACTCCTTGTGAACTTAATGGACTTAGAGTTAGTCATCCATACCCTGTATGCACCTTTTTCGTACCCCATGAACAAACCATGTGCCCCACGCTTCCCAAGCTTGTTGGTTTGTGGGGAGTGTACCCACATGTCAGAACCGAAGATTTTCATGTGCTTGATGTTGGGTTTCTTACCAAACATCTTCTCATAGGGGGTACAGCCAATGGGTGATGACAATCTGCGGTTAAAGGTGTAAACCAAATTCCCCAAAGCTTCCCCCCAAAACTTATCAGGGAGATTGGCATCATGCAACAAGGTTTTCATTCCTTGCAGCAATGTCTGATTTGCTCGCTCCGCAAGCCCATTCATCCATGGCGATCTGGGCGTTGACATGTCATGCTGGATTCCCTTCTCAGTCAGGAAAGCTTCAAACTGCTGAGAAGTGAACTCCCCGCCTCGATCAGTAAACAGACAGGCGATACGTTTACCGTGCACATTCTCCAACCAAGCACAGAATGCCTTAAACTTCGGAAACGCTTGTGATTTCTGTTCGAGCAAAAACACATGAATGTACCTGGAAAAAGAATCAATTAGAACCATGAAGTACCTTGCTCCCCCTAAAGAGGGCGTAAGTGGACCAACCAGGTCCGCATGCACTAGCTGGTAGGGCTTGGAAGCCTGCCTGCTAGATTCCTTGCCTTTTGGAGCAACCTTCACCTTGTTCTCTGCACAAGATACACATTTCATGTGAAATTTACAGGGTTTGATGTTCAAACCCTCAACCACCTCTGGCATCTTGGCCAGTGCCTTCCAAGAGAGGTGACCAAACCTTCGATGCGCATCGTGAATGCAACCTGCATGAAGAACTTTGTTAGTTTGAGCAACACAACAAGAATCAGCATTAGACACAACAGCAGTGTCCTCATAAGTTATATGGAACAAACCATCCATAAACTTTGCATGCAAATAGTCCTCTTTGCCTTTACTGATGACACAGACGCGCCTCTTGAAGGAAATCTGAAAACCACGCCCAGTAAGCTGTGGGACACTTAGCAAATTGCTTGCAGCGCCTGGAACATAAAGTACACCGCTGATGGTTGTGTGCAAACTTGCAAGTTTCACAGTCCCTTCTCCTGCGATTTGCAACGTCCTTCCGTCAGCCAGGTGGATCTCACCTTCCTGAGGCTTGAAGGAGATAAACAGGTGGCGATCCTTCGTGACGTGGCGGCTCGCACCTGAATCGACAATAAATCTGCCTTTGGCTGTTGGAGCAGTCTTTACAGCAAGCAGACCCTTGTTTTCCACCGGTGTGGGCTTTTGCAGCTTGCCCCCCTGCTCCTGGCCACCAGACGTGCCTTTAGCCTTTGGTGAAGCAGTGCCAGCAAACATAGCCTTGTTTTCCACTGGCGTGGGCTTTTGCAGCTTGCCCCCCTGCTTCTGGTCAGCAGACGTGCCTTTAGCCTTTGGTGAAGCTGTGCCAGCAAACATAGCCTTGTTTTTCCCTGGCGCGGGCTCTTCACCCTCCCTCTGCTTCTGGCCATCTGCAGGCATCTGTCTTTGTTTACCTCTGGCCTTCCGGCCTCTGCAAAGACGATGACCTTGGTTCCCACGAGAAACAGAGCTCTCAGCTGCCGACTCCTTGGCTCCCCCTGGAGGCTGGAATGCTGCCTGGGATGACGTGACGGTCAGCTCCCCCTGCAGCTTGCAACCGGTGCCCTCGGCATCCCTGCATTCACTCGCATTCTGGGAAACAGCTAGGACCTCCGATGCAGTCAAACTCTGGGCTGGGATGACTGGCTTGTGAGCAGCTTTCAAAGCATTCCACATCCCACGTGCAGTGGTGTTGCCAGCAAGCGTCTTAATTTCCTCAAGAGATACGGATAAGACTATTACGTCAATGGCCTTCGAATCATGGCCTTTCCATTTCTCTGTCAGAGGAACCGGAGGGGGCTCAGAAACGGTATGCCACACCCGAAACTGACGCAGCAAACTTTCACACCATTTTGCCCAGGTTTCATAATTCTGCCCATGTAACTTAGGGCAGTGAGTGGCCTCTGAAGCTTGGAAAAACTCCATTTCAGCTTTTCCTTTGAGCCGGGAGTCTCTTATGCCTTCAAAGACTCCTTATCTTGGCAGCTCATTAATCACGAACTCTCTGGCTTGGCTCCCAGAGCCATTAATCTGCCGGAGTTCCAAAGGCTCCTTCCGAGGTAAACAGAAAAAGAAAAGCCTCCCTTTCTTTCGCTTTTCCCCCGTACCTCTCAGTCTGTTGCAGCTTTACTCTCCTGTAGGTGCTGTGAATCTGGGCCCATAACCTTGTTGTTGGGAAACTGCCAGGGAGATATAGTCCATCATGGCCCCAAGCCGGCTGCCGGACGTCCATCGATCTCCCGTAGACAGGCAGATCCAGCAGTTAGCGACACGAAACCTCAGAAATAGATTGCCATATTCCAGGGCTCGTGCACACTGTTTATCAGCAGAAACACAGCCAGAAAGCTTGCACCGCAGAAGAGCATAATTTACAGACTTTATTTAGCGTTGAACAGAACAAAGGAAAACATGACCGTTCTGAGTCAGCGTCTCTGACCGACTGAAATCGAAAGGAATAGCAAACATAAACATCCTGTGAACAGGACATGCGCAGACTCTGTGACTCTCAAAGCCTGCTCCCTTTTAAGGTGGAACGGAAATATCCTAACAAAGAAGTTCATATGGATTTGTTGCTCTAAGCAAGCAATCTGCAATAAAACTTGGTACCGCTGGGGTGATTGACACCCGTTAGTCGGATAGGGAAGTGTTGTCAGCACTGAGACTCAGATGTATAGAGCTGGACTCAAAATGCTTGTTTACATAGCTGTTGTACTACCAACCTTACTGTATGCTTGTGAAACATGGACCACTTATAAACGCCATCTCCAACTCCTTGAAAGATTCCATTAACGGTGTCTCTTAAAAATTTTACACATCACTTGGGAAGACAGGTGAAGTAATGCCAGTGTACTGGAAGAAGCAAAGATCACCAGTGTTGAAGCAATGATTCTTCAACATCAACTTCGCTGGACTGGTCATGTTGTGCGGATACCTGATTATTGTCTTTCAAAGCAACTACTCTATTCCAAACTTCAAAATGGAAAGTGTAATGCTGGCAGTCAGCAAAAGAGGTTTAAAGACTCTCTCAAGGCAAATCTTAAAAAATGTAGTATGTTGTTGTTGTTTTTAGTCGTTTAGTTGTATCCGACTCTTTGTGACCCCATGGACCAGAACACGCCAGGCACTCCTGCCTTCCACTGCCTCCCGCAGTTTGGTCAAACTGTAGTATAAAATGTAGTATAAACACTGACAACTGGGAAACACTGGCCTGCGAGCGCTCCAATTGGAGAACAGCCTTTACCAAAGGTGTCCTGGCCTTTGAAGACACTCGAACTCAGGACGCAAGGGAGAAACGTGCTAAGAGGAAGGCACAATTGGCAAATCCACACCGTGATCAAATCCTGCCCGGAAACCAATGTCCCTATTGTGGAAGGACGTGTGGATCCAGAATTGGCCTCCACAGTCACTTACAGACTCATTGTTAAGACTGTGTTTATGGAAGACAATCTTACTCGGCTACGAGTGATAGAAAAAGAAGAAGAAGAGGAAGAAGAAGAAGGACTGGTACTCATCTAGTGCCCTTGTGGGCAATATTGTATGATAGATAGATGATAGATATAGATAGATAGATAGATAGATGGATAGATAGATAGATAGATAGATAATGATAGATAGATAGATGATAGATAGATGATAGATAGATAGATAGATAGATAGATATAGATAGATAGATGATAGATAGATAGATATAGATAGATAGATGATAGATAGATAGATAGATAGATAGATAGATAGATAGATAGATAGATGATAGATAGATGATAGATAGATATAGATGATAGATGATAGATGATACATAGATTGATTGATTGATAGATAGATGATAGATAGATAGAGGCTTAGCCAGAGGTGCTCATGCCGACCCCCCCCCCACCTTTCCCTCTCCTTCCAGGTGTTTTTCAAGGCTGGACTGCTGGGCCAGTTGGAGGAAATGCGAGACGAACGCCTTTCCCGCATCATCACCCGCATCCAGGCGCAGGCCAGGGGTCAGCTTATGCGCATCGAGTTTAAGAAGATTATGGAACGTCGGTGAGCGCCGTGATTATCCCTTCTTAACTTGCAGGTTGGGCGGGAGTAAGAATCGATTTCCACGGTATCTGGAAGAGGGAGATTCACAATAACAAGATTTCCACAGGATCACCTGTTATTCCATTTCAACAAACGTGCTGCAGGCACTTTCCGAATGCATTTTCAGAGCATTTGGTTCACAGGGAATCTTAGTTAGTTTTGGCTATTTAATGAGCATTTGTCCCGATTTGTTTACGGGTGCGTAGATGGCGTTGCATCAAAGCAAGCGCATTACCCCATCATTTTGCTTATCGCAGAAAAAAGAAGTCTGGTCTTTAGGGGCAGGCAGGCTTGTTTCCTCAAACGACTGTAATTGTGCAGCCAAAATTTAGCAGCATGGGACAGAACCCCATCTGAAAATAGGGACAGCCTGGAAGCACCTTTTGCGGTCACAAGAAGACCCGCTCTTGATGGTTGTCAGAAATGCTGGTGGGCAGTTGCTTTGCTAGGCAACGTGACTGTTTAAAAGATATTTGGCTAGTACAATGGTACCTCAGGTTACATATGCTTCAGGTTACAGACGCTTCAGGTTACAGACTCCGCTAACCCAGAAATATTACCTCGGGTTAAGAACTTTGCTTCAGGATGAGAACAGAAATCGTGCTCCAGCGGTGCGGCAGCAGCAGGAGGCCCCATTAGCTAAAGTGGTGCTTCAGGTTAAGAACAGTTTCAGGTTAAGAACTGACCTCCAGAACGAATTAAGTACTTAACCCGAGGTACCACTGTACATATACAGTACTTATTTATTTGCACTTATAGTCTGTCCTTCGGCAAATGGTTCCCAGGGCGAGTTACAAGCACACGCAATTAAAATAAGCAAGAACGTGCAGTTAGAATCATTTTAAAAATCATTTTATATTGCGTTTTATACCATCAACTGCCCTGTGATCCTCGGATGAAGGGCAGTACAGAAACTTAATAAAATTAATAAATGAAGTGAAAAAGGGGGCCCATGGGAAGGAAAAAAAAACCTGTGGAACTCTACAACAATGACCACCAAGACCTCACGAATTGCAGTTTCTTTTTTTCTCCTTGCCTGGAACCTTGTTTTCAAAACCAAAAAGCAATCCGTATCAGAATAAATAAATAAAAGCAGTGGTGCAGAATACAATGCACAGCAATGGAAGAGGAGGCAAGGCAGCCAATTGGTCAAAGCCTGGAGGGTAAAGAGTTGAAATTTTGACCAATCACTGAAAACCACAGGGACATAGAGGGCTGCCTTACCCCCAAGTCGGAATATTGAGTCCCTTAGCTCAGGCCTGCCCACTGTGACAGTCATAGTTCCTCCAGGGTTTCTGGCAGGAAGGTGGGGGAGACGCTTTCCCCTGCTAAGGGGCTAAATCCCCCGTTTCCTTACCCTCCTTTCCCCAGGGATGCGTTGCTGGTGATTCAGTGGAACATCCGGGCGTTCATGGGGGTGAAAAACTGGCCTTGGATGAAGCTGTTCTTCAAAATCAAGCCTCTGCTCAAGAGCGCAGAGACCGAGAAGGAGATGCAGGTAACGCTTCTCGGATTACGACTGAAATTTATCCAGAACTGCTAAGGGTTAAAAATAAATAAATTAAGGGCTGCCACACTTGAGTCCATCCAAAAACATCTGGAAGGCCGTCGAGTGCTCCAAGCTATCCCTGATTTGCTCACAGGGGTTCATTGCAGGCAGTTTATACACTCCACAAATATATAAACACCTTGCGCAACAGTGTAATTCATGCAGAATTGGCCCTGTTACATGTTTGACACGATGCTCATTCCACATTTGTAAGAAATTAAGTCTTTCAATGTGGCAGCTCCCACACTTTCCTGCCTATTGACACCAGGCCTTTGCTTTTTACTCCTTCCGGTGCCTCCTGGAAATATTTTTTGTTTAGGCAAGCCTATCCAGATGTGTAGGGTGTTGACGCTTTAATCGTAAGTTTTAGCTGATCAGTTTTAATAACTTTTTTTGGAAGGTTTTCAAATTATTTAAAAACTGTTTGCTGATAATTTCATTTTTTAAATTCTGTTTGTAACATGCTTTGAGGTCACTGGGGTTTTATTTTACAATCAAGTGGAATATAATTTTTTATGAAATAAATACACAAACAGTGAAGGCCAGGCTGAACCCTTTGCATCCTAGTCTTCTACAAACGAGGGCCGTTATTTTCCGGTTGCAAAACCGTTCAAGCACCCAACCCCACACCTTCAATCTGAAGTTGGAAAAGGTCCCGAAGCAGCCTTGCTCTACCAGCTTTGAAACATCCCTTCCCAATATATAAACCTGCCATTCGCATTTCCTTTTAAGCAGCTACCGCTGGCTGGCTGGTTGAGTCCATCAGTCTTGTTTTCTTCTCCACAGACAATGAAGGAAGAATTTGGGCGGCTGAAGGAAGCCCTGGAGAAATCGGAGACTCGGAGGAAGGAGCTGGAGGAAAAGATGGTCTCCCTGTTGCAGGAGAAGAATGATCTCCAACTGCAAGTTCAAGCAGTGAGTGACTTTATAAAGCCACCGGGACAAACCGCAAGGTCCTGGAGAGAGAGAGAGAGTCCTTGGTTGCTTCCATGTGACCTGCTCATTGAGCATATTTCCAGATTTGTTTGCATGAGATTTGTGGGGAGGTTAGACGACGTTGGTGATCTGTTGTGCGTTGATTCTGGTTTGCTTGCAGAGAGAGTCGGTGCTGCTGCATTGAGTAAGCATCAGCTCACATTTTGAAATTTGTTTCCTCATCTCTCTCTTTATCGCTCTTGTTACGCGACGAATCAACTTTAATGGCGAAACCTGAATTGACCGGTATATGACTGAATCACACCCAAAGTTGGCAAGAAGCTGTGATCTAGCCCCACTGATGGGCCCTGCAGATTTCTTACCACTGCCCTGGCTGCCAGCAGCTCTGCAGGATTCAGATGGGGGTCCTTCCCTGTCGTACCTGGAGATGCCAGGGTCTGAATCTGGGATCTTCTGAATGCAAACCATCAGCTCTGCCACCGAGCTACTGACACCAAAAGATCCCATTTGGCAGCAATACTTGACTCTGTAATTAACAACCTCTATTTTTACCTTCCTGGTAGATGGTAAAAAGGTAAAAGGCAAATGACCCCTGGACGGTTAAGTCCAGTCAAAGGCGACTATAGGGTTGCGGCACTCATCTCTCTTCAGGCCAAGGGAGCCAGCGTTTGTCCACAGACAGCTTTCCGGGTTGTGTGGCCAGCAGGACTAAACCGCTTCTGGCGCAACGGGACACCGTGACGGAAACCAGAGTGCACGGAAATGTTGTTTACCTTCCCGCCACAGCAGTAACTATTTATCTACTTGCACTGGCGTGCTTTCGAACTGCTAGATTGGCAGGAGCTGCGAATGGGAGCTCAGCCCGTTGTGGGGATTCGAACCGCCGACCCTCTAATCGGCAAGCGCAAGAGCAGGGGTCAGCAAACTTTTTCAGCAGGGGGCTGGTCCACTGTCCCTCAGACCTTGTGGGGGGCCAGACTATATTTTGGAAAAAAATATGAACGAATTCCTATGCCCCACAAATAACCCAGAGATGCATTTTAAATAAAAGCACACACTCTACTCCTGTAAAAACACACTGATTCTTGGACCGTCTGCGGGCCAGATTTAGAAGGCGATTGTGCCATATCCAGCCCCTGGGCCTTAGTTTGCCTACCCATGCCCAAGCGGCTCAGTGGTTTAGACCACAGTGCCACCTGGGGGGTGGACAGTGTGGACGACATGCATCCTTCCCACCTAATTGCATTGGCCTCTATAGAAACAAGGTGTTTGAGGAAAGGGTTGTAGCTCAGCGGTAGAGCATTTGCTTAGCAAGCAGAAAATATCAAGTTCAATTCCAGCATCTCCAGGTAGGGCTAGAAATTTCCCCCTGTCTGAAACCCTGGATAGCCACTGCCAGTCAGGGTGGAAATTACTGAGTTATATGAGCCAATAATCTGACTCAGTATAAGACAGCTCCCTATGTTTCTGTGAAATGGGTGCATATGGAATTGACAAAACGGTTCAGGATACTGGGCAGATATGAAGCAAAGGTCAACGTGCACTGTTGCTATCTCTTAAGAAGACAAGAAGGTACGTTGGGATCAAAACAGCCTTTTACATTATCAAAAAGTCCTAACATATTTGTTTTATTTTTATTTATTAAATTTGTACGCCGCCCTCTACCCATAGATCTCAGGGTGGTTCACAACATAAAATCACAATAAAAGCACTTTTGACCTTTCACGTCTCATCTCTTTGCAGCACCTCCTTGTTCCCGTTTACTCCGTCCTCCTCAAATGCCTAAAGAGATGCTCGCTTTTCCAAAAAACCCCTTCTTTCCTTCCTCTCCTCTCGCAGGAACAAGATAATCTGAACGATGCTGAGGAACGGTGCGACCAGCTGATCAAGAACAAGATTCAGCTGGAGGCCAAGGTGAAGGAGCTGACCGAGAGGATGGAGGATGAGGAGGAGATGAACGCCGAGCTGACGGCCAAGAAGCGGAAGCTGGAGGACGAGTGTTCGGAGCTCAAGAAGGACATTGATGACCTGGAGCTGACCCTGGCCAAAGTGGAGAAGGAGAAGCACGCCACGGAGAACAAGGTGCGCTTAGAGTGGCAGCGAGGCAAGTTCCCTATGTGAACCTGCCAAGGTGATAAGGTCCTTAGGTGAGCACCTTCTCCCAGCCCCTTCGACGTCAGTGGCACAGCTGGTGGGGACACAAGAGAGGGCCTTTTCGGTGGTGGCTCCCTGTTCTGAACTGCAGGCCCAAAGGAGGGCTTGTGGGAGTGGTTGGGTGCAGGGAGACCAAAGAAGGATGTCAAAAACATCGGAATGGCCAGTTCCAGAGAAGGTGTCGACTTAGGCAAAGCAGCCTGCCGTTTCTCCTAGCCTTTGCCGACACCGCAGCAAGGAGATGGCTTTGCCCGCACCCAAACAAACCTTCTTAATACAGCAGAGCAGCATATGTCATTTCACCCGACTAGATGAGGTCATAGGTGGCAAATACCCAAACCTGTCAGGATGCTTTCAGCGGCTCCCAGCAGGGTTGCCCAGGAAAGTATAAAGACAAGGGAAAGTTTCTTACCGTCCTTTTTCATTTCAATATTTACAGAGAGAGGCTATAGAACCCAGCCTCTTGGATAATGGTGTTATCCTGAGTGAATCTCCACCCTCCGTCTCTCCCGCTTCCTCATTCATCTCCTACGGGTGCTGCTATGTGCCCTCTGCCTTCAAGCTCTTTGCTCTCCTACTTTTAAGGCTCAGCGAGTTCTGGGAGATGGAGGGTCTGGGATGCTTTCTAATGACAATGTGTCAGCCAGCTGCCTCTCCAGTTCTGCCTTCCCCTCTCCCATTATTTTCCAGCTTTCCCCCTCATCTGCCTCTGAGCTGTGACCTCCCTCAAACCCCTGTTGTAAACCTACGCTGTCCTCCTCTTCCTCCTCCTTGGAAGGGTCAGAATGGGGAGGAGGTCTCCCCTATTCCACCTCTGCCCAGTCCCTGACAACACCTTGCAGATAGTTCTCCTTTCTGGGCTCAGAGCCCAGCCCCCAGTTCCGCAGATAAGGATTGCATCAAAGCAGGCCAATTAGTGTAGGAATATAAACATATGTGAGCCCATTGCTGCAACCACTACCAATTAATTGTGGGGTTTTCTTGACTACCAAGATGCTTCCGGAACAGTTTGCCTTTGGTTCAACACACTCCCAGATTGTGGAATTCCCTCCCAAGAGAGGTCAGACTGGCTCCCTCTTTTGTTATCCTTCCACCAGCAGGCTAAGGCCTCTGCAACATATTCTACCGGCAGGCTAAGACTTGCTTTCTGTCCCACCAATCGTCACAGATCAGGCTGAGTGATCTGAGTGGGCTGCCCTCCAGCTAAGAGCTTCTCCCCACATGCTCCTGAGACCCCCACATGTCGATTCAAGGTTGTCCCTTCCCCACAACTCCTTACATCTCTGGGGTTTGGCCTTCCCACCAGGTGAAAAATCTCACGGAGGAGATGGCCGGTCTGGACGAGATCATCGCCAAGCTGACCAAGGAGAAGAAATCCTTGCAAGAGGCCCACCAGCAAGCTCTGGATGACCTGCAGGTCGAAGAAGACAAAGTCAACACGCTCAGCAAAGCCAAGCTGAAGCTGGAGCAGCAGGCGGACGATGTGAGTCAACAGCAGAGACTGGAGAGTCTCATGAGAAACTGTTCTCAGAGCTGGAGCCTTCCAAGTGCTGGCGGACTCCAACTCCCATCAGCCCTGACCATTGGCTGCACTGGCTGCTGAGGCTGATGGGAGATGTAGTCCAGCAACATCCAGAAGGACACAAATCCTCCATCCTTGCGTCCAACCAAAGATCTCTTGCTCTGGCAGATCTTCTTGGTGGGAGAGAGGGGCTTTCCCCACCTTTAGCTATCGCAGTTTCTCTGCCACAGGGGTGGGGGACATTTTATTAATTTTTTTCAATATAATTTTTATTACATTTCCTGTTTTACAATTTAGAATATTCATTTAAACAACCTTAAAATATCAAAACCGTCCCTTCTTCTCTTTCCGTGGTTCATTTTGCAAAACATAAATCCCTGCGTATTTTATATAAACTAAACCATTCAGTGTTCCATTATGACATCCGTCAAAACTTAACTTACACTGTTGTATTTATCTTAATGTTGCCAGTGTTTTCAAGTGTACACAATTACCCCCATTTTTTCCAGTAAACATTTTCCAGTGTTCTTCAAACGTATGTTCTTCTCGTTCTCTTATTCTGTATGTTAGGTCAGCAAGCTGTGCATATTCTGTCAGCTTAAGTTGCCATTCTTTTTTAGTTGGGACCTTGGGGGTAAGGGACATTTTACGTCCTGTGGGCCACGTTGACAACTTTCCCAAGTCGCATGCCAGCAGTGGATAGGGACAGAGGTCAAACTGGGTGGATTGATACGTGTGCTTTCACTCTGCGTCCACAACTGGAAGGCAGCAGAGCTTCTGAATGCTAGTTGCTGGAAAACACAGGAGAAGAGTGTTTTGTGCTCTGGCCCTGCTAGCGAGCAGGGTGTCTGTTTGGCTGCTGAGAGACTGTGGTCCTGGGCTAGGTGGGCTGTGGTCCTGATCCAGGAGGGCTCCCTCTTTCCATACTCCATCCAAGCAAATGTGCCCCATCTCCCCCCAAAAAGTTGGCCAACCTCTGATCTAGTAAAAGGTAAAGGTAAAGGGACCCCTGACTGTTAGGTCCAGTCTCAGACGACTCTGGGGTTGCGGCGCTCATCTCGCTTTATTGGCCAAGGGAGCCGGCGTATAGCTTCCGGGTCATGTGGTCAGCATGACTAAGCCGCTTCTGGCAAACCAGAGCAGCGCACGGAAACGCTGTTTACCTTCCCACCAGAGCGGTACCTATTTATCTACTTGCACTTTGATGTGCTTTTGAACTGCTAGGTTGGCAGGAGCAGGGACCGAGCAATGGGAACTCACCCCGTTGCGGGGATTCATACCGCCGACCTTCTGATTGGCAAGTCCTAGGCTCTGTGGTTTAACCCACAGCGCCACCCGCGTCCCATCTATTAGACTCCCCCAAATGAATTCTGCAGTCCAAAGCACAAGAAACCACCTGTGAGTAACACCCGTTTCTTCTTGTTGTTGTTCTTGTCTGCCTCTTTCAAACCAGCTGGAAGGCTCCCTGGAACAGGAGAGGAAGATCCGTATGGACCTGGAACGGGCCAAGAGGAAGCTGGAAGGGGACTTGAAGCTGACCCAGGAGAACATCATGGACCTGGAGAACGACAAGCAACAGCTGGAGGATAAACTGAAAAAGTAGGGGACGTGCCTCATCTTAGCATGCTTTGCAGGAGCCTCGGGAAACAGGAGAGAGAGAGAGAGAGAGGCCACCCCTCTCTGCCCGCCACTACCAAACTCTTTTCACTGTTTTCACCCTTTACTCTTGGGTAGCATATTCGTGGAGGAGGGGGCTATGGGTGGCTAGTAGCCCTGACGGCTGAGCTGTGCCTTCATAGCTGGAGGCAGTAGTAATAATAATAATAATTTAGTATTTATACTCCGCCCATCTGGCTGAGTTTCCCCAGCCACCCTGGGCAGCTCCCAACAGAATATTAAAAACAAAATAAAATATCAAACATTAAAAACTTCCCTAAACAGGGCTGCCTTCAGATTTCTTCTAAAAGTCAGGTAGTTGCTTATTGCCTTGACATCTGATGGGAGGGTGTTCCACAGGGCGGGCGCCACCACCGAGAAGGCCCTCTGCCTGGTTCCCTGTAGCCTCACTTCTCGCAGTGAGGGAACTGCCAGAAGGCCCTCGGAGCTGGACCTCAGTAATCTTTTTTTTTGTTTCTTTTTTTTTATATATATTTATTAGGGTTTTCACAATATTACAAAATGAAAAAGAAAAAAAAAGAAAGAATACAAAATAAAAATAGTTAAAAACAATTCAATCTTTCGATCACTTATCTTTCATTTGCTTGTTTCCCGGACCTCCTCATACCTCCCTTTTTTGTATTCCAGTTCAATTTATTAGTTCAGCAAATCCTTTCCCTCTTTGTTTTATCCTGATCTTTAATCTTAATATATTATAGCATTAATTTTTTACCTATTAAAAATCCATTTTTTCATATTCTTTTATACCATTACAGCTAAAAACCACTTAACTTCAATCCAACATCATTCTAGCATTCATTAATTTTGCAGTATTTCTGTAAATAGTCTTTAAATTTCTTCCAATCTTCCTCCACCAACTGGACCTCAGTAATCTTTCCAAATACCATTTGCTGGAAGCCACAGGAGAGGAGAGGGCTCTTGTGGTCGGGTTGTGCTTGTTGGCTTCCCACTGGGGCATCTAGTTGGTCACCGCAAGAACAGGATGCTGGACTAGGTGGACCATTGGCCTGATCCAGCAGGCTCTTCTTTATATCCTTATATATATCTAAAACGAATGCATGTGAGCTGTGTCCAGTTCTGTCCACCAGGGATTAAGGAGGGTGTTGTTGACACTATTGCAACAGGCCTGGACACCCAAGGCTGAAGAGCCCAAGTCTAGACCAAGAGCCTCATTCTGGTGGCAGCTTTGGGTATGATGCTTTGGTAAGGTGAAAATCATGCAGACCGGCGCCGCGCCATCCCCTGGACAGCCAATCGGCTGGCTCGGGAGGCGTGGCCTGCCCTATTTAACGCAGGCGCGGCTGAGGATCTCCCTCTTTTGCCGCCTCCAGCTGCTCCAGCTGAAGGGCAACTTCAGCATTTCCCTAGTGAGCTATTTTATTCTAGAGGATGATCTGTATTCTAGAGGATTATCTGATGTATGAATGCGGTATGGGAAGGGAATGGGAGTATGGTGGTGTTTACTTCCCCAAATGCCTTTTTCAGGAAGGAGTTTGACATCAACCAGCAGAACAGCAAGATCGAAGATGAGCAGGCCCTGGCTTCACAGCTTCAGAAGAAGTTGAAGGAACTGCAGGTGGGTGCCCAGCTTAGACCTTCAGCTTTCAGATATCTCTTCTCTCTAGAAATGCCCAGGGGTGGACTTTCCCTCTTTCCCCAGCTCTTGGCTTTATGTTCTAGAACCACCTTCTGACCTAGAACCAACCCCCTGTGAGTTTGGCCCTGGGACAAGCCACCTGCCACCCAAAGGGTCTTGCCCTTGAGCCAATATGCTGGATGGATTGAGGGACCCGTCTTCTTTTTTCGGTGCTCCAGGCGCGGATCGAGGAGCTGGAAGAGGAGCTGGAGGCGGAGCGAGCATCCCGGGCCAAGGTGGAGAAGCAGCGCTCCGACCTCTCGCGGGAGCTGGAGGAGATCAGCGAGCGGCTGGAGGAGGCCGGCGGGGCCACCACCGTGCAGGTGGAGCTGAACAAGAAGCGGGAGGCGGAATTCCAGAAGATGCGCCGCGACCTGGAGGAGGCCACTCTCCACCACGAGGCCACGGCGGCCACGCTCCGCAAGAAGCACGCCGACTCGGTGGCCGAGCTGGGGGAGCAAATCGACAACCTGCAACGCGTGAAGCAGAAGCTGGAGAAGGAGAAGAGCGAGTTGAAGCTGGAGCTGGACGACGTGGGCTCCAACATGGAGCAGCTGCTGAAAGCCAAGGTGCTGTATGGATGGATGGAGGAGCTAAAGATAGCTCAAAGGGGTACCTGGATACCTGGAGGTGGAAGCTGGGGAGAGGGGGAAGCTGGGAAGGTATTATCCTGATACCTTCTAGAGACCAAGCTGAGCCAAGGGGCGTCCTACAGGGATGTCGTTTAGTGGACTGTCTCCAAATGACGTAATCAAGCCAACCGAGTGACACGGCCAACGCCGTTTTATCCAGAGCACTGTATACAAATCCAGCATGTTCCTTTAAACTGAGAGACTCAGTTAAGCCTGATTAAGATTAAAAGGGCAGCATGTGGCCCATTTGCTTGAATGTTTTGCCCCACCTTCCTCGTGTTGCTGCCTTTCTGGCATCTGGAGCTGTCCTCCTCAGTCCTCTCTCACTTTCCTCGCTTCCCCCCCCTTCTCCTCTCGGCTGGCAGGTAAATTTGGAGAAGATGTGTCGCACCGTGGAGGACCAGGCTGCAGATTACCGGGCCAAGTTTGAGGAGACCCAGAGGACCCTCAACGACACCAACACACAGCGGGCCAAACTCCAGACGGAAAATGGTAAAACACACATCGTTTTCCCACTGGCTTTCTGATTATTTACTTTCCTAGAGGGAACAAAATTCAGGGCTGCCCTGCCGTTAGGCATAGTGAGCACCTCAGGTGGCAGATATTGGGGGGCAGCAGCAACTCTTGGATAGTCCTCTTTGTTGCCCCTCACTTTTTCTTGGGGCCATGGCTTTAGGTGCCATGGAAGGTGCTGTTCAGCCAATGTTCATCTTCCAGTCCATTTGGTTTCCATATGTGGAATGGAGAGTGGGCGGCCATCTTGGCCGTCGCCTCAGGCCATGAAATGTCTTGAGCCCCAGACGGAGCCTGCAGAAGCAAACATTCCATCTCCCTTGCCCCTCAGGAGAACTCGCCCGCCAACTCGAAGAGAAAGAGGCTCTCATTTCTCAGCTCACTCGAGGGAAGCAGTCGTACACCCAGCAAATGGAGGACTTGAAGAGGCAGCTGGAAGAGGAGGCCAAGGTAAAAGAGCCGTGAGAACTGTTGGTCTGAAGCAGAGGGACGCTGAGAGAAAACAGAACGACAGAATCGCAGGAACTGTGGGTCCGGGATCAGAGCCTGAGGGAAAATCAGTGGAATATGAGAATCAGGGGGATTCAGGATTCAGAGGTTGCAGTGGGAGAAGGCATGAAGGAGGTGTTGAGAGAGATCAACCAAATATTCTCATGTCCGTCCTTCACTCAGGCCAAGAATGCTCTGGCGCATGCGCTGCAGTCGGCCCGCCATGACTGCGACCTTCTGAGGGAGCAGTATGAGGAAGAAGTAGAGGCCAAAGCGGAGCTCCAGCGCTCTCTGTCCAAGGCCAACTCCGAGGTGGCGCAGTGGAGGACCAAGTACGAAACCGACGCCATCCAGAGGACGGAGGAGCTGGAGGAGGCCAAGTAAGTGAGAAGGTCTGGAATGGATGTCTACCTCAGCCCTGCCAGCTCACAGGCCTGCCTGGCTCTTGGGGAATGGCGTCTGGGCTCAAGGGTCCAGGCGGAGATGGACAAGCGAAGGCATTTGAGCAGCAGGAGGCTCAGACCAAAGAAACAGGCCTGCCTGGCCTGACTGCTCTGATAGCCACACAGCCTCCTCTGGCCTATCAGGGGTTTGGGCAGCTGCTGAAGCAGGTGGCCGGTTTTCTTTCCTACTCCTTCCCTTGGCCGGCACTCGAGATGGGGATGTGGGCCCCCTCGGCAGCCTTTGGGGTCTGCTGTGGGCCTGACTCTCTCACACACCACCACTGCCCCCCCTCCAGCCCTGCCCGTCCCCCCAAAGCCCCACGGACATCGCTCTTCGGTTCCTCTAACGGCGAAGCTTTTGGCTCGGGTTATATTTTAAAATGGCAGCGTATAAGACGAGCAAAAAGCTTGTTGGTTGGAGGAGAAATCCCCCACTTAAAAAAACAAAACCAAAAAGGCACTAAGGTAGGTTGAGGTAGGAGGAGCTGTGGTGTTGGTGACCGGGGTGGGGGTACATTCACTGTGCCCAACGAGGCCAAAAGAGCAGAGCTGGGGGTACGACACACAAGTTGTGGGCCTCGCCTGTGCAGCCACACTCTGCCCCCCTATGATGACTGCTGTCCCAGGTAGAGCAGGGGTGGGGGACCCTCATGGGCCCCCCAGCAGCCTCTGTTCCTCCTCTCTCTCTCTGTGTATAAAACCCTCTGACTTCTGTATGGCTGGAGTGCAGCCTACAGTACAAAGGTAAGAATCAAAGCCATTGGCCCGTCTACTTTTGCCTCTGTCCCTAATCATTGGCATTCGGCCCTCGGAAGGTTGGCCACAAGGGAATGTGGCCCCTGGACTAGGAAAAGAAAGGTCGCCCACCCCTGAGGTAAGACCATTGAGATTACTTCCCGGAGCGCCCTGGCGAGGTCATTGTGGAGGCCCATTTTCTCTCTGCTGTTCCTCCTCTCCCTCATCCGTAGACTGAGGAAGCAAGCCAGCCCCTCCTGCGGTAATAATTGATTCACTTTCCCCCCACCCACCCACCCACAAACTTGCATATCAGGAAGAAGCTGGCGCAGCGCCTACAAGACGCCGAGGAGGCGGTGGAGGCCGTGAACGCCAAGTGCTCCTCCCTGGAGAAGACCAAGCACCGCCTGCAGAACGAGATCGAAGACCTTATGGTGGACGTGGAGCGCTCAAACGCGGCCGCAGCTGCCCTGGACAAGAAGCAGAGGAACTTCGACAAGGCGAGTGACTCAGCTGGGAGAAAGGGAAATGGGCGCAATTCAGAGTGAAACAAGGGTCATGTCCTCCAGCTCAAGTTAGAGTTGTTGTTGTTGTTTGCCCTCTTTCCCCTCCATCCCCTCAGATCCTCTCGGAGTGGAAGCAGAAATATGAGGAGACCCAGGCAGAGCTGGAGGCCTCTCAGAAGGAGTCCCGGGCGCTCAGCACCGAGCTCTTCAAGCTGAAGAACGCCTACGAGGAGTCTCTGGAGCACCTGGAGACCTTGAGGAGGGAGAACAAGAACTTACAGGGTGAGTTAGCGTGAGGACGAGGCCTTCAGCAAAGCCTTGCTGCTTCACAACTTATCCCTCACTTGAGCTTATCCTTCTCTCCGGTCTGAGCCAAGTCTTCCGCTTCCTCCTCTCTCCCCACAGAGGAGATTTCCGACCTCACTGAGCAGTTGGGCGAGGGGGGCAAGAGCATGCACGAACTAGAGAAGGTCCGGAAGCAGCTGGAGGCCGAGAAGATGGAGTTGCAGGCAGCTCTGGAAGAGGCTGAGGTGATACCAAACGCCTTTCTCCCTTAAACACCAACCTTTGCCCCTCCTTGTCCTCCTGTCTGTGCTTCTACTTCTTTTCTCGCACCTCCTCTTCCCTTCCATCCCCCTCCCCTATTTTAAATCACTTTAATCACCACAGTTTCCCCACACAAGGAACCCTGGCAGTTAAGAAATTCTTACTAGCCCAACGGTCTGCTCCGCCATGAGGCAGGCTGGGAGGGGGCAGTTTGGGGCACCATGAAAGGAAAGGAAACAACCAGTTATTTAATTTATCATTGTTGTTTTATGGCAAGAGGCACCACTTGAAGTCCGGACCTCTGGGGGCCAAATAAGCTTTTCCTAACATTTCCTGCTCAGAGCTATGGGCCTTTATCCCTCCCTCCCTCCTTCTCTCTCTCTCTCTCTCTCTCTCTCTCCAGCCCAGAAATACCTGGAAACTGAGGTTCTGCACAAACAGTATAGCGCTATATTATTTTAATAGTGCGCACCGCATAACCAAGATCATCCATCATGTTTACAAAAAACTCTCACAGCACAAAGGTCCCCTGCAACATTAATTAAACTCTTCCTCCATTCTGGTTCTGTCCATAAGTGATGAATTGCCCCTTATTTTGGCAACCTCTGCTCCTCACATGGGGGTGAGAACTATAATTGCCAGTTTACTTGTGTTAATATTTTTTTTCTTTATGTCTGTATAAACAGCATTTGTAGGCCCACTAGCACCCCAGGGTAGGGAACAGAAGCCAACAAGAAGCAATTCATCACTTATCTTTAGCCACATCCCAAAAGAAACCATAAAACAAGCAGAACTTGCAAACAGGAAGTGTTTAATTAAAGGCACAGTAGTCCTTAAAGGTTTCAACATTGCTTTGCTCCTCTGTACTGGGCAGGCTGGCATTTCAATTGCTTTTCATTGGCGCAAATCAGGTCAGGGGGAAACCCAAGACGAAAACACTGGAATGCAATGACTTGACATCAACATTGTCTTGAGGACTTTCCCGTAAAAATAATGAGCAATTCTGGAGAACAGGCCCAAAATAGAAACAACTGTGTAACTGTTGACATGATAGAGCCTTGGCCCACCAGAAAGCATCTGCCCTATCTGATAGAGTTTGAGTTGAGGAAGAAGCTGGATCTTGACACCATCAAACCTCCAATCTTGTCTCCTCCGATTCTCCTTCCACTTCTTCCCTCATCCATTTGTCCTCTCGCTCTACACCATCATTTCCTGACCTTCCAGGCCTCTCTGGAGCACGAGGAAGGCAAGATCCTGCGGGCCCAGCTGGAGTTCAACCAGATCAAGGCCGACATCGAGCGCAAGCTGGCCGAGAAGGACGAGGAGATGGAGCAGGCCAAGCGCAACCACTTGAGGATGGTGGACTCGCTCCAGGCCTCCCTCGACGCCGAGACCCGCAGCCGCAACGAGGCGCTGAGGGTCAAGAAGAAGATGGAGGGCGACCTCAACGAGATGGAGATCCAGCTCAGCCAAGCCAACCGGGTGGCAGCTGAGGCCCAGAAACACCTCAAGATTGCCCACACCCACCTCAAGGTAACGAGGCACGAGGCCTTTGTCCCCCGCCTCAGTGGACCACAGCCTGAGGGGCTGGGAGGGGAGGTTCACACAGCCCCACACAAAAGGGCAGGGAGGTATTTATGAGGAGGCTTATACCTGCCATGGGAAGAAAGAGGCTTACTTTAATAATAATAATAATAATAATAATAATAATAATAATAATATTTATACCCCGCCCATCTGGCTGAGTTTCCCCAGCCACTCTGGGCGGCTCCCAATCAAGTGTTGAAAACAGTACAGCATTAAATATTAAAAACTTCCCTAAACAGGGCTGCCTTCAGATGTCTTTTAAAGATAGGATAGCTGCTTATTTCCTTCACATCTGAAGGGAGGGTGTTCCACGGGGTGGGCGCCACTACCGAGAAGGCCCTCTGCCCGGTTCCCTGTAGCTGCACTTCTCACAGTGGGGGAACCGCCAGAAGGCCCTCGGTGCTGGATCTCAGTGTCCGGGCTGGACGATGGGGGTGGAGACGCTCCTTCAGGTATACAGGACCAAGGCTCTTTAGGGCTTTAAAGGTCAGCACCAACACTTTGAATTGTGCTCGGAAATTGTAATTGTACTTACAGCTTGAAACAATATAAGTGTGTGTGTGTGTGTGTGGTTGCCCAGGACAACCAGATCCAACTGGATGACGCCCTGCGAGCCAACGAAGACCTGAAGGAGAACATTGCCATAGTAGAGAGGCGGAACTCCCTGCTGCAGGCCGAGCTCGAAGAGCTACGCAGTGTGGTGGAGCAAACAGAGCGCGGCCGGAAACTTGCTGAGCAGGAGTTGATTGAGGCCAGCGAGCGGGTGCAGCTCCTCCACTCCCAGGTGAAGAGGGGATGACCCTGATTTCATATGTGAAAACAAACAAACAAGCACTAATTTGAGGGGGCTGATACCTTCCCTTTGCAGAACGACAGGGTGCTGTTACTTTCAAAGGCCAGGCGAGTCCCACAGTCTTGTGAACTTGGGTGCTCTTGTCATCGTGAGAGCCTGTCCTTGGTTCATGTTCTGGACTACAGAATTCCTCTGCCTGAACCGAGACAATATTTTCTGAAGTGTAGAGTCCCTGCCTATCCCCACTCTTCCATCTCCTCCTCTTTGACTCCCCATTGGGGTTTCCTGCCCCAGTCCTTCTCTCACCCTTCCACTGGCCAACTCCATTCCTGCCTGTCACTCTCTCTCCCCTCCTTCCATCTTCTCATCTCCTTCATTGCCTCCATCTTTCACCCCTCAATTTAGCCTGCTTCCAGTGATAGCATCTTCTCCTGCCCCTTCATCCTCATCTTCCTCTAGCTTGCAGCCTGCTACTGAAGCTCAGCCAGCTGACACTTTGTCCTCCAGCTGGGTCTGCTGCTCTGTGTCTTCCTTGTCATTGCCTCTTCCCTTCCACTCCACCCAGATCACCTTCCAGTTGGTTTGAGGGACTGATGAAGCCACAGAGGGGCAGCTCCTGACTCCCAATTTCACATACCCAAGTAATGGGATCTGAGCTGAATTGACCAGGAATGACTACTAGCCACTGTCGGAGGTGGTGTGCCTCTGAATCTGCCCATTTTTAGGAATCACCAGTAGGTTGAGCTAATGTCCTGCTTGCTGGCTTCTTATAATGGGCATCTGGTCAGCCGCTGTGAGAACAGAATGATGGACCAGGTGGACATTTGGCCTAATACGTTCCATGACGCTACTCCGCCTTCTCTCATTCTGACTCGCCCATCTCCCCTCAGAACACCAGCCTCATCAACCAGAAGAAGAAGATGGAGACTGACCTGTCCCAGCTTCAGTCGGAGGTGGAGGAGGCAATTCAGGAGTGCAGGAACGCTGAGGAGAAGGCCAAGAAGGCCATCACGGATGTGAGTACAAATCAGATCATGGAAAGGTGGGATCCACAACTGGCGACCCTAAAGCTTAGTTTTGCCCCTTCCCCTTCACCAATTGCCTGTCCTCGCAAGTATTGACCCTCTAGCCGTCTATCTTGTTCTGCTGGGATTTGCACAAGCCCAGTTAGGTTCAGGACCATAGACAGCTCCCAGTGGGCCCTGTTGGCTGAGCCATGAAAGATGATGTTGTCTCAGCAAAGGACCGCCAACACCTGAAGGCTGAAGGGTCAGGGGTTTGGTGTAGCAGCGCCTGTTTAAGAGAGGAGTATGGGCTCCTGTCCCCATCACCTCCTCCCCTCAGGATTTTAAAGGCCTGCATTGGGTTTGCCAGACTGAGGTAATTCTCTGCATTCTCTCTGCTTCCTCCAGGCGGCCATGATGGCGGAGGAGCTGAAGAAGGAGCAGGACACCAGCGCTCACCTGGAGAGGATGAAGAAGAACATGGAGCAGACCATCAAGGACCTGCAGCTGCGGCTGGACGAGGCGGAACAGCTGGCCCTGAAGGGCGGCAAGAAGCAGCTGCAGAAGCTGGAGGCCCGAGTGCGGGAGCTGGAGAACGAGCTGGAGATGGAGCAGAAGCGCAACGGCGAGACCGTCAAGGGCATGCGCAAGTGCGAGAGGCGCATCAAGGAGCTCACCTACCAGGTGCGGGGGCTCAGGCGGCGTCCGTCCGGATGAGCTGGGGACGCTGCGAGGCTATGTGGCAAAACCATGTATATGGCGATCAAGGTGCATCGTATCTTCTCTGAGCATAGAAGAGACCAGCGTGGAAAATACACAGGAGAGCCGTAGAGCAGAATTGGGACCCTTTCTCAGCTGGAGGGCTGCATTCCATTATAAGGAACTTCTTTTCAGGGGGTCACCTGCCAGGGGTGGGCAGGGCTAGGGGCAGCGGCCAGAACTCTCACCACTTGTGGCAGAGGATCAGCAGGCTGGTTGTAGCCAGGTTTCATTTATCTGTTTACATTGTTAGAGACAATATAAATTCACATCTCGCCATTGCTTTATTACGTAATACTTTTGTTGTGGTTTTAGGACTACATGAACTGCTTTGGTGTTTTCATTGTAAACAGAAAGCGGTATACAAATGAAGTTTTGCAGAAATTCAAAATTTGGCCAAATTTCTTTATTTTTTAAAAAAACCACTGCTGTTGTTTCTTTTTTTTTTAAATCCCATGGATACTTTTAAAAGAAAGCAAATCTTAAGGCTAGTGGATGAATGCTAGAACCATAACACAAAGTATTCACTGGTGACATTTGATCCCATCTTGCAGTTTTGATTGTTTTAAAATTCCTAAATTAACTGATTTCCATAGTTTGGAAAGTCAAGGGAAATTCTGATCAGGAGACTTTGCAAAGTGCAAGCACATCTGAGTCAGGCTGGAGGTTCGCTGCATATGTATGCACACCAGAGATGATTTTACCCAGTGTTTTTTTCTGGGGGGAGGCAGGGGGATGCATATCCCTAAACATTTTGTAAATCTTTGTACTTTTGTTCATTTACTGTATTTATTTTTCTCGATTTGAACTATAAAATGGTGATTTTCTTGAGTCAAAATGAGAGTACCCCTAAACATTTTTTAAGGGAAAAAAAAGCACTGATTTTACCTATAGAAAGTTACACATAGGGTTGGTTCAGCTGTAACTCCAAACTGTGATTTATGCCATCATTTACACATCAAACCTGCGTTCTAGGTTTACAGGCAAAATGGCTGTTTGTGCAGTTTCTTTCTTCTTTGAGAATCTCCTTACTCTATCCTAAACAGTAACCTCCAAGGGCAGTAGGAGCACTATTATTATTATTATTATTATTATTATTCCAAAACTCATTTTGTAAACTCAGATGTAATCCCAAAACACAGCCTGCCCAAAGTGCGGTTTGCAAACCAGCTTCAAAACTTGATTTCGGATCCTGGTTTGGTGGCTACTTGCAAACTATGGTTTGTCAGATGGCGTTAGTTTAAACCACGGTTTGGTGTTGCAAGCAAACCAATTTATGGAGAAACAGTTGTGGATGCCAAGTGACGGTTTCTCCTCCATTTTCCTTCCCATTTCTCCTCATCTGCAGACTGAGGAGGACAAGAAGAACTTGCTGAGGCTCCAGGATCTGGTGGACAAGTTGCAGCTGAAGGTCAAAGCCTACAAGAGACAGGCAGAGGAAGCGGTGAGTTCCTAGGTTCTCTCCACAGTTATCAGCCAGCCTTGTCAAAAACAATGGCTGCAGAGACCCAATAGCCACTAGGTCAAATTATAGCACCTTCCACAGCGCCTAAGTAAAGGTAAAGGTAAAGGGACCCCTGACCACTAGGTCCAGTCGTGGCCAACTCTGGGGTTGCGGCGCTCATCTCGCTTTACTGGCCGAGGGAGCCGGCGTACAGCTTCCGGGTCATGTGGCCAGCAGGACTAAGCCGCTTCTGGCGAACCAGAGCAGCGCTCGGAAATGCCGTTTACCTTCCCGCTGGAGCGGTACCTACTTATCTACTTGCACTTTAACGAGCTTTCGAACTGCTAGGTTGGCAGGAGCAGGGACCGAGCAACGGGAGCTCACCCCGTTGCGGGGATTTGAACTGCCAACCTTCTGATCGGCAAGTCCTAGGCTCTGTGGTTTAACCCACAGCGCCACCCTTGGCAAATCAAGAAAAACTTTGCTAAACCTGAGCTGCCAGGATGCTTAGATTGAACTAAGGTTGCCTGATGCTTTGCAAGATACAGTTTGCTAGACGGTATAAACAACCAGCCATATGGTGCTTGAGCTCCTTTGCAGGATAAAACTTCCCTGAACCTGAGCAGCTAGTGGCTCTCATTTTAAGTCTTCTGAACAAACTTTGCAAGACCTTAGCTGGCTTTTCATGATCAAGTTCTACAGGTCAGGTTGGGTGGAAGGTGATGAAATGAAGCAGGTTGTAATGTTTCGGTGGTGGTAAAGGACGCACGCAGTTAATCTGGAAACCCTTGGCTGAAATTTCAGTCTGATGAATTACCGTATTTTTCGCTCCATAAGACACACTTTTCCCCTCCTAAAAAGTAAGGGGAAATGTGTGCGTCTTAAGGAGCGAATGCAGGCGGGAGGCTCTGCTGAGCGCTCCCTTTAAAGAGCCGCGCGGAGCATGTGTGCGGTCTTGGGGGCTTTTCCGCAAGGTGGGAGAAGGAACTGACAGGCTGCCCTCTGTCCCTTCCCACACCTCCCGGAAAAGCCAGCAAGAGCCGCTCCCAGGCTCTGCTCAGCGCTCCCTTGTAAGGGCTCCCTTTCGTCTCATCCCGCTTTGCTGGGAAGCCAGCAGAAGAAGAGGCGCTGCGCAGCTATCGCTCTTGCTCTGCTGGCTTCTCAGCAAAGCGGGAGGAGGGACGGAAGGGTTTAAAGCAAGAAAAGCAAGAGCTGCTTACATGCCCTGCGCAGAATTTTTATTTTCTTGCTTTCCGCCTCTAAAAACTAGGTGCGTCTTATGGTCGGGTGCGTCTTATGGAGCGAAAAATACAGTAACCACATGCCTTTTTCCCAGTTCCATCTCTCTTACAAGTGGATCAGTAAATACCTTCCGTTCTCCTCCCCAATCCTTGCAGTGGGTCACGCAGGTCTGATGAACACCACCCACCGTGGTGTCCTTAAGAACATAAGGAGATCCTCTTGGATCCTACTGGATCCGCAACTGGCACTCAGAAGCATTACTGCCTATGACTTTATTGCCCTCCCGTCCTTGAATTTGCCTAATCCTCTTTCAAACCCATCGAAGCAGGGGGCCATTGCTGCCTACCCTTTATCCTTTGCCAGGCGAAATTTCATAAACTTCTATGTCAGCTCTTCCCAATGTGCTTTCTCCAAGGTGTGGCCCGAGGGCCGCATGTGGCCCTCAAAGCCTTTTTTGGCACAGTTGACACCCAGCCCTCATGCTGCCTGCCCAAAGCCACTGCAACCTTCCCTTATCGAGGAGTCTGTGTTAAGTTGTGGGAGAACATATCAGACGACACAGCGATTCTTCAAACAGCTCTTGTTTATTCAGAGGCCAGAACAGAACTGAACTGAAGGGTTCAGTCAGCCTGCTTATATAGAGCTCCACTACAATGCAACTGTAACAACTTTCTAAAACTATCCAATCACTGAATGTCACTTTCGATCCCTTATTTGCATAACTATCTACAGTATCCCCCTGCTGGCCCAGGGTGAGAACTTCAGTACATAACAGTCTGGATCATTCTGCCTGCCCTTTTCTGAGCTTTCCCACCTTCTCTTCCCCTCTACCCCCTGGCCCACCCGCAGGAGGAGCAGGCCAACAGCAACCTAGCCAAGTTCCGGAAGGTTCAGCACGAGCTGGATGAAGCCGAGGAGCGGGCGGACATCGCCGAGTCCCAAGTCAACAAGCTGAAGGCCAAGACCCGCGATGTGGGAGGGAAGGTGAGTGTCGTGGCTGGCTGAGGGAGGCAGGTGGGCTCTGGGGAGAGACCCCAACTTGCCGTTTGTCCTGTTCACACATTACATTCAGCCAGGCCGCAGTCTGTGTACACAAACAATTGAGTTGTGCACGTGACGTACAGTCTGTGTACACAATTTATTATCATTTCGTTATTAATTGCCTTTATACCCCGCCTTGGAGCTCAAGGTGGTCTACGCAGCTCTTCTCCCCCTCGTTTAATCTCCAACAACAGCCCTGTGAGGTAGGTTAGGCTGAGGGGCAGCCAGTGAGCTTCACGGTCAAGCGGGGATTTCGAACCCTCATCTTCCAGGTCTTAGTCTGATGCTCTAACCTCCACAGTTCACTGAGCTGCACAAATCAACGTGGGGACGCCCTTTCACACAAACACTTGTGCATGTGTAGAGGCAGCTTGTACCTGGGTTCAGCATATTGTGTGAACAAGCCTTTGGCGTCTCCTTTCCATTCCAGTGAATCAGGCTGTGTATTTGCACTTAAGCTCCACACCCGGCACATTCACCCCATCCCTCCCTCCCAAAATTCACAAAGGTAAAGTAACTTTTACTCAGAGTAGATCCACTGAAATTAATAGTCATGGTAATTCATTTCAACGGGTCTTCTCTGAGTCAAAAATGTTAACATATTGGACAGCTGCTCCAAAATGTTGGGAGGTAGCTTTTGGTATGTTGGTGATGGCATTGGCATGAGCCAATAGACCCCCCTGTTTAAAGCTAGCTTTTCTCCAATACAACGAAAAGTTCCAGAATTGTTTAGGAGGTTTTTCCCTAGGGCATGAATACATATGCACGTTTTCATGGCAGCAAAGGTGATTTCAGAGCACATCTCCTACCCTTTTAAATGTTGCATCCTGCTTCTGTCTCCCTTGTTTTATTTCTGTGCTCATCATACTCTCCTCCTTTTAATTTTTCCCCCTTCATCCTTTCCTTCTGTGCTTCTCTCTTCCAGAAACTTCATGATGAAGAGTGAGGAGGTTTTCAGATCCTCGGTTGAACTGAAGGGCTTTTTCTCCAGCCCCTTTCACTGAATAAGATGTAGCATTAATATAATCCAATTAATAAAGTTGAACAGCAAATTTAATCCTGACATTGCCGTCCTCATCATGTGCTGCCCATTTGCTGAACAGAGAGAATAGGGTTGCTGCGCTATGCCACTGACAGCCTGGCAACAGGCAGAAATTAAACATGAATAGATTTTTAACATCACCTATTGAATGCCTGCCTGCCATGGAGCTATTGAAAAAGCACAAGAATCTTCCCGGGGGGGGGGGGGGAAAGAGGGCAACTCTTAACACAAAGCTGCCTCTCTCTCTCTCTCTCTCTCTGCTTCTTATGTTGCTGTTGAAAGAAGACTTTCATTATTCTATTAATGTGGAAATTGGTTTTCCAAACAACTGTGATAGCTTGAAGTTTTCTCAATAGCTTTCTCTGGCTCGTACTGGTGTCAGTTGTTCCCTCTTGTGGTCAAACTGAACATTGACAGGAGAGGTCCCTGCCAGGATTTCCCCCTTCCTCCCACGCTCAGAAGTTAGAGCAGGGGTCAGCAAACTTTTTCAGCAGGGGGCTGGTCCACCGTCCCTCAGACCTTGTGGGGAGCCGGACTATATTTTGAAAACCCCCAAAAACAAACGAATTCCTATGCCCCACAAATAACCCAGAGATGCATTTTAAATAAAAGCACACATTCTATTCATGTAAAAACACGCTGATTGCTGGACCGTCTGCAGGCTGGATTGAGAAGGCGATTGGGCTAGATCCGGCCCCCGGGCTTTAGTTTGCCTACCCATGAGTCAGAGTGTGAACATTATGTGGGGCCTCTTACAGGCAATGGTTTCCAACTTAATACAGTGGTACCTCGGGTTACAGACGCTTCAGGTTACAGACTCTGCTAACCCAGAAATAGTACCTCAGGTTAAGAACTTTGCTTCAGGATGAGAACAGAAATCGCGTGGCGGTGGCACAGCAGCAGTGGGAGGCCCCATTAGCTAAAGTGCTGTCTCAGGTTAAGAACAGTTTCAGGTTAAGTACAGACCTCTGGAACGTAACCCGAGATACCATTGTACATGGACCTGTCCACCTTTTTATCCTGCCTTAGCATTATCTCATTTCATCTCTACCAAGAGACTATCCCCTCCGCAACGCTCTGCTTCTCTTTTTCCTAGCCATCACCCTCCTTCCGCGCCTCTTTCTCAGCTCACACTTTTGGCACACTCCCTCAGATTCGCACATCTCTGCGCCTCCCTGTGGGCCACCCGCAAACCCAGGCACTTGCGAGCAGAGACAAAAGCCCAAGGTTTTTTGTGCACCCCCACTCGTGGGACGTGCTCCTTGCACAGTCGTAAGAGCATCCGAAGAGTCCTGCCGCAGGATCGGGCCTGCGACCCATCCAGCCCAAAATCCTGTTATTACAGCAACGACCAGAAGCCCACAAACGGGCCCTGAGCACCGCGGTCGTACATTCATGCGCTCACACTCGCGCATGTGCACCCCCCACTCGTGCCTGTGTGGGCACATAAGAGGCCAGCGTACCATATTAAAAGCACCTTTTAATTTCGTCTCCTCATCAAGTTAAATACAAAAGGGAAGAAGGGGGGGGAAACACCCAGGAGCTCAGCCACCCAGGATCCACGTTCCAGTTTGATGGGGGTGGGATTCAGCAAAGGTGCACCAAGAAGGTCTGTTGTGGGGTGGGCCTTTGCTCCCACAGAAGCAGTGAGCAGCAGTCCACTGGCCCCTGGGGAAGAAGGTAGAAGCATTGTCTTCAGAGCGAGGAAGAAGGGGCCAAGGAAGCTGCAGAAAGAGGCTCTGGGGCAGGGGAGCGAGGGATGTAGGGCGGGAGCAGCAACTGTGTGTTGATCGCAGGGACCCTCAGCCCAGATCTGGGTCTACAAGAGAGAAAGAGCGTTAAGAAGGTCAGTTGCCTCTCTGGGTCAGAGGAGAGTCAACCCTGCCATGAGGACAGCAAGTTGTACATTGTCATCTGTGGGTCTGCCTTTCCTCTCTGTCCCTCTCTTGGCCAAAGCTCAATGCTGCTAGCCCTACTCAGAGTAAACCCGGTGAAGGAAGGGTGAAGCATCTGGGGGCTTTTTAAGTTCTGAGAAAAGGAGAGTAGGAGGCAACATGGTGGAAGTTTAAAACAATTGTTGCATTGCAGGTGCTGAGTGAGAGAGAGAAAGAAAGAAAGAAAGAGAGAATGAATGCAGGCATGCACACTCTGCTTTTCCAAATGATCTAGCTACCGTATTTTTTGCTCTATAAGACTCACTTTTTCCCTCCTAAAAAGTAAGGGGAAATGTGTGTGCGTCTTATGGGGCGAATGCAGGCTGCGCAGCTATCCCAGAAGCCAGAACAGCAAGAGGGATTGCTGCTTTCACTACGCAGCGCTCCCTCTTGCTGTTCTGGCTTCTGAGATTCAGAATATTGTTTTTCTTGCTTTCCTCCTCCAAAAACTAGGTGCGTCTTGTGGTCTGGTGCGTCTTATAGAGCGAAATATACGTTAAATGTTGCATCAGGCAGGACTGACCTGAGCCTTAAAAGCACATAGAGCTGAAAGAGGAAATGGGACAGAGCGTCACTCTTCCAGCTTCCTCCTTCAACTCTATGTAATCCTAGGTAACCACCACCACCATGAGCAAGGGGGCAGCGAGGAAGGGCTCAGGGGTGTCATGGGCACCAGGGGAAGAACTCAAGAGCACCGCTGCGCCCACGAGCACACTGTTGGCAACCCCTGACATGCTGCCTCTCGGTTGATCCACCTGTTCCACTTCCCTCCCTTTCCCCTGTTTCCCCTGTGTCAAACTTTAGACTGTAGGCTCCTTATTTCACAAGCCTTCAATTCAAAAAAATGAACCACAACTAGTAGATCTGATACATTATAATAAGTAAAAATTAACGTGATTTATAAAGGAGAAAAAACTTTGTACAAAAACATTAAAAATCCAACAGACTGTAGGCTCAGTGGGGCAGGGACCTGCCCTCTTAAATTCGGTATAAAATGCCGATCGTTCCGTTCACCGCTCCAGGGAGGCCCCCGTTTTTCTGCCCCAGACTTCATCCATGCCACCATTGCACCCACCCTTGGCAGCCCCCTCTCCCCGGCGCCACTCACCCTGGTCTGCCCCCATTTCTGCCCTGTATGTTTTGTAGGCGTCGAAACAGAAGACAGCAATGAGAATCAGGCTGAAGACCTGCGAAGGGACCAAGAATTGTGAGTGAATGGCAGGAGGCAGGAGGGGAGGGAACGATAACAGATTGGGGGAAGGTGGAATTTTTTTGGGGGTGGTACCCCTCAAGCACCCCACATTTGGAAGGATATCTTAGGTCGAGCCAGGTCTCTGACAGAACGCACACAGTCCTGCCTTGCAGTGGGTTGGCTGTCTATATGCCACGCCCCTTGGGGAGGGGCTCCAATAAGGGGCGTGGCCAGAAAGGGGAGTTTTTAGGGAGAGGGTTGATAACTCACAAAGGCAGACACGGCAGATCCCTCGTGGCTGGCAGCAATGACGGCAAAGGCCACTACCGTGAAGACTATTGCGGCGCTGATGCAGCGAAGGAAATCCTGTGGTGGGAGGAGAGAGGAGGGTCATCAAGGCCTGAGCTGCAGGCGAGAAGACCAGTTGAAACCAGTACAGTGGTACCTCAGGTTACAGACACTTCAGGTTACAGACTCTGCTAACCCAGAAATAGTACCTTGGGTTAAGAACTTTGCTTCAGGATGAGAACAGAAATCGTGCAGCGGCAGCGCAGCGGCGGCAGCAGGAGGCCCCATTAGCTAAAGTGGTGCTTCAGGTTAAGAACAGTTTCAGGTTAAGAACGGACCTCCGGAATGAATTAAGTACTTAACCTGAGGTACCACTGTATCAGAAAGCGTGCAAATGGCAAAATCCAATCCAGGAAGGCAGACAAAGCTACAGTCCTGCCGCAGCACGAGAAGGAAATCTGGCACAGGGGAAGGCATGTCAATACGCTTCGGTGTTGCTCAGTCGACTCCAGTGCCTCTTTCGGCAAGACATTGGCCGCGGGGAGCATGACAAAGGAGATTATGGGGAAAGCATGGCTACCCACCAGGCAGGGCCAGTTGACGCGAGTCAGGCGCTCGTAGTAGTGCGTCGCCCGCAGTCCCAAGAATGCCAGTGTCACCAGCACTTCCAGGAGGGCTGCGCCCATGTAGGCGGAAATGGAAGCTGTGAGCAGCAGGAAGACCAGGAAGCAGAGGCCCTGGAGGAAGGGGGCAAGCGGGAGGCAAAAGGAGAAGTGTGACGTGCATTCCCAAGGGGGGCTCACTTTCATATATATAAAATATAATCCTACTCTTTTCAGATGGACTCTTCACACACACACACACACACACACACACTCCTTCCCAGCAATTCATGATCCCAGATGGCATAATTCGTAGCCTGATTTCATCTTCACACACACAAAAATTCCACACCTTTGCTCTGGATTTACGATCTCTCCTCTTAGCTCTGCGTTCAGTGTTGCAGATTTGGAACTTTTCCTTTGGGAAAAAAAACCAGCAGAAACTGGTCCCACCACTTCCATCCTTCTAAAATACCTTTCAAGTGAAACGCTCCCCCTGCTTTGAGTGACATCTCCCCCATGAAGATTTCTGGAGAACTCAAAAGCGGACCCCACTGCCATGGTCTCCACTCCATTGAAGGTTTTTAAGCAGAGTTTGAGTGGCTCTCTGCCAGGGATGTTTTAGCTGTGATCCTTTTACTGCAAGGGGGTTAGGCTAGATGGCCCCTGGGGTCCCTTCCAACTCTGCCAATTCTATGATTCTACATTTTGGCTGCTCTCCCCTCACCCACAAGTGCCCCCCCCAAATATTTGGTTTCCACACACCCCCCCCCCAAATATTTGAATTGAAATTTAATACCTGTAACAGCAAACGAGTTTTAGAGAAAAGAAACGAAAGAAAAAATGTGTGGTTTTTTTAAAAAAGAAAAGTTGTCGTAATTGTCAATAAGAAGTATTGGAACTAGCTATGTGATTTACTGAGCTGATAATAAAATATATCAAGAAGGAATGGGAGTGTGGTCCATAATTAGAAAGGGGACCATGATCAAAATCAAAGCAATTTGATTTTTTTAAAGAGGATTAAAAAAAAGAAACTTTGAATGTATGGGATCCAGACACTCGCACAGACCTGTGCTTTCGTTTTTTGGATTCTATAGATCAATATATATAATAATGATAATCATGTGTATATGATGTATACACAAAGATAACCAACCTGTGCTCAGGGCCAGTGGAAAATTAGTGGTTTTGTTCAAAGCAAAAACTTATTCTCCTCTCATTTCTCCATCTACCCCACTGCACAGACTTTTGGAATAAAATCTCCCATAAGCCCTTTCCCCCCACAGTCCCTGCCTTAAAACCACTGTCTTCCTTACCCCAGCTCTGGGCTATACATTTTGGATAAAGAAGTGGACCCCCACCCACCCAAGCCTCCATCAAAGAGGAGAACCCCCTCCCAAAGAATGGAGGGGAGCCAAAAAAGGCAGAGAGAGGCATTCACGGGATTCACAGGAATTAGCAGAGAGGGAATGAAAATTAAGCCAGCCAGATGGAAGGACTGAAAGACAAACAGAGGAAAAAGGAAGGAGGGAGAGGTCTGCGAAGGAGGAATTAAGAAAAGCAGAGGTTTCTGCACTGCAAGGGGTTGCACTAGACGAGACTTCTAACTCTCCAATTCTTTAGTTTTATGCAAAGAAAGAGGAATGATTGGGGAAAGCGGGAAGAAAAAAAAAGGCAAAGTCCTTAAAAGGAAGGGATGAATCAAATGAATGAAGAAAGGCAGAAGGAAAGGAAAGCAAGGAGAGAGGGGCCACCAGGGCCCCACGCAAAAGAACGAGCCGGACCATACCCCACCCCCCACAAATAAAACCCCCCAGCAGGATTGGCAGACCCACTTCTGAATTAGCTAAGTGAAACATGATCCCTGAGCAGTTCAGAGAGGGGCTTCCCCAAAAGACCATTTTAAATCCAGACTCCGGAGTTTAAAAAATATTAGTTCATGGCACCACCGACTTAGAGGATGGAGAGAAAGTGTTGGGTGAAAAGAGAGGGGGGTAGAAACAGGGGGGGAGCAGGGAAGGAGGAGAAGGAGGGTGCGGTGGGTGGGGGTCTTCCGTTACCAGCTCTGCCTCCATCACCACCCCCTTGGGGGAGCGCAGGAATTCCTTGTCGAGGGAGAAGCCCCGCAGCCCCCCAGGTCCCTCCTGGGGCTCGCCCATCCTGCTGGCTGCCTCTGGCCGGAGGGAGGGCGCTGCTGGGGGAAGAGGGTCGGGGGGGGGGGGAAGACCCAAGGAAAAAAAGAGGGGGGGGGGAGAGATGAAAGACGGAGCCTGTTTCTCTCCACCTGGCACCCAGCCGGATTTCCACGCCGGGGAGGCGGGGAGGAAGCCCGAAGAAAGGGGGCTGGAGGGAGAAGAGGAGGAAAAATGAAATGAAGGGAGAGGATGGAGAGGAACGAAAGGGTCCGCCCCGTCTAGGCTCCAGAAGGGAGACTCTGCCTCCTGGCCCCCGAGTGCCTCTCCGGCCCCCAGGACCACGAGGGGTGGCCGTGGCGAGGGTGGCGAGTCTCTGGGCCCACCTACCCACTCAGCCCCCCACCCCATGGCCGGACAAGGAGGAGGATTGTCGCTCGAGGGCCAGGAACGGGCTGCCCCGGGGAGAACAAGGGCCGCATTGTCTGGGGGGACGGGAGGCCGGAGGGCAGAAGTGAATGGACCGCATTCTCTCCGCCGCGACCCGTTCAGATGCTTTGCAAGAGCGTGGGAGGAAAAGAAAGAAGTGTGGGGCGCGGGGGGGGGGGGGCGTGGACGGGCCCGGGGGCTGCAGTGACGAGAAAAGGCCGCCAGGGGGCGGTAGAGAGCAGGGGAGGCGCCTCGGGCACTGGGGAAAGGGACTTGCGCTTTTCCGCCAGTAGGGGTCGCTGGGTGAAGAGGGCAGGGCGCGTCCCGCTCTCTTGGAAAGGTTTCCTTGGGAGTTGCGGAAAACCAATGATGTCTCCTGGCAAATAGAAGGGAAAGAAATGGAGGCAGTGAGAGGTTTTACTTTCTTGGGCTCCATGATCACTGCAGATGGTGACAGCAGCCACTAAATTAAAAGACGCCTGCTTCTTGGGAGAAAAGCAATGACAAACCTAGACGGCATCTTAAAAAGCAGAGACATCACCTTGCCAACAAAGGTCCGTATAGTTCAAGCTATGGTTTTCCCAGTAGTGATGTATGGAAGTGACAGCTGGACCATAAAGAAGGCTGATCGCTGAAGAATTGATGCTTTTGAATTATGGTGCTGGAGGAGACTCTTGAGAGTCCCATGGACTGCAAGAAGATCAAACCTCTCCATTCTGAAGGAAATCAGCCCTGAGGGGTCACTGGAAGGACAGATCCTGAAGCTGGGACTCCAATACTTTGGCCACCTCATGAGAAGAGAAGACTCCCTGGAAGAGACCCTGATGTTGGGAAAGATGGAGGGCCCAAGGAGAAGGGGACAACGGAGGACGAGATGGTGGGACAGTGTTCTCGAAGCTACCAACATGAGTTTGACCAAACTGCAGGAGGCAGTGGAAGACAGGAGTGCCTGGCATGCTCTGGTCCATGGGGTCACGAAGAGTGGGGCATGACTAAACGACTAAACAACAATGCTGTCTTTAAGGTTCTCTGATTCGGAAAGCCAGGCGCAGTGGATCGGGGTTAAGGGCACAAATGGGGCAGGAGTGATCAAGAAGAATCACAGAACTGTTGGAAGGGGCCCGACTCTAATCCAGCTGTCCCATCCGGGATTCGAACCTGCAACCCTGGTATTATCAGCACCATGCTCTAACTAACTTGAGCCATCCAGGAAAATGTAAGTGTTGGGAGGCATGGACTCAAAAAGGTTGAAAATCACTGCCTTACTGTTTTCTATTTCCAGGATTCCCTTCGCTCTGATGTGTGATGGAGGTGTTCCTGGGTGGGGCAGGTGGGGCACAGCCCCTTCCCCCCCCCCACTTGCCAGAGGTTTTTCTCCTGTCTCCCAGGGACACCCCCCCCCCCATCCACGTGCTCGGTCCAGAGTCCACACACCTGGTTCTGGCAGAGAACTCCCATTCCTGATCTTCCAGGCTTCCCCGAACTCGCCTGCTCTGTCCCAAACCCACCCCCTGGATCTGATTCTGGCAGACCGGCAGGCAATGTGGTCACAGAGTGACAGACATTTATAAAAATACAAATAACAGGAGAGACATTTAGAGAGACAGAGTCTTCTTCTGTCCTTATGGTCACTGTTTTCTATTTCCAGGATTCCCTTCGCTCTGATGTGTGATGGAGGTGTTCCTGGGTGGGGCAGGTGGGGCACAGCCCCTCCCCCCCCCCACTTGCCAGAGGTTTTTCTCCTGTCTCCCAGGGACACCCGTGTCACTTTGTTTCGGAAGGAAATCCCAGCCGGCTTTCCATGGCTACTGCAGGAGATTTGCATCTCACTCCGCGGTTTAGACGGGCAGGAAAATACCTGCGATAATACGCTGGGTAACCATGGCAAAGTAAACAGAGTGGGAATCCCAAGAACGGGAATGCTATGGATGTGAATTATGGGACACTGGGGGATAGTGAGCTCTCCTTTTCCCTGGGCCCAAGCAGCCTCTGATTCCACCTTCCAAAATCTCAATCCCAGAAGTCAAAATTCCATCTGAGAATATGTACAGTAACCAACACAGGCAAGGCCTCTTTGAGCATGTGCAGAGTGCCACCACCCCATCACTGTGTAGCTACAACTCACACACAAAGGGAGGAAGTCCCAGGAAGGTTCCCACACCTTTTCTTGCCTGGAAAATGTTGGCACTAATACAGGGGAGTTTGGTGTTTGTAATATCCAACTCACCAGATAAGCCACACAGACCTTGGGGGTAGCATTGCCCAGTGGTTACAGAGCGGGATACCATCTCCCGCCGCCCTGGCTGGACTTCTGAGCCTGGATCTTGTGTGCAGCAGGAGGAAATGCAACAGGTGGTGCGTTTTCTTTCCCGTGTACTGTCTTGCATCACCTGTGACATCTCTGTCTGTTCGACAGCTGCTCCCTGCACCAGATTCTTGCCCCAAATGAAGCTGAGTGACATTGAAACGTGGCAAATTCACGGCACAAGCTGGTTCTCTGTGCTCTTGGGTGGTGGCCAGTATGATGACATCACGCGGCAGGCACCATGACATCATCGTTGCAGGTAGCAGCGTGGCTCCATTAAGCCTTAAGTATATTCCCAAAGGAAAAGTAGTGTAACAGCGTCATTCGGGAATCATGCACAAAATCTAAGGCGGGAGCAGTCAGCACACTTTGGCGAGAGAGGAAAGCGGAGGGAGAGGAAGATATATTCCTCAGGATAAGTCTGGGACTCTCACGGAAAGGCCATCGACGTATCAGCCGCAGGGAATCACAGAATCGTAGAAGGGCTGAGTTGGAAGGGACCCAGTGGATCATCGAGCCCAGGGGTCCTCAAACTACGGACCGCGGGCTGCATCCGGCCCACAAGGGTCCTGAACCCGGCCCTCTAACACAGCCTTTCTCAACCTGTGGGTCCCCAGATGTTGTTGAACTACAACTCCCATCACCCCTAGCTAGCAAGGCGAGAGCTCAGAGATGATGGGAGTTGTAGTCCAACAACATCTGGGGACCCACAAGTTGAGAACCACTGCTAACGGGTCTATGCATGTTTCCATCCTCCCTCCCCACACAGCTTGGAGGAGAGGAGAGGAGGGAGGCGGCGAGGAGGAGTCCTTCTCTGCCATTTGGAGAAGGAAGGGAAGGGAGGCAGCGGCAAGGCCTGAGATCAAAACGTGCGCCCACGCTCACCCGCCCGTTCTTTCGCCTCAGAGGAGCACTTGGCTGGGCTGGTGGTGGCCGCACTCCCGGGGTGAGGGAGACTGGGGGCGCCTAGCCTAGCCTGTGCTGGGAGGGACGGCTTTTACTTTTACCTCAGTCGAGGCTCCGTTCTCATTTTTCTCTCTTTTTTCCTCTCTCTCTCTCTGTGCAGCGGTTTATTAGTATTTTGCGAAGTAGCAAACCAGACAACTGAACATCGCAAGAAATCAAACAAGGTTATACTCAAGCACAGACAATTTTCTCCTCATTGACATTGTGAGGTATTTCCCCCTTCATGCAGCTGAGAAAGACCAGGGGAGGACTCTTTGGTAATCTTGCATCACTTGCTACGATTAGCAGTGACAAATATGGAACCGGATATTGACCATCTCATTAGCCGAAAGCAGGCCCATACTCCCCACTGAAATACTTCTAAGTTTATGTTGATTCAAATCGTTCTCCATTTTAAATATTGTATTGTTTTTCCTGTTTTTGGTGCACCGCAAATAAAATATGTGCAGTGTGCATAGGAATCCGTTCATTTTTTCCCCAAACTATAGTCCGGCCCCCAACAGTGTCAGAGGGACAGTGAACTGGCCCCCTGTTTAAAAGTTTGAGGACCCCTGATCTAGCCCAACCGCCCGCAAAGGGAGGGGGAGCCCTGTTTTCTCTGGATTAAAACGGCTGGACACATTCTGCTGTCTTTGGAATGTTTTATTGAAAAATTTAAAATAAAAAAGGCAAGATGGTTAAGTTTCTTTGAGACAGCAGACAAGAGACAGCGGATTTTAGTGCAAGCGTACAAATAGTTGAGAAATGATCCTGACCTATAAATGCGGGCATTACTAGCTATAGGGATGAGCAGAGGGTCACACGTACAAGCCAGGATAGGGGATGGCAAGGCTTATCAGGGAATACTCTTCTGTAACAAGTTGCTCCTGCCACAATTCATGCGTGAACATTTCCCCCGTCGCCGTTTCCTTTGCCTCTCGCTAACTTTATTCTCTAATGTCACTTAGAGTTGCCAGCTTTTTCTGTGGACCCTGCTCCTATGTCTTTAGAAGTATCTGGCCAGATGTAGCGATATTTAGTGGGTGGCCAACTTTTTTCCCTTGCGAATGCTCCTCTGCTTCTAACAGAAAATTCGCAGCTAAGCACACGTTAGAAGGCAGAGGAGCATTTGCAGGAGAAAAAGTTGACTCCCGACTTTTGGCAGGGTGGGCAAACTGCAGTAAGAGAGAGAAAAGGATTTACTTAATCTGTGTTTATCGGTAATAGAATCCAATATTCCCCAATTGGTATATCTGAGTGTGTTAGAACAAGCCCTTTTGCTTTCTCCCTGCATGGCCTACACTACAAAGCCCAACCATCTCTAGGATACGCTGTCCTGACAGCCCCCCAAAGGGCCCAGAGGGGGCTGGGATTCTGCAACAGCGCCAGAAACGCCATCCCCGATCCCTGTTCCTTCTTGATGCTGTTCCAGCTGCTCCTCAGTGACCTTTGGGGGAAGCCAAAGATTTGAATCCGATTTCAACCGGTCAGTTGAGGGAGCTTTTCCTTTTCACTGCAATTAATTCTGAAGTTAGAAATGAGCAAAGAGACAGCGAGGTTCTGGTGTACCCAGGTCCTGTGGGTGGACGTGCGGGTGGCAGCCTGTGAGGGAAATGAACTCTGCACGTGTTCAGAGGCTCCCTCCCTCTGAATCCCATCCACGGTTTTGCTCTGGGGATCCCCTTCCCGCTTCGAAGCCTCACAGTATGGCGACACAGGTGCAGGCCACGGGCAAAGGATATTTCCGCCTCTCGAGGTAGAAGGACTTGTTGACATTCGCACAAGGCCTCCGATAGTAGACCGTTGTGTCGGCAAAGATTTGGACAGACACCCCGTTTCGCTCCTTATGGACGAAGCTCTTTTGGGTGGCATTTTTCAAGGAGACGCAGGAATCTTGGCAGATACACTGGGCACTCCAGAGGAGTCGAGGGTAGCGGGAGTCGTCAGAGTCTTCCCTGGGGGAGGCAAGAGAAAGGACAGGTCTGTCTTTGAGCCATTATGACTGGATGGTGGTCTGATGGGGGAGTGCACTGGGATGCCGGTTGTGGAGTGAAAGGGAAAATAAAATAAAATAAAATAAAATAAAATAAAATAAAATAATAAAATAAAATAAAATAAAATAAAATAAAATAAAATAAAATAAAATAAAATAAAATAAAATAAAATAAAATAAAAAGTGTGGGATGAGGAGCTTTGGGGGACTAATGCTGGGTTAGATTATCCTTCCCCAACCCGGTGCCCTCCAGATATCTTGGAAAGGAACTCCAGTCACCCCTGAAACTGGTCTGACTGGAAGGGACCCTGAGGAGCAACCAGTCCCTGCGAGGCAGGAATATGCAGCTGTCCCATTCGGGGATCGAAGCTGCAACCTCGGCCCCCTCAGCCCCCTGCTCTAACCAGCTGAGCTCTCTGTGAAATCTGGAGGGCATTGTTGGTGGTGCCTGGCAGGGCCAAAGGGATGCCTCTTTATTTCCAGTCGGTGGTGCAGCAATAAAAGTGCGAGCACATTCGTAAAGCTAAGCAGGGTCCAGTATGGTTTCAAATTGGATGGGAGACCACACTTGGAGATTCCTGCATTGCAGGGAGGGGGTGGACTAGAGGACCCTGGGGTCCCTTCCGACTCTACGATTCTATGAAAATGGGATGGATGAGGGGGCAGAGGAATAAAAGGTACGATTGTTCTCTCTTACACATATCGCCAAGGAGAACTGGAGGCCATGTTCTTTACACCAGGAATCGAGCGGCAGTCGTCAGAGGAAGACACGGACCGGGAGGAACGGGCAGACTGGGTGGACTGGGAGGAATGGGCAGTGAGCTTCTTCACGACTTCATTGAGTGTCGTCTCTTCACAACAGTTTGAGGAGGACATGCATTGGAAGGCCTGGCTGGCCACAAACGTCGAGAGCAGGAAACACATCGCAGCCTGGAAGGAAGGAAGGAAGGAAGGAAGGAAGGAAGGAAGGAAGGAAGGAAAGGCAAGAGGGGGCAGCGGTCACAACTGGTCATGGTGGAACAGCCCAAATGGGACTGCTCCAAATATTATTTTGCCTTACGGAGAAATCTAGTAGCCCATTTCCCACCCCCTTTTCCTCGCAGCCTTCCTAAGTTGGAGTACAGTGGTACCTCAGGTTAAGAACTTAATTCATTCTGGAGGTCCGTTCTTAACCTGAAACTGTTCTTAACCTGAAGCACCACTTGAGCTAATGGGGCCTCCTGCTGCTGCTGGAGCAAGATTTCTGTTCCCATCCTGAAGCAAAGTTCTTCACCCAAGGTACTATTTCTGGGTTAGCGGAGTCTGTAACCTGAAGCGTATGTAACCTGAGGTACCACTGTATTCTATTCCCAGAATGACGTGGGCAGGGATCTCTCCAAAAACCTGCCTGCAAAATTGGCAGAATCAAGTGGTACAGTCTTTCCTGGACTGCGTCATTTCAACCATTTTTGTAAAATAAAATAATTTTAAACATATATACTCTAATGATAAGTATATTATATAGTAGATGATATATTTTATATATAGCAATGCAATATATCTATACAGATATAGATAAACACTTAAAATTTAAGCTGTGTTTTATGTGCATTTCCCCCCCCCCCCCACACACCACTTGGAGCTCTTTGATGAAGCTGCTTGTCATTCTTGCTAAGTAAATGCATGAGGAAACTTGGAATTTCCCCCATGAGAGGGATGGAAGGAAGAAGACAACAGCTGCAACTTCCTTGCACATCAATATCTAGCATACAAGGAACAAGGCTGGGTTAGTCCCATTTCCCAGACATGCTACTTTTTTTTACATTTCAGGTGCTCACCCCTTAGTGGGGTGGGGGGGATTCAGACTCACAGCCCAGCCATTCGCCCCCCCCCCCATTTGGAAATCTCACGTGCCAAAGTCAGGACAATGCTTGCCCTTCGGACAAAGTGGCCTTTGCTCTCCCCCCTCTTTTTCTAGCTCACCTCAATGAGCCAGGGAGCAAAGTAGGGCAGCCCCACACAATCGCTAGACCGAGTGAACTGAGGGTGGAAATTCATTCCCGTCTCCAAAATACAGGGATCAATATGGCTGCCGTGTCCCTAGTCCCACCTCATGCCTACCAAGTTTCCAGACGGACAGAAATTAAACAGATGAGGAGTCAATGAATAATATAGAGCACAACGAAGGATCAGTAATCAGATTCCATTTAGATCGGGTGGGGGAGACCCGGTTCGTGCGGCTAGACTACAACACCCATCGTCCCTGACCACTGGTCCTGCTTCCTAGGGATGATGGGAGTTGTAGTCCAACAACAGTGGAGATCCAAGTTTGAGAAACACTAGACTGGGAGTCATCGCAGAAAGGAAACTTGAGAAAGGTGGGCAAGATGATAAATCAATGGGTTGTCCTCCGGGTATATTTAAAGCTACCACTCTCACCAGTCCCAGCCAGCTTGGCTCATATGAGGAATGATGGGGAGGAGGCATTAAAAATAATTCCCCGCACTCCACAAGATGGTCGAAGCCATGGTCTGACGTGGCTTTGACAGGGGGATCAGGCGAAGCAGTGGCAGAGGAGGGAAGGCCCTTGGACAGGTCTCAGCCTTAAGGACAAAAATGGAACCTCCAAGACCAGCAGCACTCTACCTCTGAATAGCAGTTACTGGCAAGGAAGAGCGGGAGGGGGCTGGGCCTCCGAGTGCCTCAGAAAAATCATCTGGTTGCCCCGTCTCAGAAGCCGAAAGGATCTCCGCTTGGATCCCAGAAGACCCTGCTTAGGTTCTTATGAGAGAGGCTTGAAGGTTTTGAGGATGGGGGCTATTCATCTGTTATTATGCTTGGAAGTCAACAGCACAATTCCTAGCCCCCCAAACATCTCTGGGAACTAGCAGCAGAACCCAAAGGGCCTCCCTGCGGACCCTGCTTCAGCCTTCCCCCTGCCCCTTCCCTCCGTGTAAGGAGCAGGATTGGTGCACTTACCAGCTGAGTCTTCTCCATGTTAGATCTCCGGGAGCAGGACCTCGTAGACGGCTCTGGGAACTGCTGTCACTCTGAGCCTCGGGATCCCTATTTTATCGCCGGCAAGATTCCATTCATTTATTCCATGCAAATTTTGGAATAATAAAAAAAAAGAACTGAGCGCCTATTTCCTGAACGTATAATCAATGTCTCTTTTGTTTACCTTATGCTGGATGGGTAATAGAAGGTGCCCCCCAGGATCAAGGGACTCAGGCCCAGTGAGATATTAGCACCTGAGAAAATTGAATTTTCCTTCCTTCCTTCCTTCCTTCCTTGCTTCCTTCCTTCCTTCCTTCCTTCCTTCCAAGATGGAATTAGCTTTTAAATAGCAGGACTTTCCCACCTATTCATAAGTTGCTTTGACTTTTTACAGATTAAATCTTCTGGTCCAGACATTTGACCCACAAGCACCCAAGAGTTTGTGCCATGAACTAGATAAGGATGGAGAAATTCTCGCTTGGAGCATCATCTCTAGGACGAACGCACCTTGCAATTTCTCTGAGAAGACCAGAGGAGCCCTCTTGGATCGGGACCAATTGCCCAGCGTCCATCGTTGTGCTCAGGTCCTGTTTTCCTGCTTCCCTCTGGGGCATCTGATTGGCCAGTGGGAGAACAGGATGATGGAGCAGACAGGTCATAGGCCTCATCCAGACGGACTCGTCTTATTGAACTCTGAATCCAGAGTCCTTTCTCCTGAGGGCAGACACTACTCAAGAAAACCCAGGATGAGCCATGAGAGTGTGAGTTCTTCCCTGCCGGCTCCTCCCTGCTACCTGGTATTCAGAGAAGATAGACTGCCCCTGACCATGGAGGTTCTCTCTGGTGCTCCACAGCTTGCTGCAAGGCTCTCCCTCAAAGGGCTGTTGCACCAGCACTGAGCAGTGGGTGCTGAGAACATTTAATGCCCCCTCTCTTCTTGGAAGCGCATGGAGTCATGGACTGGGGAATAGCTTCATGGGTCAAGAGCGAGCCAGCAGTAGATCACAGCCTGCATGTTCCAGTTCACTCTTCATTAGCAAAACTATGTTCTGCAGAGGGGTGTCAGGCCTCATGAGCGCAGCAACTCCTCCTCTCTGGCAGGTCTTGCCTCCAGGAAGCAGTGCTGAGACTGAGGGCTCCTGCCTCCCCACAGCTGCCCCTCCTCTCCAGGGTTACCCCCAAGCAATCAGAGACTGCGCCAGCGTGAAGCCAACCTCTCCTCCACCCTTTTCATGCCTCTACTAGCTCCTGGAGACCAGGTGGAGGGGAGTTTGTTGCAGGAGGCGGAGGAGACATCCAGGACTCTGTTCCAGTCTGGCCCATCTCTGCTTCTTGGCCTCCCTGCTCTCCTGCTTCAGCTTCTGCCACACTCTCCCCACTCGCTAAACCCTGTTGCCTCTTCCGTCCCTGACACCTTCCCCCGCCCCACAGTCTTTTCCCTCTGAACACCCATCTTCCTCTGACCGCTGATCCTCAGGCTCTGAGCCCTCTTCCCTTGGGGGTCCCCCAGCTGGTCCCTCCCACCATTCCTCTGGGGCCACCCAGTCCATGACAATGGGGCTGGCCCCCCACCTGGGCCAGAGGAGGGGGCCCAGCAACCTGGAAATGTGTCTCTAGCCTTGACCTTCGCCCAGGTCCTCTGGGTCCCTGGCATCTCAGTTCCCAGGGGTGGCAGCACGCCAGCCAGACCCCACAGCCTCTGCAAAGATCGAGATGCTGAGCTCAGGAGCCGAGCTGCCCCCCGTCCACCTGCTCGGTCCAGAGTCCACCCCCCTCCTGGTTCTGGCAGGGAGCCCAGGCCGTGTGGTCAAGGTGTGGTCCTGGCGGAGGGATGTCCCCTCAGGCAAGCAGTTTGATGCGTGGGCAGTCATGTTGATCTTTGGCCTGGGCTCTCCTGGTGGTTATGAAAATTTGGAAAGCTATTTTGTTTTTCTAGGATTCCCTCCTCCAAAGGTGCTTCTCAGAAGGCTGCTGGCCCTTCCCTGAAAGATAAGGCGGCTGTGCCTGAGTCACTCAGTCAAATGAGGAGCTGCGGCAGGGAGGGTTGACCCCCGTGAGACACTGTCGCTGCACATCACCCTAAAGCGGCTACAATTGGGGGGGTACCTTCTTTGTACACCACAGCTGAACCCCAGGACCTCCCTTTTCTGATCTCCAGGGCTCAGCGGCGACCTGTTTTTCCTCTGCCCTGAGTGAGGCTTTTCCTCTGCTGCCTTTCTCCTTTGCTCAGTTCCACGACAGGCTGCAAAACACAGGGGAACCTTCCTCAGTCAGGACAGGGCTACATTGCTCATTGCATATTAAAATGCTGTCATGTTGGAAACGTATAGAAATATTAGTAACATTCAGTGGTGTGCAGGAATCGTGAATGGCCTGGCATCAGAAGGACAGAGAGTGTGCAGACATCCAGGCCTGCAGGGATGGCGTGCAATGTTGGAAACGCCCCCCCCAACACTTCTGGGGCCCGGAAGTGGGGGGCACACAGGACGGATGCAGGGGAAGGGCTCAGCTATTCTGGAGGAGCAGGAACGGCGTGCAGGGACACAGCACAACATCCCTGCCACGCGAGGTGAAAGCATCTTGCAAGGGAAGCAGATCTGCTGGGAGAAACACAGCAAGAGGGAACTGGGGGTGGGGGGGTTAAGCCCCAGGAAGCGGAGAGGGCTGCTAAAAGGCAAAGCTCGCTTTCTTGGGGTGGGGGGACTGCCAGCGAGAATGATTTTGCTTTTTGCTCTGCTAACGCTCCCCAGAAGTGAGTCCTCCAGCGTCACCACGTATATGGAAAGGGCTGAGTGGTGGAGTTTGGTCCTTGAGCAAAATAGGGTTGCCAACTTTTCTGTGCTCGCAGGCTCCTCTGCAACGTGACTTGCATAAGCAGAGCTGCTGATGGTGAAGGATGGGATGAGAAAATGCAGAATGCTGGAAGAGTCTTGTAGTTGAGTGGATAGCCAGCGTTCCTTGGTCTTCACAAAAGGAGTCTACAATAAGATGAGCTCACTGGTTCCTGCTGTCCTGCTTTTGGAACCCCTTGGAAACAGGCTGGGATGGATATTTCCAAATAAGGGTACTGTGCACAGGAACATAACCTCCAACATTTCTCTGAAGAAAATAGGGATGTCCAATTCCATAATGGAATAATAGTTCCAGCCACTCTGGCAGCTTTGAACATACGTAAAAAATAAAAACCTAATAAAACATTAAACATTAAAGAAACTCCCCTATGCAGGGCTGCCTTCAGTTGTCTTCTAAAGGTTGTATGGTTACTGATTTCCTTGGCTCGCTGGTTGCTTAACTCCATACCCTGCAACATTTATCCAATGAAAATAGCGACGTCCGAAGGAAAAGCGGGATGTACTGGGATCAAACTGGAAACTGGGATGGCTTCTGTAAATCTTGGACTGACTCTGGAAAATAGGGACACTTGGATGATATGCAGGGGCACACACACACGCACACACGTATATGCAACAGTCTAAACACTGGTAAATGTCAACAATCACCACATTTCTGACATTATCCAGATTGTACACTCATAGATGCATTTGTGCGCATTATATATCCAGTCAAAGTCAACATCAGGTTATATAATATTTCTATTGCGGGTGTGAGGATAGGAGCAAGAATTTTTTTCAACCCTGTCGCTCCTCACCAACGCCACGTAATCCTTATCCGTCCATCTCTGGGGTTCAATCCGCAGTCAAATTAGGTCGTCGTCGGAAAGCTGCTGCTGAACAATTGGTCCTTCCCATTTTCTTCTGCCTCGCCAAGGTGTTTCTGGAGAAAGGGTGGCGCGAGCTTTTCGGGGAAGAAACTTTTCCTCCCCTTTCCCCCCTGATGGAGGCTTCCCTCCTGTCTCCCAGGGACACGTCGCCCGATTGCTTTGTTTCGGAGAGAAATCCCAGCCAGCTTTCCACGGCTGCTGCCGATTTGCATCTCACTCTGTAGTTGAGCTGGGCAGGAAAATACCTGTGCGGTTGGTTGATAATACGCTGGGTAACCATGGCGAAGTAAGCAGAGTGGGGATCCCAGGAACCGGTGGGTGGGTGGCGGTCAGGGGTGGGCGTAGTGCTCCTCATTTTCACATTGATTTTTGGGAAAGGGGTTCTTTGTGGTTATGGAAATCCTGCACGCTGTTTCCTTTTTCCGGGATTCCCTCGGCCAAAGGAGCCTCCCAGAGTTAAGGTGGTCTCACCTTTAAGCCCATTATTGGCGAGTGAGGACTGTGTCACGTACGCAGGAATGCGACCCGACCACAAGGCTGGTAAGAACTGACCAGCGTTAGTGGAAAACGACTCCGTTTAAGGTTTAAGGAGAGTCCAGACACGTACAGTAAAAAACAGGGTTTGTTTGTTTGTTTTTTTGATTACTTTTTTATTCAAAATTAAAACAAAACATATTATCCAAAAACATATCATCCTTATTTCCCCCATTTTTCCTCCCTCCCCCCACAGAATCCACCCACCCCCACCCCAACTTCCCTCAGTTCCAGTCTTTGATTTCTCTAAAAATGCTGTTTTCTGCATGTTACACAGTTGTATAGATCCTCAAACTATTTAGCTGATAATTATCAATAAAAAGTTTGTGAATGTTTATTCAAAACCAGCCAAGGAGTCCAGTTCGCTTTGTTGCATCTTCAGATACTTTGTAAAAGGTTCCCATTCATCCTTAAAGTCACAGTTATCCTTGTCCCGTAGCTTGTATGTCAGTCTTGCCAGTTCTGCATAGTCCATCAATTTTTCTTGCCATGATTCTTTAGTTGAGGTTTCTTCAGTCTTCCATCCTTGTGCTATCAAAACTCTCGCGGCCGTTGTCGCAAACATGAAGATGTAGTAAAAAACAGGTTGAGCAAGTTGTACCTCATGGGTTGTGGCCGGCGGAGAGATGGTGAGGCGCTGGGGTGTTTGGGTGTCAGAAGCAGGTCAAGGACAACACACATGGCATTAGTGAAATTAACTCTTTATTCAAAGAAATAAACAGCTCAGGAGGCCAGTCCTGGTGAGCTCAGCTTCTTCCCAGTAGATCTTGCCCCAATGACGCAGTTGCAAGGGCTGAAAGTCTCCGCCTTCCCTCCTCCTCTCCTGAGTCCTTCCCAAGCAATCTGAGACTCCTTCAAGGGGTCTGGCTCTGCTTCGCTCTCTTCATGCCTCTCCTGGTTCTGGAGACCAGGAGGGAGGGGAGCTGGTCGCCCTGGTTCCTTCAGCATCTCTGCCTCTTGAGCCTTGCTCCTCTCCAGCCTCATCTCCTCTCTCTGGACTGCTTTCTGCCACGACTCTTCCTGCTCATGAAACCCTGTTACCTCTTCCTCCCACTCTGCTCCCTCTTCGCCTCTGGCCACTCCTTGTCATCCCAACATCGTCAACCCCCTGGCTCTGAGCCTTCTTCCCGTGGGGGTTCTGCAGCCGGTCCTTGCCACCGCTCCATGATTTTGGGTAGAAGCTGAACAGCTAAGGGCTCATCTGCACTTCTGCTTTCGCCCTTGCCCCGCTCCTTTCCCAGGGAAAATCCACTCTTTAGTGCTAAATTGGAGCAAACGTCAATTTGGACAAAACCCAAATTACCGTTTGCTCTGATTGAGTGCTGAAGAGCGCTTTTCCTTGGGGCAAAGCAGAGGGGCGTGAATGAGCCATAAGATGACATGTTTGCCTATAGTGTTTCCCCCACTGGAAATGTGCTCACAGACTCTTGGGCTCTGTCCTGTAATGCATCCCTGAGTAAATTATGGCCGATTGTGAATCTGAGATGAGCCTCCATACTTGAACCCCCAGAAGCAATCTTCCCCACCGAGATGTGGCACAAAAGAAATGAGGTGTCCCGTTTTTGGAGGGGGAGCACTTGGAAGGTATGTTCTCATTTTCTCTGGGTCTCAACAGCCTCTGGTTCGACCTACCAAACCTCACCACAGGAATCTGTTTCAAAGTCAAATATCCATCCTTATAATATTTACAGTTGAGACACAGGCAGGGTCTTCAAGAGCATGTGCCATGAAACACCCCACACACCCTCCCCACAGCACCGAGTTGTCACACGACCCACAAACAAGGGTTGGCAGCTCCAGGAAGGATTCCATACCTGTACCTACATTTCAAATATAACCGCCGATTTTGGAAAACAGCTCCAGGCCTGGCATTGCCAAGTGTGTGCTCCCACAGCCGAAGGTGCCACACATACCTAAGAAGAAGAAGAAGAGGAGGAGTTTGGATTTGATATCCCGCTTTATCACTACCCTAAGGAGTCTCAAAGTGGCTAACATTCTCCTTTCCCTTCCTCCCCCACAACAAACACTCTGTGGGGTGAGTGGGGCTGAGAGACTTCAGAGAAGTGTGACTGGCCCAAGGTCACCCAGCAGCTGCATGTGGAGGAGCGGAGACGCGAACCCGGTTCCCCAGATTACGAGACTACCGCTCTTAACCACTACACCACACTGGCTCCCTAAAGGAATAGCCCGGCCTAGTGGCAAGGGAGCATGGCACCACATTCCACACACAAACCCGGTTCAAGGCCTTTGTGCCCCAGTCAACTGTGAGCAGGAAGAAATTCAACAGGTGAAGTGTTTGGCTGCCACTGCCTTGCTGAACACCATTTCTTACGATATTTCTGTAGGGCAGCTGTTCTGGGCATCCTGTCTGCGCCAAAAAGCAAATTACCTGTTGGATTTCTGCCTGCTGTTGAGCAGATCGAGTTGCAGAAGCCTGGCAAAGGGGGAAAGGTGGTACCCTGCTCTCTAACCCTCGAGGTATGGGCAGCATCTTTGGGAAACCTCAGTGCCACTGAGCCAGGGGCTGATTTGGGTTCTCCAGAATCAGTGGTTGTGCATGCAAAGTAAGGCAGGGTATCAGATCCTTCCTGGAAAAACCTACATTTGTGTGTGTGGAGGGGGGGTTATGAGTGAAGGGGGGTGGCACTCTGCACATGTCCATTGAGGCCTTACCTCGGGTATTGGTGCACACATTCCAGGGCGGAGATTTGAGAGATCCGAGGGGTGAGACTTGAGGCTGCTTAAACCCGAAGAAAATTAGAGATCACTGTTCCCCCAGCTTCATTCCCCGTGATCCACCCATCTCTGATATCCCTCTTCTCGGGATCCCCACTCTGTTTACTTTGCTATGGTTACCCATCGTATTATCACAGGCATTTTCCTGCCGGTCAAAACCTCAGAGATGCAAATCTCCCACAATAGCCATGGAAAGCCGGCTGGGATTTATCTCTGAAACAAAGCGAAGCAGGTGTTCCTGGGAGACAGGAGGGAAACCTCTGGCAAGTAGGTGTACCTGGGGGAAAGGTCTCCCCCTCACCTGATCCACCCTTTCTGCAGAAATGCCTTGGTGACACAAAAAATGGGTCGTGTGGTTGTTAACGTAAATATTTTCCTCCAGCTTCGACTAGGACATAATTTGAATGAGGGCTGGACAGACAGGAATTATGGGGTGGTGAGGAGGAGGGACAGGGGACTGGGCGGGGGGGGGGGCAGTATGTATTATTGTGACTTTGGGCAGGGGTAGGCTATGTGCCTGAACCCCCTTCTAATTCCAGGATCCTGCACAGGTTCAATTCCCGGAATAGCCAGGCTACCTTCCAGGTGAGGAAATGGCCTAAGTACAGAACCTCAAGGGAACAAAGGAAATGGCTCTGTGCATTAGCGGAGCAAGAAGCAACATCGTTGTCATTGGCAGACAACCCGCCCTCCCCCTGAAAGTCAGCTTTGCCTTTTAGCAGCCCTCTCCGCTTCCTGGGGCTTAACCCCCCCACCCCCAGTTCCCTCTTGCTGTGTTTCTCCCAGCAGATCTGCTTCCCTTGCAAGACGCTTTCACCTCGCGTGGCAGGGATGTTGTGCTGTGTCCCTGATGGCGTTCCTGGTCCTCCAGAATAGCTGAGCCCTTCCCCTGCATCCCTCCTGTGTGCCCCCCACTTGCTGGGCCCCAGAAGTGTTGGGGGATCATCTCCAAACATTGCACGCCATCCCTGCAGGCCTGGATGTCTGCACGCTCTCTGTCCTTCTGCTGCCAGGCCATTCACGATTCCTGCACGCCACTGAATGTTACTAATATTTCTATACGTTTCCAACATGACAGCATTTTAATATGCAACGAGCAATGTAGCCCTGTCCTGACTGAGGAAGGTTCCTATGTGTTTTGCAGCCTCTCGTGGCTTTGAGCAAAGGAGAAAGGCAGCAGAGGAAAAGCCTCACTCAGGGCAGAGGAAAAAAGGAATCGCCGCTGAGCCCTGGAGATCAGAAAAGGAAGGTCCTGGGGTTCAGCTGTGGTATACAAAGATGGTACCCCCCGATTGTAGCCGCTTTGGGGTGATGTGCAGCGACGGTGTCTCACGGGGGTCAACCCTCCCTGCCACAGCTCCTCATTTGACTGAGTGACTCAGGCACAGCCGCCTTATCTTTCAGGGAAGGGCCAGCAGCCTTCTGAGAAGCACCTTTGGAGGAGGGAATCCTAGAAAAACAAAGTAGCTTTCCGAATTTTCATAACCACCAGGAGAGCCCAGGCCAAAGATCAACATGGCTGCCCACGCATCAAACTGCATGTCTCAGGGGACATCCCTCCACCAGGACCACACCTTGACCACACGGCCTGGGCTCCCTGCCAGAACCAGGAGGGGGGTGGACTCTGGACCGAGCAGGTGGACGGGGGGCAGCTCGGCTCCTGAGCTCAGCATCTCGATCTTTGCAGAGGCTGTGGGGTCTGGCTGGTGTGCTGCCACCCCTGGGAACTGAGATGCCAGGGACCCAGAGGACCTGGGCGAAGGTCAAGGCTAGAGAAACATTTCCAGGTTGCAGGGCCCCTTCCTCCTGGCCCAGGTGGGGGGCCAGCCCCATTGTCATGGACTGGGTGGCCCCAGAGGAATGGTGGGAGCAACCAGCTGGGGGACCCCCAAGGGAAGACGGCTCAGAGCCTGAGGATCAGCAGTCAGAGGAAACTGGGTGGTCAGAGGGAGAAGACTGTGGGGCGGGGGAAGTTGTCAGGGACGGAAGAGGCAACAGGGTTGGAACAGGGACGGAAGAGGCAACAGCGAGTGGGGAGAGTCTGGCAGAAACTGAAGCAGGAGAGGAGGGAGGCCAAGAGGCAGAGAGGGGTCAGACTGGTACAGAGTCCTGGATGTTTCCCCCACCTGCTGCAACAAGCTCCCCTCCACCTGGTCTCCAGGAGCCAGTAGAGGCATGAAAAGGGCGGAGGAGAGGTTGGCTTCACGCTGGCGCAGTCTCTGATTGCTTGGGGGGAACCCTGGAGAGGAGGGGCAGCTGTGGGGAAGAAAGACCTGCCAGAGAGGAGGAGTTGCTGCGCTCATGAGGCCTGACACCCCTCTGCAGAACATAGTTTTGCTAATGAAGAGTGAACTGGAACATGCAGGCTGTGATCTACTGCTGGCTCACTCACCCCATGAAGCTATTCCCCAGTCCATGACTCCATGTGCTTCCAAGAAGAGAGGGGGCATTAAATGTTCTCAGCACCCACTGCTCAGTGCTGGTGCAACAGCCCTTTGAGGGAGAGCCTTGCAGCAAGCTGTGGAGCAACAGAGAGAACCTCCATGGTCAGGGGCAGTCTATCTTCTCTGAATACCAGGTAGCAGAGTGGAGGTGGCAGGGAAGAACTCACACTCTCATGGCTCATCCTGGGTTTTCTTGAGTAGTGTCTGCTCTCAGGAGAAAGACTCTGGATTCAGAGTTCAATAAGACGAGTCCGTCTGGATGAGGCCTATGACCCGTCTGCTCCATCATCCTGTTCTCCCACTGGCCAATCAGATGCCCCAGGGGGAAGCAGGCAAACAGGACTTGAGCACAACGGACGGACACTGGGCAATCGGTCCTGATCCAAGAGGGCTCCTCTGGTCTTCTCAGAGAAATTGCAAGGTGTGTTTGTTCTAGAGATGATGCTCCAAGTGAGAATTTCTCCATCCTTATCTAGTTCATGGCACAAACTCTTGGGTGCTTGTGGGTCAAATGTCTGGACTAGAAGATTTAATCTGTAAAATGTCAAAGCAAGTTATGAATAGGTGAGAAAGTCCTGCTATTTAAAAGCTGATCCCATCTTGGAAGGAAGAAAGGAAGAAAGGAAGGCAGGCAGGCAGGCAAATTCAATTTTCTCAAGTGCTAATATCTCACTGGGCCTGAGTCCCTTGATCCTGGGGGGCACCTTCTATTACCCATCCAGCATAAGGTAAACAAAAGAGACATTGATTATACGTTCAGGAAATAGGCGCTCAGTTCTTTTTTTATTATTCCAAAATTTGCATGGAATAAATGAATGGAATCTTGCCGGCGATAAAATAGGGATCCCGAGGCTCAGAGTGACAGCAGTTCCCTGAGCCGTCTACGAGGTCCTGCTCCCGGAGATCTAACATGGAGAAGACTCAGCTGGTAAGTGCACCAATCCTGCTCCTTACACGGAGGGAAGGGGGAAGGCTGAAGCAGGGTCCATAGGGAGGCCCTTTGGGTTCTGCTGCTGTTCCAAGGGATGTGGGGGGGGGGCTATGAATTGTGCTGTTGACTGTAGCTGTAAATATAACCGGAGGGCAACCCCTTGATTTATCATCTTGCCCACCTTTCTCAAGTTTCCTTTCTGCGATGACTCCCAGTCTAGCATTTCTCAAACGTGGGTCTCCAGTGTTGTTGGACTACAACTCCCATCATCCCTAGGAAGCAGGACCAGGGGTCAGGGATGATGGGTGTTGTAGTCTAGCCGCACAGTCTGGGTCTCCCCCACCCGAATCTGATTCTGAATCTGATCTAAATGGAATCAGATTATTGATCATTCATTGTGCTCTATATTATTCATTGACTCATCATCTGTTTAATTTCTGTCCATCTGGAAACTTGGTAGGCGTGAGGTGGGACTAGGGACACAGCAGCCATATTGATCCCTGTATTTTGGTTGAAATGACACAGTCCAGGAAAGACTGTACCACTTGATTCTGCCAATTTTGCAGGCAGGTTTTTGGAGAGATCCCTGCCTACGTTATTCTGGGAATAGAATACAGTGGTACCTTGGGTTACATACACTACAGGTTACAGACTCCACTAACCAAGAAATAGTGCCTTGGGTTAAGAACTTTGCTTCAGGATGAGAACAGAAATCGTGCTCCAGCAGAGCGGCGGCAGCAGGCGGCCCCATTAGCTAAAGTGGTGCTTCAGGTTAAGAACAGTTTCAGGTTAAGAACGGACCTCTGGAACGAATTAAGTTCTTAACCCGAGGTACCACTGTACTCCCAACTTAGGATGGCTGCGAGGAAAAGGGAGTGGGAAATGAGCTACTAGATTTCTCTGTAAGGCAAATTAATGCTTTGAACAGTCCTCTTTGGGCTGTTCCACCATGACCAGTTGTGACCCTGCCCCCTCTTGCCCTTCCTTCCTTCCTTCCTTCCTTCCTTCCTTCCTTCCTTCCTTCCCTCCTTCTCCTAGGCTGTGATGTGCTTCCTGCTCTCGACGTTTGTGGCCAGCCAGGCCTTCCAATGCATGTCCTCCTCAAACTGTTGTGAAGAGACGACACTCAATGAAGTCGTGAAGAAGCTCACTGCCCATTCCTCCCAGTCCACCCAGTCCACCCAGTCTGCCCGTTCCTCCCGGTCTGTGTCTTCCTCTGACGACTGCCGCTCGATTCCTGGTGTAAAGAACAGGGCCTCCAGTTCTCCTTGGCGATATGTGTAAGAGAGAACAATCGTACCTTTTATTCCTCTGCCCCCTCATCCGTCCCATTTTCATAGAATTGTAGAGTTGGAAGGGACCCCCAGGGTCCTCTAGTCCACCCCCTCCCTGCAATGCAGGAATCTCCAAGTGTGGTCTCCCATCCAATTTGAAACCATACAGGACCCTGCTTAGCTTTCCAAATCTGCTTGCACTTTTATTGCTGCACCACCGACTGGAAATAAAGAGGCATCCCTTTGGCCCTGCCAGGCACCACCAACAGTGCCCTCTAGATTTCCCAGAGGGCTCAGCTGGTTAGAGCAGGGGGCTGAGGGGGCCGAGGTTGCAGCTTCGATCCTGAAGGGGACAGCTGCATATTCCTGCCTCGCAGGGACTGGTTGCTCCTCAGGGTCCCTTCCAGTCAGACCAGTTTCAGGGGTGACTGGAGTTCCTTTCCAAGATATCTGGAGGGCACCGGGTTCTGGACATAGCTGTCAACTTACAGATTTGAAAATAAGGGACCAGCAGCCTTGAAAATAAGGGACCAGCAGCCAAAATAAGGGACCAGCAGCCAAAATAAGGGACCAGCAGCCTCACCTGTTCCAGGCACTCCAGTCTTCCTGTCCTCCTGCAGTCTGGTCAAACTCATGCTGGTCACTTCGAGAACACTGTCCAACCAACTTTGTAACCAGAGGTTCAATTGAATAGAATCTGAATCACATGCACCACAAGGCCTATGCAGCCTCAACTTAAGATGGCTCCCCGGCCTGGCTTTGCACTGCAAAATTTGGAGCAGCACGTGCAACAAAATGGCGTCCAGCATTCAAAACCCCCCTCAGCTTGCATTAACTAGCCACACACAAGGCATGCAAGCTCCAAGTTCTTAGACTTCTTATTGGGTCAGCAACACAGCCAAGCAACACAGTTGGAGCCTCCCTGGCCGGCACGGAGGGAGAGAGAGGAGCTGCTTCCTTTTAAATTTAAGGGACATCATTTAAGGGACATTTAAGGGACATCCATCAATAAGGGAAAGCAGTGGGACATGGCGCTGGAATAAGGGACTGTCCCTTCAAATAAGGGACACTTGACAGCTATGGTTCTGGAAGGCTAATCTAACCCAGCATTAGTCCCCCAAAGCTCCTCATCCCACACTTTTTTATATTTTATATTTTATATTTTATATTTTATATTTTATATTTTATATTTTATATTTTATATTTTATATTTTATATTTTATATTTTATATTTTATATTTTATATTTTATATTTTATATTTTATATTTTATATTTTATATTTTATATTCTCCTTTGCTCCGCAACCAGCATCCCAGTGCACTCCCCCATCAGACCACCATCCAATCCTAAAAGGTCAAAAACAGACCTATCCTTTCTCTTGCTCCCCCAGGGAAGACACTGAGGACTCCCGCTACCCTCGACTCCTCTGGAAAGCCCAGTGTATCTGCCAAGATTCCTGCGTCTCCTTGAGGCACCCTGTGGAAAATGCCACCGAAAAGAGCTTCGTCCAGAAGGAGGGAAACGGGAAGTCCGTCCCAATCTTTGCCGACACAACGGTCTACTATCGGAGGCCTTGTGCGAATGTCAACAAGTCCTTCTACCTCGAGCGGCAGAAATATCCTTTGCCTGTGGCCTGCACCTGTGTAGCCATACTGTGAGGCTTCGAAGCGGGAAGGGGATCCCCAGAGCAAAACCGTGGATGGGATTCAGAGGGAGGGAGCCTCTGAACACGTGCAGAGTTCATTTCCCTCACAGGCTGCCACCCGCACGTCCACCCACAGGACCTGGGTACACCAGAACCTCGCTGTCTCTTTGCTCATTTCTAACTTCAGAATTAATTGCTGTGAAAAGGAAAAGCTCCCTCAACTGATCAGTTGAACTCGGATTCAAATCTTCCCCCAAAGGTCACTGAGGAGCAGCTGGAACAGCATAAATAATGAACAGGGATCGGGGATGGCGTTTCTGGCGCTGTTGCAGAATCCCAGCCCCCTCTGGGCCCTTTGGGGGGCTGTCAGGACAGCGTATCCTAGAGATGGTTGGGCTTTGTAGTGTAGGCCATGCAGGGAGAAAGCAAAAGGGCTTGTTCTAACACACTCAGATATACCAATTGGGGAATATTGGATTCTATTGCAGATCAACCCGGATTAAGTAAATCCTTCTCTCTCTCTTATTGCAGTTTGCCCACTCTGCCAAAAGTCGGGAGTCAACTTTTTCTCCTGCAAACGCTCCTCTGCCTTCTAACGTGTGCTTAGCTGCGAATTTTCTGTTAGACGTAGAGGAGCACACGCAAGAAAAAAAGTTAGCCACCCACTAAATATCTCTACATCTGGCCGGATATTTCTAAAGACATAGGAGCTGAGTCCACAGAAAAAGCTGGCAACTCTAAGTGACATTAGAGAATAAAGTTAGTGAGAGGCAAAGGAAATGGTGACGGGGGAAATGTTCACGCATGAATTGTTGTAGGAGCAACTTGTTACAGAAGAATATTCCCTGATAAGCCTTGCCATCCCCTATCCTGGCTTGTACGTGTGACCCTCTGCTCATTCCTATAGCTAGCAATGCCCACATTTATAGGCCAGGATCATTTCTCAAATATTTGTACACTTGCACTAAAATCCGCTGACCATCTTGCCTTATTTTAAAAAAAAAAATTCAATAAAACATTCTAACAACAGCAGAATGTGTCTTGCCTTTTTAATCGAGAGAAAACAGGACTCCTTCTCTCTTTATGGGCGGTTGGGCTAGATGATCCACTGGGTCCCTTCCAACTCAGCCCTTCTACGATTCTGTGATTCCCTGCGGCTGATACGTCCATGGCCCCCACCCCTCTGCTGCTGTCTCTCCCTTTCCGTGAGAGTCCCAGACTTATCCTGAGGAATATATTTTCCTCTCCCTCCGCTTTCCTCTCTCGCCAAAGTGTGCTGACTGCTCCCGCCTTAGATTTTGTGCATGATTCCCGAATGACGCTGTTACACTACTTTTCCTTTGGGAATATACTTAAGGCTTAATGGAGCCACGCTGCTACCTGCAACGATGATGTCACGGTGCCTGCCGCGTGATGTCATCATACTGGCCACCACCCAAGAGCACAGAGAACCAGCTTGTGCTGTGAATTTGCCACGTTTCAATGTCACTCAGCTTCATTTGGGGCAAGAATCTGGTGCAGGGAGCAGCTGTCGAACGGACAGAGATGTCACAGGTGATGCAAGACAGTACACAGGAAAGAGAACGCACCACCTGTTGCATTTCCTCCTGCTGCACACAAGATCCAGGCTCAGAAGTCCAGCCAGGGCGGCGGGAGATGGTATCCCGCTCTGTAACCACTGGGTGATGCTACCCCCAAGGTCTGTGTGGCTTATCTGAGATGAGAGAGATGGTAAGCTGGATATTACAGACACCAAACTCCCCCATATTAGTGCCAACATTTTCCAGCCAGGGAAAGGTGTGGGAACCTTCCTGGGACTTACTTCCTTTGTGTGTGAGTTGTAGCTACACAGTGATGGGGTGGTGGCACTCTGCACATGCTCAAAGAGGCCTTGCCTTGTCCTTGGTTACTGTACATATTATTGGATGGAACTTGGACTTCCGGGATTGAGATTTTGGAAGGTGGAATCAGAGGCTGCTTGGGCCCAGGGAAAAGGAGAGCTCACTATCCCCCAGTGTCCCATAATTCACATCCATAGCATTCCCGTTCTTGGGATTCCCACTCTGTTTACTTTGCCATGGTTACCCAGCGTATTATCGCAGGTATTTTCCTGCCCGTCTAAACCGCGGAGTGAGATGCAAATCTCCTGCAGTAGCCATGGAAAGCCAGCTGGGATTTCCTTCCGAAACAAAGTGACACGGGTGTCCCTGGGAGACAGGAGAAAAACCTCTGGCAAGTGGGGGGGGAGGGGCTGTGCCCCACCTGCCCCACCCAGGAACACCTCCATCACACATCAGAGCGAAGGGAATCCTGGAAATAGAAAACAGTGACCATAAGGACAGAAGAAGACTCTGTCTCTCTAAATGTCTCTCCTGTTATTTGTATTTTTATAAATGTCTGTCACTCTGTGACCACATTGCCTGCCGGTCTGCCAGAATCAGATCCAGGGGGTGGGTTTGGGACAGAGCAGGCGAGTTCGGGGAAGCCTGGAAGATCAGGAATGGGAGTTCTCTGCCAGAACCAGGTGGAGTGTGGACTCTGGACCGAGCACGTGGATGGGGGGGGGGGCAGCTGGACTCCTGAGCTCACCATCTAGAGATTTCCAAATTCTGTGGGATCTCACTGCTGTGGTTGGGGGGGTGCCTGCCCATGATTTGTGACTTGTATCAATATATCGAATATATTTTTGAGCTCTTGGGAGTAAAAAAAGTGGCCTAAAATGCAGTCAAAACAAAATAAAAAAATTCCTTCCAGTAGCACCTTAAAAGGTAAAGGGACTCCTGACCATTAGGTCCAGTCGTGGCCAACTCTGGGGTTGTGGCGCTCATCTCGCTTTATTGGCCGAGGGAGCCGGCGTACAGCTTCCGGGTCACGTGGCCAGAATGACTAAGCTGCTTCTGGTGAACCAGAGCAGCGCACGTGTTATGTACTGAGTTGAATAGGATCCAAACTGCAGCAGTCTGATTGGTCCTAGAACAATAGGATTCAGAATGCAGCAGTCTGATTGGTCCTAGAACAATGCAGCAGTATGATTGGTTGGCAGGAACCACCCAATCATGCTCCAGATAGAAGTGAATCCACAACCTGATTGGCTTACAGTAGAATTCCGGAATTAGCCAATCATGTGCAGCCCATTGTGTAAATAATGTATATAAAGCAGATACTTTGAGGGGACATTCATTCATTCCTCCTCACCACTATGAGCTGAATAAAGAGCATGAAATCACTTTGCAACTCTGAGTATATTTCAGCACGGAAACACCATTTACCTTCCCGCCGGAGCGGTACCTATTTATCTGCTTGCACTTTGATGTGCTTTCGAACTGCTAGGTTGGCAGGAGCAGGGACCGAGCAATGGGAGTTCACCTCGTCGTGGGGATTTGAACCACTGACCTTCTGATCGGCAAGTCCTAGGCTCTGTGGTTTAACCCACAGCGCCACCCGCGTCCCAAGTAGCACCTTAGAGACCAACTAAGTTTGTTCTTCGTATGAGCTTTCGTGTGCATGCACACTTCTTCATATACACTGAAATAGAAGCCACCAGACCCTTATATATAGTGAGAGGGTGGGGAGGGGTATTACTCAGAAGGGTGGTGGGAATGGGTGATTGGCTGATAGGTGTGGTAAACCTGTTGACGACTGTTAAGGACTGCAATTGGTCTTACAGGAAAAAGCAAGGGGTGAGATGGCTAAAAATAGCTTATCATGTATAAGAATCCAATGTCTCTACAGTGGTACCTCAGGTTAAGTACTTAATTCGTTCCAGAGGTCTGTACTTAACCTGAAACTGTTCTTAACCTGAAGCACCACTTTAGCTAATGGGGTCTCCTGCTGCTGCTGTGCCGCTGGAGCATGATTTCTGTTCTCATCCTGAAGCAAAGTTCTTAACCCGAGGTACTATTTCTGGCTTAGCGGAGTCTGTAACCTGAAGCATATGTAACCTGAAGCGTATGTAACCCGAGGTACCACTGTATTCTAATCATCCATTCCCACCACCCTTCTGAGTAATAACTCTCCTCACTTTCTCACTATATATAAGGGTCTGGTGACTTCTGTTTCAGTGTATCTGAAGAAGTGTGCATGCACACGAAAGCTCATACCAATAACAAACTTAGTTGGTCTCTAAGGTGTTACTGGAAGGATTTTTTTTATTTTCTTTTGACTATGGCAGACCAACACAGCTACCTACCTGTAACTAAAAATGCAGTTTATCAACAAATAAACAAACAAACAACACTTATAATCATCTTTGGTGCCTCTGAGGCAACCCACTGCCATTATTATTCCATTATTATTATTTATTAAATTTTTATCCTGCTCTTCCTTTCAAAGGAGTGCAGAGCAGCCGACACACAAAGCGATTACAACATCTAAAAGTGATTCCAAGACAGATGCAAACTTGGGAAAGGTTGGTAATAAAAAGGATGGTTAGGAGCTCAAATCTAAACCGGATAAGCATAGAGGCCACGTGAGGAAGAGCAACGGTCTCAAGCATAGCCAAGAATGCCTGGCTGCCCTTGAGAGTGAGTGATCATTGTGTGTTTATCTCACAGGCATTGTAGCTCCCTAGAGAAATGCCTCCAGACTGGATCTCATGCAAATCTAGTCTCTTTTGAACTCACTGTTTACAATTCTGGCCCCCACCCCCTCCCGTCGGTGTGCATGCGCTCACATGTTTGCGTGTGCCAGTCGAGGATAACAGTTCACATTGTGGGCTTCAGTCTGTGAAACAGGGCCGGCCCTGCCGTTTGGCAAGAGGGTCGGGTGGGGAATGGGCCGTAGCTCAGGGGCGTGGCATCTGCTCTGCAGACAGAAGGTCCCAGGTTCAGTCCCTGGGATCTCAAGGCAGGGGCCTGGATCCTTGGAAAGCGTAGGCAATACTGTGCTAAATGGACGAATGGGTTGACTCACAAGAAGGCTCCTGTGTACGGAGTGAATGGGCTGCCTCAGGCAGCAGGTTCTGAGGAGCGGTGGACAGTGGTGTGGGCCACATGGCCTGGCCTGGCCTGCCTTCCCTAGGCCAGCCTCCTGCTGACCACAGATATTTGTACAGTGGTACCTCAGGTTACATACGCTTCAGGTTACAGACTCCGCTAACCCAGAAATAGTGCTTCAGGTTAAGAACTTTGCTTCAGGATGAGAACAGAAATTGTGCTCCGGTGGTGCGGCAGCAGCGGGAGGCCCCATTAGCTAAAGTGGTGCTTCAGGTTAAGAACAGTTTCAGGTTAAGAACGGACCTCCGGAACAAATTAAGTACTTAACCCGAGGTACCACTCTACTTGGAATGTGGAAATCTCGTCCCGTTGCTTCAGGCAGCAGAAAGTCTGCATGTGCAACTGTACATTTATTATTTTGTGTTTTTATCTTGTACTTTTATGTTGCGAACTGGATGAAGGGCAGTACACGAATGTAAATAGATAAATACATTTAAAGCACACAAAGAGAGAGAGAGAGAGAGAGAGAAAGAAAGAAAGAAAGAAAGAAAGAAAGAAAGAAAGAATCCTGCAGTTTGTTAGTGGAACTAGGAACTGTGAGGCAGCGGTGGTGTAGTAGTTAGAGTGCTGGACTAAGACTTGGGAGACCAGGGTTCAAATCCTCACTCAGCCATGAAGCTCACCAGGTAACTGCCTCTCAGCCTGACCTACCTCACAGGGGTGTTGTGGAGATTAAAACGAGAAGAGGAAGAACCATGTAAGTTGCCATGAATTCCTTAGAGGAAAAAGATGGGATATAAATGCTGTTGTTTTCATCTTTCTTGGGAGACAATGGAAGAATGTGCCTTTGGGGGAAATGTCAAACCGTTGGAGAGTTATGAGAGAGACATTTTTGTAATATAAAAAAATTATTTATACTTTTCTTTTTTTTAATGAAATATTTATTGAAGTTTAGACATTGCAAAAAAAGAAAAAGAAAAAACAAAAGAAAGATATAAGCAATAAACAATTACAAAGCTTCAAAGGCAAAAATAAATACAGTAGTACAAAACATCAACAATACAAAAAGAAAAAGAAAAGAAAAGAAAAGCATTAAAAAAAAGCAAAACCCAAAAAAGAACAAACATACAAAAGAACCACATATTTTCATATCCTTATCTTTCATTTGCTTATTTCCTCGACTTCCTCACACCTCCTTTTTTGTATTCTAGTTCAATTAAATATTCCAGCAAGTCCTTTCCCTCTTTCACAAATTTAGTTCCATAATTTAACTTAACGCAGTTTTAGACTTAAATTTACATCTTTACCCAATGTCAATCTATTCATTATAATATTTCTACTAAAGTCATATAGCTTCTTTTCAGCATCTTTCTAACATTCATTAATTTTAGAATATTTCTGTAAATAAGCTTTGAATTTTTTCCAATCTTCTTCCACCGACTCTTCTCCCTGGTCTCAGATTCTGCCAGTCATTTCCGCCAGTTCCATGTAGTCCATCAGCTTCATCTGCCATTCTTCCCTGGTAGGTAGGTCTTGTGTCTTCCAATGCTTTGCAATGAGTATTCTTGCCGCTGTTGTAGCATACATGAAGAAACCTCTGTCCTTCTTTGGCACCAATTGGCCCACCATGCCCAGGAGAAAGGCCTCTGGTTTCTTTAAGAAGGTATATTTAAATACCTTTTTCATTTCATTATAAATCATCTCCCAGAATGCCTTAATCTTTGGGCATGTCCACCAAAGGTGAAATAAAGTACCTTCAGTTTCATTGCATTTCCAACATTTATTATCGGGCAAATGATAAATTTTTGCAAGCTTGACTGGTGTTATGTACCACCTGTAAATCATTTTCATTAAATTCTCTTTTAAGGCATTGCATGCCGTAAACTTCATACCAGTGGTCCATAACTGTTCCCAGTCAGCCATCATAATATTATGTCCAACATCCTGTGCCCATTTAATCATAGCAGATTTCACCATTTCATCCTGAGTATTCCATTTCAATAGCAAGTTATACATTCTTGACAAATTCTTAACTTTAGGGTCTAACAATTCTGTTTCCAGCTTTGAAATTATTTATACCTTTCAGGTTTATACATTTATACATTTATTACAATTTTCAATCATTTTAACATTTCAAAACTTGACTTCCTTCCCCCTCATTCTGTGCTTCCTTAAAATTTATTTTTAATAACTTCTGCATATCCAAATTAACTTAATTTGTTCATTTATTCATCTACTTTAAATATATACTCTGATCAAACTGCAGGTTATTACAATAATCCTACCAATGTTTTTATCTGTTTACAATTTACTTGTATATATTCAATAAACCATTTCCATTCTTTTATAAAAAGTTTGTTATCTTGATTTCTTATTCTTCCGGTAAGTTTCGCCATTTCTGCATATTCCATAAGTTTTTGTATTCATTCTCATTGGTGGAGGAACGGGGGGGGGGGGCGGCAGGGGGAGTGCAGGCAGCGTCACCACTTTCCATTCTTCCTTTGCTGGGACTTTTGCTTCTTTCCATTTTGGGGCAAGTAGCATTCTTGCTGCTGTAGTCGTGTAAATGAATAAGTTCCTATACAGTTTTGGTAGTTCTGTCCCCATAATTCCCAAAAGAAAAGCTTCAGGGTTTTCTTTACAAACATTATTTTAAACATCCTTTTCAATTCATTATACAGTGGTACCTCCATTTAAGAACAGTCCAGTTTAAGAACGATTTGGTTTACAAACTCCGCAAAACCAGAAATAGTGTCCCGGTTTGAGAACTTTACCTCGATCTAGGAACGGAATCTGAACGGTGGAAGGGCACCGACGGCAGGAGGCCTCATTAGGGAAAGCACACCTTGGTTTAAGAACGGTTTCGGTTTAAGAACGGACTTCCGGAACGGATTAAGTTCGTAAACCGAGGTAACACTGTATATCATTTCCCAGTAAGCTTTAACCTTACTACAAGACGCCACATACGATAAAAAGAACCTTCTTTCTCTTTACATTTCCAACACTGATTTGATTTCGATTTATACATTTTTGACAATTTACTCGGTGTTAGATACCATCGATTTATCATTTTCATATAATTTTCTCTTAGACCATAAGATGCTGTAAATTTTATATCCCTATTCCACCATCGTTCCTATGCTTCCATGCCTCTATTATGCCAAATATCTATTGCCCAATGTATCATTGGGGATTTTACTTACTAATCTTTTGTCTCCCGTTCCAATAATATTTTATACATTTCAGACAGCACTTTTACATTATATTCCAACAGTTCTCTATCCAGTTGTGATATAATAATAAGCTATAGGTCTGTGATGCTTCAGTTCCCAGGATGTGTGTGTGTGTTAAAAATCTATGGTGTGCATGCAGCCATTTTGATGCCTGGTGCAAAGGAACAGGATTGTACAAAAGCCTTCCATGTTGTTGTTTAGTCGTGTCCGACTCTTTGTGACCCCATGGACCAGAGCACACCAGGCCCTCCTGTCTTCCACTGCCTACCGCAGTTTGGTCAAACTCATGCAGGTAGCTTCGAGAACAGCGTCCAACCATCTCGTCCTCTGTCGTCCCCTTCTCCTTGTGCCCTCCATCTTTCCCAACATCAGGGTCTTTTCCAGGGAGCCTTCTCTTCTCATGAGGTGGCCAAAGTATTGGAGCCTCAGCTTCAGGATCTGTCCTTCCAGTGAGCACTCAGGGCTGATTTCCTTCAGAATGGAGAGGTCTGATCTTCTTGCATAAACAGTGTGTAAACAGCCGAGGCTTTGGGTCAGCTTCTGCCAAATGGGCTGCTGTAGTCCTCAAGATTCCATAGGATTCTTTCTTTTCTTTTCCCCTCCTTCTGGGGGGAAATGTAGCTCTACGAGTTGCAAACTACAGTTCCCAGGATTATTTGCCAAGGAGTGTGGTGGAGTCTCCTTCTTTGGAGGTCTTTAAGCAGAGGCTTGACAACCATATGTCAGGAGTGCTCTGATGGTGTTTCCTGCTTGGCAGGGGGTTGGACTCGATGGCGCTTGTGGTCTCTTCCAACTCTATGATTCTATGATTCTATGATTTGGGCAGGTGTGTTTGCTTTAATAATAATAATAATAATAATAATAATAATAATAATAATAATTTATTATTTGTACCCCGCCCATCTGGCTGGGTTTCCCCAGGCACTCTGGGCGGCTTCTACAAAGACCAAAAATACACTAATGTCATACATTAAAAACTTCCCTGAACAGGGCTGCCTTAAGACGTCTTCTGAATGTCAGGTAGTTATTTATCGCTTTGACGTCTGATGGGAGGGAGTTCCATAGGGCAGGTGCCACTACCAAGAAGGCCCTCTGCTTGGTTCCCTGTAGCTTTGCTTCTCGCAATGAAGACCCTCGGCGCTGGACCTCAATGTCCAGGCAAAACGATGGGGGTGGAGACGCTCCTTCAGGTATACTGGGCCGAGGCCGTTTAGGGCTTTGAAGGTCAGCACCAACACTTTGAATTGTGCTCGGAAACGTACTGGGAGCCAATGTAGGTCTTTCAAGACCGGTGTTATGTGGTCTCGGCGGCCACCCCCAGTCACCAGTCTAGCTGCCCATTCTGGATTAGTTGTAGTTTCCAGGTCACCTTCAAAGGCAGCCCCACGTAGAGCGCATTGCAGTAGTCCAAGCGGGAGATAACTAGAGCATGCACCACTCTGGTGAGACAGTCTCAGCCTGCGTACCAGATGGAGCTGGTAAACAGCTGCCCTGGACACAGAATTGACCTGCACCTCCATGAACAGCTGTGAGTCCAAAATGACTCCCAGGCTGCGCACCGGGTCCTTCAGGGGCACAGTTACCCCATTCAGGACCAGGGAGTCCCCCACACCCGCCCGCCCCCTGTCCCCCAAAAACAGTACTTCTGTCTTGTCAGGATTCAACCTCAATCCATTAGCCACCATCCATCCTCCAACAGCCTCCAGGCACTCACACAGGACCTTCACCGCCTTTACTGGTTCTGATTTAAAGGAGAGGTAGAGCTGGGTGTCATCTGCATACTGATGAACACCCAGCCCATACCCCCTGATGATCTCTCCCAGCGGCTTCATATAGATGTTAAAAAGCATGGGGGAGACGATGGAACCCTGAGGCACCCCACAAGTGAGGGCCCAGGGGTCTGAACACTCATCCCCCCCCACCACTTTCTGAACACGGCCCAGGAGGAAGGAGCGGAACCACTGTATAACAGTGCCCCCTGGTAGAGGGCCAATGTTTGGAGCTGCCGTCTTCTTCCAACCGTGCCGCTAGTCCTTAAGATTCTGCAAGATCTTCATCTTCCTTTCTTTCCGGGGAGGATGGAGCCTCTAGGACCCGGGACTTGGAGGCAGGAGAGAGGGTGGGGTCTGGAGAAGGAATAGACGCGAGTGTGAGCCCGGGGAGGGGAGGGAGCTGGGCTGGGAGCCAAATCCCACTGCCTGCCTTTTTTTTTTCTTCCTCCTTCGCCCTTTCCCCCCCTCCTTTCTCTGCCTTTTTCTAAAGGTCTCTCTCTCTCGCTCTGCACGCTTTGGTGGCAAAGAAAAGGAGGAAGGAGCCGATTGCAAAAGGAGGAGAGCAGAAAAGAAAGAAGAGAAAGGAAAGGACGGGCGAGAGAAAGAAAGAAAGGAGGAGATTCTCCCGGCAGCCGCGGGAGGGAGGAGAGGAAAGAGAGAAAGAGAAAGAAAGAAAGAAAGAGTGGCAAAAGCTGAAAGGAGAAGAAGTGGCACATCCGGCATACCGGAGCCGGAGAGGGGGCGGGAAGCGCGACTTTTGCAGGGAGAAAGAAGGGAAGAGGACAAAATGGGAGAGGGAGGAGGAAGCGAGGGCGCCGCTCGCTCTCCAACAGATGGGAGCGAGAAGAAGTAATCCCTTCGCCCAAACTGGGAGGCGGGGAAAGAGAAAGGAGAGACGCGCGAGGAGAGAAGGAAAGAAGGAAAAGAAAGAAAGGAGGAGACAATGATGGAGAAGGCGCTTTGAAGTCCTCGAGGAGCCTCCGCTCTGCTTCCACCTCCTGCCCTCTTTCTGCTTTTCTTCTCCAACTCTCATTCATTCCTTTCTTTCCCCACGACCTCCTTTCCCCGGGTCGCTTTGCGCACCAGGATTGCGCACCAGGATCGCCCGTTTCCCTCCTTTCCACCTGATCCCTGCTTTCTCCTCCTCGTCCCCTTCTTTTCCTCTTCGTCGCCTACTTTCTGCCTCCCAGCCAGCTGTAATTTTCCTTTTCTCGACTGGCCTCCTTTCTCTCCCCTCACCCAATTTCCATCCAGCAACTTGGTTTCTGACTTGGGACGCTCCCTGGGCCGGATAAATTGCTACCTTGCAAGGAAGGAGCAGGTCGGACCCTTCTATTATTGGCTTGAGTGGGAGCCAGGATCCCAGCCGAAGGGGGGGGAAAGGCCAAAACCCTAAATTTGTGGGTGTGGGTATCTGCTTTTCCTTGGAAGAGAGTTCCCCCATAATTAAGCCTGCAGCAAACCCAAGCTGCTTGCCTCAGCATAAAATCGATTTGTGTAGGAAAGACCCAATATTTTTCCCCCCCCAAAAAAAGAAAGGAAAAAAGATGGACCTGCGACCTTTCGAGAGAACTGGTCTCCCTCCAAAATGCAGAGCATCTGGAAAGCAAACCGCCAATCCCTCATTTTAAACCCACAGAAGAGGGAAAACATAACTTGGGAGTCTTGAGAGAGAAAATTGCTACTTTAGGTTAATATGGAAAGCTGGAGTCTAGTTTATCCAAGCTGACTGTTTGGACTTTGCTTATGGCAAATGACAGAGAGGAGTACGGTTGGTTTGGATCAGCTGCTTTTTCAGCTGGATTGTGCAGTCTTTTTCTGGATGCTGAAGATTAATTCAACTTCTAAAGTCCACCTGTGTCCACTTGGGTTGGGGTTGCAGCACGTATACGTTTTCTGGATGTTGGACTCTGTCATTTGTCAACACTGATTCTGGATTGAATATTTGTGCTAACAAGTTATTTTTCTAGATTTTGGCAGCCCTCCAAATTACTTTTTTTGTTGTTGGAAAAACACTGCTTTTTCTGGATTATAAAGGGTGTGGAAACAACATCATGTGGAATTCCTCAAAATTTACAAATGATTTTGGGGGTTTTCTGAAGAGCCTCAAGTTTCCCATGCTTTGAAAAAGTTAAAATTATGATGTGCCATCTCCCCCATCACCAAATCTTACATCTCCCCTGTAGTTTGAGGGAGAAAACATGGGTCTTTCTTAGGCAATGAACTTACATTAATGTGCATCGTGATTTTTGAAATTTGATTTTTGTCAGTATTAGCATTTTCAAGCTTCACGTCTCCTGAAGATCTGGAGCTTTCTGCAAAGCAGGCTGGATTTGTACACAGACGTTTTTATTATTATTATTTGGGAGAAAAACTGGATCAAACCTCAGGATTTAATGAAGAATTTAGTGTCCTGGGGCCTGGAGAAAGTCTGCAAAACATCTGGAAGTTCCAAGACGTGGTAAATACTGCCTGCATTCTCAGGAAAAAAACTGACCTGCTGGATGTGTGTGTGTGCTTTTTTAATCTATTTCGGATATGGTATTTTGGATAAGTAGGAAAGTTTGTTAGCATCTGTGGATCTACAGACTCTGCTGGCAAGCCTTTTGGCTTGAAAGGAATAGCTCTGGATTTCATGACGATGCAAAAATCCCTGGTCGTTCTTCTGAGCGTGCCAGGTTTTTTTTAAACAAGGACCTTTGGAGAGAAGTACAGTATTGCAAATGCCTCTGTTTTGGGTTGCAATTCCACTCTGTGGTTGCAACGCAAGCCCATGTTCCAACTTGTTACTCTTTCGCCTCGCCTGCCTCATCAATCCATGCAGCCTGCACGGCCTGGAAGCAGGCAGGCCTACTCAGATGGTTTTTCTGGGAAGCTTTTGCTGACCAAGAGATTTGGGAAGGCTTACAAAAACCTCTGGGGTGTGGGGCAAAGAGAATTGCAAATTGAAAGTGGCTGGACTTCTGTGAAACCAGACTCGTAGCAATCAAAGGACAGGGAGCGTTTGAGTTCGGTTGGAAATTACCTTTCCCTCCCACTTTGCGTTGGGATAGTGTTTTGCAACAAATTTGCCAACTTCTGTTGTTTTTGTTGTTTTTGAGAAACTCTTGTTTTGAATCTGTTCTTGCTTCTTCCATCCCCAAAGCATTGGATATATATTTTTCAAGGATATAAGAAACCAGTGTTGAATTTCTCAGGAATCTCTTCTTCGTTTCGGAACAACCGAGTGCATGGACAAATAATGCACCTAGAGGCAGGGATATTGTTTTCAGAAGCCGGCGAAACAGAGGTGTAATCTTCGTTCACAATCTCCTGGGTCTGTGGTTGTTCCTTTTCCACTTCTCGGTGTTCCACCCCCTGCCTTTTGCGAAGCAACATGTCTGTAAGTATGCTCAGCTAGGAAAGAGAGCCAGATATTTAGCTAGCCCTGAGAGCAAAGTCTAGAGTTGAATCAGGAATCGAGAGCTCTTTTAACCTTGGACAAAAGATTTGTTTCGGGGTCACTGGGCCACAGCACGTTCCAGGTGTACAAACAGTGAAGACTAGGGGAAAAAGTACAGAGCTGTAAAAAAACCTCTCATGGGAACGTTTGCCAATGGAAAACCATTTTTAATTTCCCTCACAATTCCCTGCAGATGTTTAATCTGTGGGGGGGGGGTGTCCCAAATTCACCTGAGATTTTGCTTCAGGTGAAATTGGATGGCGTTGCTCAGCTCGTTTGGTTGAAGGGGGGTTGTGGCTTTCACTGGGCCTTGGCCCCAGCACCTGTTTGAATGCTGAAGCTCAGAATAGCCAAGTGTCCCCAACTATATTCAGTAGGTCTTTGCTTAATAACGTGATTTAATACATTCGGGGGCAGAGGATCTGGCTGCTTTTGTAGGTTTGAGCCCCCGGGTCTTTCAGCTTTCTCAAATCAAGGCACGTCTCAATTTATTTTATCTTACTTTCTGCAGCTTTACCAAAGAGAGAGAGAGAGAAGGACAGGGATCCCTCAGCAGGGACTCTCCCCCTATAGAGAAACACATGTTAACTTCTTGAACGTTGCCCTCATTTCAGAGCAGTCATGCACCCAACTCCCTAATGAGATCATCCCTGGCAAAGCATTATCTGTCAGCACCCAAATTGGCTCTTTCCCTCCCCCCACCCACCCACCCCTTGATTGCCAGATACTCTGAATTTCTCCTCCAATACTGGAATAACAAGGAGCATATCCTATTAGTGGCCAAGATCTGCATTATATTTTAATCTGATTATTTTTATTGTCGTAGGCCACTTTCGGAACTGGTTTGACTGGAAAGCAAGTTAGCAGTAGCGACAGGGATCTGGCGCCCTAAGGGCTATTTTATCTGCCACCGCCACGCCCCCCCCCCCCCCGGAAACTCTTCCTAAATTTTAATCAAGGGATCAGCAACACAATAAAATGCCCCCTTTTTTGCGCATAATGTAAAGGTCACTGCTAACCCTACACAGAGCTGACCCATTGAAATGAATGGACCTAAGTTAGTCATAGTGATTAACTTCAGTGGGTCTTCTTTTGAGCATTGGATACAACCCATTGCTTTTCAAAGCTGTGGGAGTGAGGGATTTCCAGATGAGTCAGTCATTTCAGCAAAAAACAAACCCAAAGTCTCAAAGATTTCACCAATTCAATGTCACATCTATCCTTTGGGATTTGAATGTTCACATTTGCAAGTCATTCGGAGTGTGAATATGCATGTTCCGTAGCGTCTCTTACTAATGTGCTCTGACTGATAGATGAGGCAACTTTACTGTGGAGCCTGGCTGCCAATTTGTGTTGCGAAATGCAACTGCCATCTGGAAAATGGGTATATATATCTCTGAGCAGTGCAGTCGTACCTTGGTAGTCGAACGGAACCCGTTCCGGAAGTCCATTCAACTTACAAAATGTTCGAAAATCAAAGCACGGCGTCTGATTGGCCGCAGAGACCTCCTGTGGCCAATTGGAAGCCACACCGGGTGTTTGGCTTCCGAAAATCATTTGAAAACCGGAACACTCACTTCCAGGTTTCGATCGTTCAGGAGCCGATTTGTTCGGGAGCCAAGGTGTTCAAGACCCAAGGTACGACTGGATAAAATCCCCCTCTTAGGAAGGCATCTGTTGAGCTCTTCCACCCCAGGAAGAGTCTCAAGCGGGTAATATTAAAAAGGGAAGGCAGATGCATGCATCCAAAAAAAAATCAAAAAAAAAATCATGATACAGCCTTCCTTGGACTATACCACTTCAGAATATTGGGGTGGGAGTGGAATTTGAATCCTACTCTGCAACTCTCTGCTGTTTAAAGTGGCAGAGCCCCGCTTCCAAAAGGCAGAGAGGGTTGTACCTGTTTTGTGTGTCTCTTTGTGTCTCTTTGTGTCTGCATGCGCTTCCGCTTAGCCGGTAGCCCCGTCCAGGAGTCCCTGCCACATTCGGACTTTTGCCTGCCTGTGCGGGTGGCTGTGAATTATAAGCTACGACTTGGGAGAAACAGATGGCAGCCTGGGATTTACGGGGATTTGGGTGGCGAAAGCGAGAGTGTTGGAGAGAATGCTTTGCTCCGCACCAGATAGGGGTCTCGCCCTGAGCTCATTTATCGCTTCCTGGGTTGCATCTAACTAACTGGGTTACCGGCATCTGGGCCCGTCGCTATCCAGGGTTAACGCAACAGTGTGAACATCTGCATTTGGAGCAGCTTTGTCTGGGAAACACCCTGGATCGAGGGACAACCCTTGTGATATATATATATCCCATGTGGGGAATGGGTGGGTTCTCCAGCTCCCAGCCAAGGAGTATAGAACCACAAAATATAGAATCACTATAGAGTTGGAAGGGACCCCGAGGGTCATCCAGTCCAACCCCCTGCAATGCAGAAATCTTTCGCCCAACATGGGGCTCTGCCGGCACGACAAAGAGCCAGGGATGATGGGGGTTGCGGTCTATAAGGACACAGACATTGCACCATTGCAGATTGCAAAGGCAACGCAGCTTGTGTCCTCTTTTGGGGGAACGATCTGTCTCCAGGCAGGTGAATCCCGAGTCATTTTTAGGGTTGTGCAGAGTCAGGAAGTGGGGGTACAGAATCTTTGTGTCGCTGTTGATCCGTGGGTGAAGTTTCGAGCGCCTGTCTTGGACACAGGGTTGTACGCTAAGGGTTTGTTTCCTGCTGAGTCTCGCTGTGTCTGAGCATCTCCCCAAAAGGACAGCGTGTGCCCATCTGGCTGTGTGGTGGCCTGTCCTTACGGCTGCGTGTTACGTCCTTAAAACTACCACCAAGCAGGCACGTCTGGCCGTTCGCCTCTCTTGGGTACGCTCAAGTGCCTGGGGCCAAATCAAGAACTGACCCACCCTCCTGAAGGCATCTCTCTGGCGCTGATCAAACTTTATGGCGCTTAAGCAAGCGAGGTCTTTTGTTTGAGGCAGCCGACCCCTTTCCACCTTTCTATTGACAGTGAAGCTGCCTTATCAAAGGCCTTGGAGCTAAATGCAACCTCCCTGCGTCAGGGCAGACACGGACAAACAGCGTGGAAGGGGGTGGGTGATCTTTGTGCCTTCCTCATGTGCTTCCTGGTAGCATCTGATGGTGGTTGTGAAATGCAGGGTGTTCCTGAAAGCTGGGATCCTGGCTGCCATTGGGACTACAACTCCCATCATCCCTAGCTAGCAGGACCAGTGGACAGGGATGATGGGAGTTGTAGTCCAACAGCAGCTTGGGACCCAAGTTTGAGAAAAACACTGGCTAGGCAGACCCTCAAGAACCTCTCAGGTTCTCTCTGTGTGTGAGATTTGCACATCCCTGGGAGAAGACTGCAGTCTGTACTGGGATATCATTTCATGTTTTTGTTTCTTTAAATTTATACGCTGCTTGATTGGGAAGGGGTGGACTTCAAAGCGGTTTGCAAAAAGAGCGAAGAGCGGCGATTCGAAAAATAATTAAAACCAACAGCAAGCTAAAAGCATATCAAAGCACACGCCGGCAGTCCACATATTTGGGTAGGCTCGCCTAGACGGAAATGTTTTCAGCAGGCACCCAAAATTGTGCAGCGAAAGCGCCTTCCTGCTGTCAAGAGGCAGGGAGTTCCAAAGTCCAGGCACTGCCACACAAACGGAACAAGGATTCAATGCAGAGCAAATATTAGGGGACATCCAGAGCAAGTTGGGCAGTTTGAAGCAGTCAAGTTGGCATATGTGGAGTTTTGTGAAGAAGATACACCTCAGTTAGCAGAGCAGGAGACTCTTCTTAACCTCAGGGTTGTGGGTTCGAGCCCCATGTTGGGCAAAAGATTCCTACACTGCAGGGGGTGCATAGCTGTCAACCATCCCTTATTTGGCAGGAGAGTCCCTTATCCCAGCGCTGTGTCCCGCTGCTGTCCCTTATTGATGATGTCCCTTAGATTTCCCGGGTTTCAAAGGAAGCAGCTCCTCTCCCTCCCTCCCTGCCGGCCAGGGAGGAGGGAGGCTCCAACTGGGTTGCTTGGCTGCTTTGCTCACACAATAAGGAGTCTAAGAACGACTGGGGGGTGGAGCTTGCATGCCTTGCGCCGATCAAATCGGCCGCGTTGCCTGGGGACTTGCCTTTGCTCAGCGCTTCCCAGCGGAGAGGTGACGGTTGACAGCTATGAGGGGGTGGGGCTAGATGACCCTCGTGGTCCCTTCCAGCTCTGTGATTCTGTGAGCTCATATAGAGATGTAGTGACTTCATCAGCATTTTGAGGGATGCCTGATCTGCCCTCTGCTTCCGCCAGGCCCAACTCTGCCGCGCCCTGTACGACAACGCCGCCGAGTGCCCGGACGAGCTCTCCTTCCGCAAGGGCGACTTGATGGTCCTGCTGCAACCCGAAGCCCCGGGCCTGGAGGGCTGGCACCTCTGCTCCTTGCACGGGCAGCAGGGGATTGTGCCAGCCAACCGGGTCAGAGTCCTCCCCGAGCCGGGGTCTCCAGGGCCCACCCCTCGCCGGAACCACGTCCCAGCGGACGTCTACCAAGTGCCCAGGAAGGAGGCGGCAGCGGCGGCAGCTGGGACGGCCTACGAAGCTCCCCAAGATGAGCGGAGGAGGAGGGGGCGCAGGAAGGAGGAGCAGGAGGTGAGGAATTTGTTTATTGACTCTCCAGAATTTCAGAGGGGGAATCTCTCCTGGGCCCTGCTTGGAGCTGCTGTCAGAAATCAAACTTGGGACCCTCCGCAATGCAAAGCAGATTGAGCTCTATTTCCTAGAACCCCAAACTACGGCAAACCTTGAGATTTGAGGCCAATATTCCACTAGGTGTAACCCAGGGTGTGGGTGGGTGTGTGCAGCTACTGGTTTCTTAGCTCCACCCCTTCTCTTTTAGCCATGCCCCCTTTAGCCCTGCCACCTCCCCTTTACATTCTTGTCCTTATTAATTAAAATTATATACTTTATCTGTAAATCTCAGGGTGGTGCACAACACAAATACAACAAACACAAAATACGCAGTGAAAAATAAGAACAAAGACGAACCAATGATTCCGTCCACAACACATTTAAAAGGCCATGGAATATTAAATCAGTCAGAGGCCTGGTTGAAGAGGAACATTTTTGCCTGGTGCCTAAAGGTGTATAATGAAGGAGCCAGGCAAGCCTCCCTGGGGAGATTGTCTCACAAATGGGGAGCCACCACAGAAAAGGCCCTGTTCTCATGTTGCCGCCCTCCGGACCTCTCTGGAGTAAATTTATTTAAAGCAACCTTCCCCCACCAGATGTTTTGGCCCTCAACATGGCTGAGGCCAGTGGGAGTTGTTTTCCTTTTTTCTTTTTCTTTTTTAAAAAAAGATATTTATTGAGTTTCCATTTTATAACATATAAATACAATCTTTGTTTTTTCACAAAAGTTCAAACTCATTTGAGCTCATCGACTTCCCCCCTTCCCACCTCATGGTTTCTTTATTTCTTTGCTGTATCATCACATTTGTAATTTCCCCGTTTTTACCTTACATTATTCCCATGTCCTATTTAATTTATCTGTAAAAAGGTAGAATTTTCGGCCTTATAAGCCTTTGTAAGTCATTCCTGCCAGTGTTGTTTTCCAAAACACTTGGAGGGCACCAGGTTGGCAAAGGTTGCATTTAAGGTATTCCTCTGGGACTACGGCCAAATCTCACGGCTTGTACTGGCTGGCTTTTGTTACTGCAAAACAATCCCAACCATGAACCTCAGGATGAAGTCCTGGTTTGATTTCTCTCTCTTCCTCCTCCGCCCCCAGGTTTATGAGGTGCCACCACCCGCCAGACCCTGCCCTCTGCCCCCCGAGGGGATCTATAGGGTGCCTCGCAGCACCAGACGAGACGGGGACCCTGCCGAGGTTAGTGCTTACACTCACTGGGAGAATTGCACGATGAAATCCGAGCGGCTGGCTACATTATTGTTGACCGCGATGGCGTACTGTGTTTAGTTAATTAACACATTTTTAAAAATCACAATCCCTTCAAGGAGATCGGAGCTATGCACACGGTTCATCCCTCTCTCTTCCGTCCTCTCAACAACCCTGAGAGGTAGGCCGGGAGAAGGCGTGTGACTGGGAGCTTCATGGATGATTTGGCCTCGGTCCTGTATATCTGAAGGAGCGTCTCCACCCCCATTGTTCTACCCGGACACTGAGGTCCAGCGCCAAGGGCCTTCTGGCGGTTCCCTCGCTGTGAGAAGTGAGGTTACAGGGAACCAGGCAGAGGGCCTTCTCGGTGGTGGCACCTGCCCTGTGGAACGCCCTCCCACAAGATGTCAAGGAAATAAACAACTATTTTACTTTTAAAAGACAACTGAAGGCGGCCCTGTTTAGGGAAGTTTTTAATGTCTGACGCTGTATTGTTTTTAATATTCGGTTGGAAGCCGCCCAGAGTGGCTGGGGAGACCCAGTCAGATAGGCGAGGTATAAATAATAAATTATTATTATTATTTGAAGCCAGGTCTTCTTGGCTGTCGTCTGACACTTCAATCACAGCGCCACACTTCCTGTAGGATTGGCACAGGGACTGCAGATGGCGGAAGCAGCATTTTTCAGTTGGAAAAAGGGCTTCAGTTTGCTGGGTGCCTGCAGGCCAAAGTTTAAGGACCCCTGTTTCCAACTGGAGGCTGGTTGGGGCAGGGAGCCATTGCAAAGCACTAACGATTCCTGTGTTGCCGCGGGTTGGGCTAGATGACCCTCAGGGGTCCCTTCCAACTCAACGACGCTTTTGTATGCAGTGTCGCAGTAGTAAGGCTCATAAGAGCCTTCCGCTTTGTCGCACTAGCAGCACACTCGTTCGAAATCTAGCCCACTAATCCCTCAGCTCCCAGGGCTTCCCCCACCCGGAGTCCTGTTTTAACCTTTTCCCAAGGGTGAAGGCCCTGCCTTGTAGCCCAGGCTGTGGGTGGGAAGATGCATTTGATAACCATGCCATTTAAGACAACTGGGATTCGGCTGCCTGCTGTCGAGCATCCCCCCTCCGTTAGAGAGCTGCCTTTGTGGACAGCTGGACCCGTCTGTTGCTAAAGACAGCTGCGGCCGTGCCGGTCTCCGAGGGTAACTGTATCTCAGCCCAAATGCGGAGACTGCTGTCTCCGGACCAAACCAGTGTCCTTTTCAGCCCCTCAGCTGAGGCAGAGGTTGCCCTAGATGGATGAAAGCTTGGTGGGGAGTGGCAGGTGGGGTTGGTTAGAGAGGGGGCCAGTGGACCTGAAGGGCTGAATGTAAGAGATACACTCTTGAGTTTGGGGGTGCCGAGTGTGTGGGTCTGTGCCAAAGGATAACGGGCAGCATCATGGGGGAACAGGCCACAGAAATCTGCCATGGGGCTCTTTGGGTTTTGGGGGGGGTCGTCTCTTCAAGGCGAATTTGTTTGGGATCGGGAAGCCGGGAACGGCTACTTAAAATGGTAGGAACGTCAGACGCCATCGTATACCAAGTTAAACCATCTAGGTCAGAAGTGTCCCTATTAGGGGTGGGCAACCTGCAGCCCATGGGTCAGTCATGGCCCACCAGGGGTATCGGTTTGGCCCACAAGGCCATATCTTCAAAGCCATGCCCACTTGTCAATCAGTTGGCATCGCTCCAGTGGGCAGGTGACGCTCACTAAGAGGTGGGGTTCAATTCTGTTTTAGCCGGTTCTTTGCAGGGTTTCCCCCCTCCGGCCCTACCCACCCAACCTATGGCCCTTGGAGGTTTGCCCATGATGAGATATACCCTCCCCCACTGTCAAGAGTTTGCCACCCCTGTTGTCAACAATCCAGAAATCCCCTCCCTCCCAAATCTGTTGTTCTCCTCCTTTCTCTCTTGTTTCCTGGAGTTGATTAACACAGTACAGAATTCCTGGGAGGCTACCATTTCAGTCTGATGTTAGGGGGTTGTATATATCCAAGCACTTCCCCATATCTCCAGATAAGACACCTCCTCCTATATACATAGAAACGTAAGGCTGTTGTCATGCTAGAGTTTGAATCCAGGGTGACAGCAGAAAGGCAGGCAAGCAAGGAGCGGGGGTGGGGGGCAAGTGGCCCAGGCAAGCTGTTTGGCAAACCCCTCTCTGAAGCGCCACCCCCTCTTTAAAAAGGGTTGTGGGGGGTTGGGCAAGCTGTGTGGGGGTAGGCGAGAGGAGGGGTGAAGTGTAAAGGGACAAAAGGCAGGCCAGGTGTTTGGGAAACAGGGTTGGCGGATAAGCGGAGCAAAAAGGGACAGCAAGTGTGTGTGTGTGTGTGTGTGTGTGTGTGTGCGCGTCCACAAGTAGGTGAAGCCTCGAACCTTCTCACAAGCAGGCTAGTTTTCAAGAGGTGAGGAGATTTTGATGTGAAGAAACACTCAGAGTTGCGACTCCTCACTCCCTCCGTGAAAGAGTGCACTCCAGGCAACGTTATAAAAAGTGACGGATATGAACCCAAAGTTTGGCGTTTCCACCCAGCAGCTTAAACCTCGTTCTCCCTCTCCTTCGTCATCATCATCCCTATTCTTCTGTGCTCCTCAGGTTTACGACATCCCCTCCTCCCTCATCCGAGACTCTCTGTCCGACACCTACGACTCGCCTTCCCCTTGCCCGAAGAAAGTGGCCCGTGTTGCCCCTCAGCCCTCAGCCCCTCCGCCCTCCGACGACCCCTACGACGTGCCCCTCGCCTTCAAGAAGCCCGCCGGTCCAGAGGAGGACGGGGACGCGGATGACGGGGGCCCAGAAGGCCCCCTCGTCTATGCCACCCCTTCAAACCTGCGTCGCGCCTCAGCCTTGCTGAACTTGTACGAGTCGCCCGAGGAAGTGTTGGCGGGAGGCAGAGAAGAGGAAGAGGACGGGGGCATCTACGACGTCCCTCTGCTGGCGCCCGGCTCCCCGCCCCTCGAGGGGGCGCTGCAGGGACTGAGCTTGCGGGATCCGGGACCCCCTTCGAGACCCCGTTTGCCCTCAGCTGAAAGCCTGTCGCGGCGCCCCCTACCCGCCCTACCCAGTGAGGAACGGCTTTCCGTCGAGCCCCCGCCGCCGTCCCCGAGTATTGTGCGGAAAGGGAGCATCCAGGACCGCCCTCTGCCCCCGCCCCCGCCCCGGCTGGGGGGTCTTGGGGCAGGAGAGCAGCTGGAGCAAGTCGCAGATGACGGGCACAACGAATACGAGGGAATCCGCCTGGCGGAGGAATACGACTACGTTCACCTTAAGGTGAGTTCAGCGGTGAACGGCTTGCCGCAATGTGTGTGGGTCAGCCTTTGACCCCAGGGCCAAGGCAGGGTCAGAAACCCCTTCATCGTCGCTCTGGGTTTGCATTTGATCCGACAAGGCTCTCAAGCACAAAAATCGTTTGTTTTCCTGCACTGAAATTAATTGTTTTCATCGGTTGAATTGTACTGCTGTTGTTATTGTTCTTTCAGTGAAGTTCAGTAAGTGGTGGTGATTTTCCAGGATAGTGATGGGGAAAGCTAAATCTGCTTAACCGCTGAATGGCAGGCAGAAATCCAACAGGTTTTTCCATCACTGTATCCTCACTCTGAAAATCCCAAGGGATCCTGGGAAATGGGATCAGCGTTCTCTAAACATAGCATCCTCATGAAATGCAATCCCTTGGGTGTCTTGATGGCTGAACCAGATTTTAAAACACCTGAGCCACATTTGCAGTGAAGCTATGCTCAGTTCTGCTTCCATCTCCTAAGAACCATTAAAATTATTATCACCACCACCACGTTTCTGTGGTCTTCACCCAAAATCCGTGGCATAAAAGCTAAGCTGTGCATCATTTACACGGTGTTTTTTTAAAAAAAATTAGAAAGAAAGATTTGTACATTGCTTAATCACAAAGCTCTAATAAATAAAACTACCTGTGAAACACAGCTGAAGTGTACGAAATGGTCACCGAAACAAATATATACAAGGTAAGTATCAATAAAACAGATGAAATTGGTAAAACTCTTAAAACAAAGAGAACTACGTTATATGTTTGAGGAGGCAGATCTTTGAGCAGAGGGTCTCATTCTGTGTGGATAGCTAGATTGTGTAGCAATTTCGGAGGTCAAATAAAAGACTTTCCCCCCAAAAGGCATGGACCATGGTACATTTCCGCCAAACACGAGACCGTTATGTTTCTCAAGGAGACTGGGAAAGGGGTGGGGGGACAGGGTCAAACCATAATAAGGCATGAAGCAGCAGGAACAGGTTGCAAGGACTGGATATGTGGCTGGTTTCTGTGTTGTGTTACTGATGGCATTTTCTGGATCTTTTGATACAAAAGTTGATCTTCTTTGGAGACCAAAAACCTCATCACCTTCTAAGCTTTCTGTTCCACTTCCCTTGCACACATACCCACAATCCTGCCTCTCTCTTCCTTCCCAGGGAGCAGATAAAACCCAGCCCAAAGCTACAACTTCTGAAGGAAGCCTCGGACTCGCCCTTTCTGCAGACACAGCCCAGGCTGAAGAAATGGTACGTCTCGCTTTTTAAAATGTCTTCAGCTTAGGCTGGGGACGGATGCCAGCATCTCCTTATGGAATTTGTCCTCCCTGGGAGGCAGGCCTCTTGGTTTTTTGGGGTTTCCCCCCTGCCAAAGGAGAGCCGAGACCGTGAAGAGACTCTGCCAAGGCCACACAGTCAGTCTGTTGTCGAGGTGGGGTGGGACCTGGGTGGCGCTGCAGTCTAAACCACTGAGCCTCTTGGGCTTGCCGATCAGAAGGTCGGTGGTTTGAATCCCTGTGATGGGGTGAGCTCCCCTTGCTCTGTCCCAGCTCCTGCCAACCTAGCAGTTCAAAAGCACACCAGTGCAAGTAGATAAATAGGTACCACTGAGGTGGGAAGGTAAACGGAGTTTCCGTGCACTCTGGTTTCCGTCACGGTGTCCCGTTGTGCCAGAAGCGGTTTAGTCATGCTGACCACATGACCCAGAAAAGCTGTCTGTGGACAAACGCCAGCTCCCTTGGCCCGAAAGTGAGACGAGCACCACAACCCCATAGTCGCCTTTGACTGGACTTAACTGTCCAGGGGTCCTTTACCTAGAGGTGGGGTTCTAAGATGGTCTTCCCACAAACCACACTCTTGGTCCAGCAGTGTGCATGACACACATGCACCCTTAAAATATAAGCAGGCAGAGGGGGAAGGTGGCTGCCATCTTGAATTTCCCATAATGCCCTGGGAGGGATGCTACATAACTGCACTTGGTTATGTCTCAAGAGCCAAGGAGACACACATACAACAAGGCGGCTACAGATGAGGCAGTTAGCTCCCACTGAAGCCTTACGTAGACCAGGATTTTGCTAGGCTCTTCCTCCCAGTCAAAAATTTGGTGTCCTCCAGCCAGGAAGGCCCAAAATAAGGCACAAGCAAGAAGTGGAGCCTTTTTGACAGCTTGTGGAGGCAGCCACAGACCCTTAATTTCAGCTTAGAAGGCCATATTCCAGCCACACAGAAGCACTTGAGGACAGTGTGGAGCAGGGCTAAGGAGGGGCATGGCCTAGAGAGAGACCCGAGGGCCTGATGTGAGGGCATGGAGGGCCTGAGGCTCCTGTCCCCCCCACAAGGAAGAAGCCCGGATCTCATCCTCACTGAGTTCCTCTGACATGTGCAATGTAAGAGATCCTCTAATAGTTCTGGGGGCATTATGGGAAATTGGAGCAGCAACGAGGGACAGAGAAGAGCACCAGAGAATTTTGAGGTCCTTGCCCTCAAAACCATCAAATTGCCCCCCTCAAGTCTTCTCTTGTGCCAGTGAGGGAGATTTTCGTTCTGTTGTAAAAAGCATGCCACTTAAATAAGTCTCCCCATGTTTGATCTGCTTGAATTTTCAGAATTGCACACAGACATGTTTCTCTGGCGCCCAATGGGAAAGATTTTCCAGGCAAAGGAATCAGCCAGCCATCTCTCATCTCTGACAATAATGCACACAAACACACAGCCAGAGTGAACAAAATGGCAGCCGTCTTAATCTTTTTCTCTTCGGTTTATAGGCTCTGCCTTCCCCTGAGGACAGCCAGCTTCTGCAATTCTACACGGGCCAGTGCCAGACGCATTATACCACCCTGCTCTCAGCCATCGAGGCGCTCCTGGCCAGCGCCGGGGCCCACCAGCCCCCGTGGGTCTTCGTGCCCCACGGGAAGTTCGTCATCGTCACGGCGCACAAACTAGTCTTTGTGGGGGACACCGTGTCCCGCCTGGCGTCCTCTGCCACCGTGCGGGCGAGGGTGGGGGCAGCGAGCAGCACCCTCTGCCAGGCCCTGAAGGACGCCGTGCTCTCGGTCAAGGGGGCTGCCTTGCACTACCCCTCGCCGCCCGCCGCCCGGGAGATGCGCGAGTGCGTGGCAGAGCTCTCCCGGCAAGCCTTGGCCTTCACTTCCTTGCTTGGCACCCTGGCGCCATCTTGAATCCCGCGTCAGTGCCGATTCGCCACCAGCAAACTCCTGCCCTGAAGCTGTGAGACACTACGACCCCCTCCTGTGGCAATAATTGCAGTGCTGCTTGGTGGTTTTCTGGAACCGAGCAGGCCCGAACCTGCCCCCTGGATAACTCAGGACCTCCCCTAAAAACAAACGTTTCCCTTGGGTTCCAGCTGCCATCTTGTCAGGGCCTTTTAACCCCCGTGGCGTTCAGCGCCTGCAGCCAGAAGCAACGTTTAGTGACCTTCGACCCTCGGGTGCTCAGTTTCGACCCACAGAGGAGACAGCCTTGCTCGACTTCATGACAAGAAATGGTCCTTGTCCGTGCCAGACCTTTGCCTATTTGCTTTCACTCCCTCGCCCTTGCACCGGCCACCAGCCATCTTGGACGGTTTCCTAACCAAAGAACGTTCTGGACCTTCGGCCTTTGACCCAACACTGCGCATCATGACACCCATTTCCCTGCTCCAGTTAGGTTTTGCTAATTCTGACATGGGTTCCTTCCTGAAAACATCGAGGGTTTCTCAGATGCCCCTCGATAAAGATGGTGGCTTGAGGTCGTAAGACCAAAGACACGTCTCCCTGCTGGCTCTTCATAGACTTGACAACAGTTCTTTAAGAGTGCAAAAAAAACCCAAAACCCCTGAATGGGAAAGGAGCTGAAGGGAGACAGAATTGATGGGAAATGACCCTTGTCATCCTGTAACAAAAGATTCTGGAGCAATGGCTGGAGAAAGAGGGGGGATTGGGAGAATGGCCAATATTGCTGCCGCAGAGAGGGTTATGGGAAATTGCCAACAGGGGCAAAAGAAAACAAAATGCAGAGAGGCAGCCAAATGTGAAAAGAAGCAAATGAATCTGGGGCAGGAAGGAGGAAGCTGAGGGTGAACAGGAAACGATAAAAAAAAAGTGGACAACGGGGACGGGTCAGTATGGACACTATTACGATGCACAGTGTGAACTAGCAACACAAATAACTGGTCAGGGGGGTTATTGAGCCACTGCTAGGTCAGCGGAATAGAGCCAGCACCTGGAAGGGGTCAGTAATCTTAATAATAGAAGTCCTTCAGCTTGATCTATAGATTCATTCCTCAGGTTTGTTGTCTTCCTCTGAAAAACCCCCCTCTAGATATTGGATAGCCGCCAGACAATTCTGCAGTTTACAGCATCCGGCCCCACCTGCTCCCTGCGAAGACCCTCATCTCACTTCCTCACCAGGAAACAAGCGGGGTCAAGAATCTCTCTCTCAGGAAATATTTGCCAAGTTATTTTCTAGGTTTGATCATAATAAAAATGGGTGAAAAAACAAACACCCATGTTGTGTTGCTTCCTTCCACATCCTGATTGGTTTCCCTCTCCCCTCCCCTCAAATCTCCCCCGACAACTTTGGCGTGCTTTGATTCCATTTCTGATTATTGATACACTGATGTTCAGGAAATATGACTTGCGGATTTAAAATATAAGCAACGGAAAAACGATAAAGCAGCTGTTAAAAGCAGACACACCCCCACACAAGAAACAACACAGCGAAACAGCCATAAACTAGGGGGAGACAGCAATCCATTTTCAACGGCAAACTGGGAATGAATTTAAAAGTTTTACACGAAAAGGCTCTGCGAGATCTAGATTTGGTCTAATAAAAGTTGACCACCTGGCAGCCTGGGAGAATGATGTGTGGGTCCAAGGTCATTAAATGCCAGAATGAATTTCAAAGCTGCAAAATTAAAAACTGGGTGGTATTCAACTAAGTTTAATTCAGAGTCTAACTACTGAAATATGACTTAAATTTGGTCTATTCATTTTGACAGGGCTGCTCTGAGTAAAGTTTAGTGGAGTACCACCCTGTAAAATTTTGAAAAACCTCAATTATATTTCTATATCTGCCTCCTGCAATTCCCGTTCTTGACGCCCTTGCCCCAGGTACAGTACATGCTTTAGTCATGGGGTCTAGAAGACTTGTGCCTATAAACAGTTAAGAAGCGAAGGAACATGAACACTGATCTTGTTTATTAGCCTAGTATGATTGGTGAGGTGCGGAGCCAAGAGTTTGCCCAAGGCCAGCGAGAGGCGAAAACTGCACTGCAAAATTAAGCAAGAGAATCTCTCCGCCCTTTCAATGGAGTTGAATTCACGAGATTTTCAATGTGACGTTGCATTTATTTTTCACCAAATACATTTTAATTAATAATTTCATTTATGTCCCTTTCTCCGAGGAACTTGGAGCAGTGCCCACGCCACAACAACTTTGCAAGGTAGAGTAGGATAAGAAAAGGGCTCAGTTGGTTGAGCATCTGCCTTGCCTGCCTCGGGTTCAATCCCCGGTGTCTCCAATTAGGTTTGAGATCCACTGCCAGCCAGTGTGGACAATTCTGAGTTAGACAGACCCGCAGTGCACCTTCCTGAGAGGTCGCCCTGGGAGCCTTAGTGGCCAAAAAGCCACTTGAACCCAGATATAGCCCAGGACTCTAACCACTGCGCAACACTGCCTTGGCAAGGCCAAACATTTCCAGGAGATCCCTTTGACCCAACCACCTGCGCCGGGTTGGCCAGCGAAACCTGAGCTGAGGTAGACCCCAAAAAGAGATTCTGGAGCAGACGGGTTGCGAATAATCCGGATTCGCTGGTGCGCCAAGAGGCGCGGGGCGCGTGACGCATTTGGAGAGGGAGAGGAGCGCCGGTGGCGGCGGCGCCGCGGATCGCGCTCTCTCGCCCTTGGCCGGTCTCCCTGCCCGGCTGGAGGTTGCGGGGCGGAGCAGGCTGTGCCGGGGGACGCGGCCGTGTGGGGCGGAGGCAGCCTCGCTCCGCCCCGGCCTGCGTCGCCCCCTTGCGCGATCCCAGCCTCCGGAGGCGCACGGAGCCCGATCTCGGGGCGCAGCGTCCCCCCGGCCGCCTCCGCCGCTCCAGCCCCCTTCTTCGCCCATGGGGACCCTCCCGGAGCGCGGCCACCCGCCCTCGCCCCGCGCCTGGTGGTGAGTCTGGGCACCCGGGGCGCCCGTCCTTTGTCTCCCTTTCTCTCCCTCTTTCCTCTGCGCGCCCCCCTCTCCATCCCTCCTCCGGCCTCATCCATCCGCGCTTCTCTCTTTTCTCCCCCAAGACTTATGCTCCCCCCCATGTCATGTCCCGCCTCCCTCTCCCTATTCCTATTTTTTCTTTCTCTCCGCCTCCCTGGGACCCGGAATGCGGAAACAGGAGGCCTGCCTCGGCTCTCCACGCCATGGGACCCCCCCTTCCCTCTCCCGGCTCCCTCCATCGCCCACACCCCCTTCTCCCCTTATGGACCCTCCCCACCCTTCAAACACACGCAGTTATTATGAGTTTCCCTCCTTGCAGCGAAAACGGCCCCACCCACCCGATTTTTTACTTACCTCCGCCTCTGCCCCCTGTATTTGCATTTCTATCCCCACCTTTTTCTCAAGGGGGTGGGCTTTATGGTGCTCCCCACGCCACCCCACTCCTTTAAAGTAGGTTTGGCTAAGAGGCGGGTGGCTGGGCTCAAGGTCACGCCTTCGTGGCCAGGTGGAGATTCGAACCCAGGTCTCTCACCTGGGTCCTAGTCCGAGGACACTCTAACCACTACGCAAGACCACAGTGCCCGCCGCCCTCCTGCTTCATTCAACCTAGCTCACCCTAGACATCCCAGGGATTGAATTGGGGGCGTTCTGCTTTCAAGGCAGATACTTTACCCCTGAGCAAGATAAGTGTGGACCCCTTCTTCTCCTCTGCCCCACAGTCCAGCCCCCTTTTGTATCCTTTCCAGGCCCTACCTATTCCTGCCACCTGCCCTTCTCCCTCCCTCCCTTCCATTCCTTCTGTTCCCCCTAATTAATTCATCCCACCTTTTACGCTTCTTTTCATTTGGGGAATTGCGGGATGAAACCCGAGCGGCTGGCTGCTTTATTGTTGACCTCAATGGCGTAGTACTGTATTTAGTTAATTATTACATTTAAGGGGGTGGGGGACACTTCAAGCAGGTCAGAGCTAGGTACGCAATTCATTCCTCTCTCTTCCGTCCTCTCAACAACACTGAGAGGTAGGCTGGGCAGAAAGCATGAGACTTGCCCATGTTCACTCAGGGAACTTCATGGCTGATTCGAACCCAGCTCTTCCTGGCCATAGTCTGACAACTGGGGTCGAAGTTTGGGGACCCCTGTTCTCAACTGGAGGCTCCTTGGTGCAGAAAGACATTGCTGAGCGTCAACAATTCTTCCATTTTAGCGGGTTAGGCTAGATGACCCCGGAGGGTCCCTTACAACTGGCGATTTTATGATCTGCTCTTTCTCTCACTGCAGACGCTGCCCCATGGATACCAGCCCCCCGACTCCGGACCCCGGGGGCCCGCGGAGGGACTTTGCGGCTTCTGACCAAGGACCCCCGTCTTTTGAGGGGCTTCTGGGGCGGCTGGGAGCTGGGGGGCGAAGGCAGCGCCTCCTCCTGGCCCTGACCTGCCTGCCATGCCTCCTCCTGGGGCTCGGAGCCGGCTCGGACGCCCTCTTCACTCTGACGCCTCCACGCCACTGCCGGGACCCCAACAGCACCCGGTTCCCGGACAACGCAACCTGCTGGGACCCCCACTGCCAGAGCTGGGAATACGGGGGTCTCCCAGCTCTCACCAACAATCCGGTGACCGAGGTAAAAGCCCCAAATCCCCTCTCGACGTTGCCACCCAGGTCCACTTCCTGGCCCCCCACCCTCACCGTACCCAGGAGAGACAGAAGGGTGCAGTGGTTCTTGTGCTAGACCAAGGAGACCTGAGTTCGAATCCCCAGGAAGTTAACTGAGTGTGCTCTTGGGCCAGGCTGCATTACATGGTGGTTGTGTCTATAAAATGGACGGAGTGGGAATAACCAGTTATGCCTGTTCTAAGCTCTTTAAAGGAGGCAGACACAAACACACACACATATACCGTATTTTTCGCTCTATAAGACGCACCAGACCACAAGACGCACCTAATTTTTGGAGGAGGAAAACAAGAAAAAAAATATCTGAATCTCAGAAGCCAGAACAGCAAGAGGGATCGCTGCGCAGTGAAAGCAGCAATCCCTCTTGCTGTTCTGGCTTCTGGGATAGCTGCGCAGCCTGCATTCGCTCCATAAGACGCACACACATTTCCCCTTACTTTTTAGGAGGGAAAAAGTGAGTCTTATAGAGCAAAAAATACGGTATATAGTGCCAGAAACTTTCTTACAGAACATGTTCCTTCACTCCTACACAAAGCAGTTAATTGGAGCCAGTCCACAAACTGGCTTTCAATGCTGGGCTCAACCTGAATCACACGATATAATAATAATAATAATAATAATAATAATAATGAGATTGCATCTGAGCCGTTGGCGACAGGAGTGCTTCTGAGCATGTCTGGGGTCTTTTCTCCCTGTTCCTGTGCTGCTGGATAGTCACTGCCAGATCCTGAAACCAGGATCGGGGAACATGGGGGTCACACTTGTAGGTCACGCTTGCCCCATCCTCCCTTCCAGCTCTTTGATGTCTGCTGCCGCAAGAATGCATCCATTCAGAGCTAATTTGACCCCGGACTTCTAGGATCTCAAATTTAGATCCTTGTTCATTTGGGGGTTATTGGTAATTTTTTGCAACCTGTTTTTACATGCGAGCCAAAATGCGTTGCAACTCTCTCAACTCAGAGCTGCAAATTTAAGCAAATAAGAGAAGCATTTGGTAAAAATCTATATGGCTGATAAAGATTTTGGCATATTAAATACTGAGAAATGTGCATATAAATGTTAATAAATATATAGGTTCTGATGGCACAAGATTAGACCTTTCCCACCAGCTGATTATAGAAACAAACCACTCACTCTATGGGACAGGGGAAAGCTGGATTTGTTTTTTTGTGGGGGGTCACGGAATCATAGAGTTCGAAGGTACCCCGAGGGCAATCTAGTCCAACCCCCTGCAGTGGAGGAATCTAACATGGGGCTCGAACCCACAACCCTAAGAGTCTCTTGCTCTACTGGCTGGTGGTCCTTTTTTTTTTAATTTTAGTTACAGTTATGGGCCTCAAAAGCTGGAAGTGACCCGAGCCTCTCTGGACCTCTGAGAGGGGCTGCATCCACCACCCATATTCCTTCCCTCCTATAAACGTCATGTTCTCCATTGTTCCGCTGCTTTTGAACCTCTCTTTCTCCTCAGTGGTCCCTGGACTGTTTCCGTGGATGGATTGTTCCCTTGGAGCAACTCTGCTTCCTCTTGGGTTTTGCTGCAGGCGCGCTGCTGCTGGGACACCTGGCAGACAGGTAAGCCAGAGGGTGAGGCAGCGGGCCTGTCGATGGGGCAGTTGGCAGGGGAAGCCATTTGTCATGAAGACATTTGCTCCCACGAGATCCATAAGGAAAGCCTGCCGGATCGGGCCAGTCGAGCACATCCATTCCAGCTTCTATCCTACATGACCAGTGCCGGATTTGCGTACAGTGGTACCTCAGGTTAAGTACTTAATTCGTTCTGAAGGTCCGTACTTAACCTGAAACTGTTCTTAACCTGAAGCACCACTTTAGCTAATGGGGCCTCCTGCTGCCGCCGCGCCGCCGGAGCACAATTTCTGTTCTCATCCTGAAGCAAAGTTCTTAACCTGAAGCACTATTTCTGGGTTAGCGGAGTCTGTAACCTGTAGCGTATGTAACCTGAAGCGTATGTAACCTGAGGTACCACTGTATAAGCTAAACAAGCTATAGTTTAGGGCCCCACTCTCTTGGGGGCCCAAAAAAAATTGAAGGGAGAAGAAACTGGATCTACATTTCCAAAATATAAGATAAAAAACAAATAAAACAAAACCGACATACAGCAACAGTGTTTTGTGTTGTGTAGGCTCCTATGATGTAAGTCATGGGCCTAGCCTGCTCCCTAAAATATCACTGGTTTGTGTTGCATTCCGATGCCAAAGGAAGGATTGGACCCTGGTTAATAAAATACACACAAGGCTTGGCCAGCAAGACTCTGGGAGGAAGTGCAAATAATAATCCTGCCACACCCCGGCCCAGGTCCCTTTTATTAACAAAAGAACTCTTAACACAGCGTTTGTAAGAACCAATCAGATTTCCTCTGAGCATTTCAAAAAATCCCCCACGTGGGACAAAGTCAGATCAGAGAAATCCTTTTAACTACAAAGAAACTATTTCCTACTTGAGCATGCATACATGGTGAAGCTAAATAAACAGGAACCAAGGACGAATGCATTTAGTACCCCCGAAGGTCATAAAACCCATAGGAAAGAAAGACACATTTACCATCTCCATGTAAACTCTGTTCCTGGCCCTTAAGATCTATCTAACGATTAACAAAACTAACAAAAGCTACATCAAAGCTACCTTCTATCTTTATGGCCTGGTGAAGCAACTGGTCTGTGTTTCAGAATGCTTATACGTGCCTGTCAGGTGTAGAAAAAGAAAATGGCAGAGGTGCAGAGGCTTGTGGGATTCGATCAGAAATCATGTCAAATGATGCAAGCCCAGGCAAAGCAATGCTTTCATCGCTGACACAGTGGCATGCTGCATTTTTCATAATTCCTCATAGCAATCCCACCTGACCCCCACATCTTTGCTCCTTTCTATATAGAGGGTGCCTACATTCTGCATGGACTGGTTGCATGGCAACATGGGCAAATGGCTTGAGATACCTATGAGGTCCATCAATTACCATCTAGCATATATTCAACACAAAAAACAGCGACAATTTGTTGCTGACAAAGGACAGCTGGACATATAAAGGGCCCCATTACCTTCAGTAGCTGAGGGCCTCATCAAACCTAAAGCCGGCCCTGTACATGACCATGTCCAGCGCTCTTTTAAAGCCATTCCAGTTGGTGACGTCACTGCCTCTTGTGGGAGTGAGTTCCACAGTTTAACTTGGCGCTGTGAGAAGCAGCATGCTTTTTTTTGCCTCCTGAATCTCCCAGCATTCCTCTCATGGCCACCAGCTGGGGTGGCTTCAAGGGAGGATCTGACAGGTGAATGGAGGCTATAGGGCTATCGTCGGTTATTAGTGACAATAGTTATGTTCCCTCTCCCTTGTTGGAGGTAGCCTGGCTCTGAGGGCCAGTTTTTGGGAGTCACAAATGCAGAGAGAGCGCTGCTATGCTCAAGTCCTGCTATGAGAACAGGGAAAATAAAGATAGGATACCCTTAATTCAATGGACTGACGATAGGACATCACTGGTACAGTGGTACCTCGCAAGACGAATGCCTCGCAAGACGAAAAACGCGCAAGACGAAAGAGTTTTCCGTTTTTTGAGTCGTTCCACAAGACGAATTTCTCTATGGGCTTGCTTCGCAAGACGAAACGTCTTGGAGTTCTTGCGAGTTTGTTTCCTTTTTCTTTAAGACGCTAAGCCGTTAATAGCCGCTAAGCCGCTAAGCTGTTAATAGCCGCTAAGCCGCTAATAGCCGTGCTTCGCAAGACGAAGAAACCGCAAGACGAAGAGACTCGCGGAACGGATTAATTTCGTCTTGCGAGGCACCACTGTAATTTATGAACGCAGCCACAGACTCCGTATGGATAAATACAATAACATCTGGAATGAGTTTATGCAAAATGTGGTAGGCTATTCGCATTTACATAAGCACTAGGACAATAACACTATACCAATTTATACAAGAATGTCTGGGAATATCGTATATTGATTATACAATATATTATATATACAGTGGTACCTCGGGTTAAGTACTTAATTCGTTCTGGAGGTCCGTTCTTAACCTGAAACTGTTCTTAACCTGAAGCACCACTTTAGCTAATGGGGCCTCCTGCTGCCGCCGCACCGGAGGAGCACAATTTCTATTCTCATCTTGAAGCAAAATTCTTAACCCGAGGTATTATTTCTGGGTTAGCGGAGTCTGTAACCTGAAGCATATGTAACCTGAAGTGTATGTAACCCGAGGTACCAGTGTATTGATTATATTTTATATATGGATATATATGGAAAATTAAGTTTTCTGTTTTACAATTTACAATCCTTAAAATATCAATTACGTCCCTTCTCCCTTCTCTTTCCATGGTTCATTTTGCAAATCTTAAATCCCTGCGTATTTTACATAATCTAAACCATTCAGTATACCATTATTACATCCATCAAAACTTACTTACACTGTTGAATTTATCTTAACACTGCCAACGTTTTCCAGTGGACACAATTCCCCCCCATATATTCAATAAATATTTTCCAATCTCCTCTAAACTTATGTTCTTCTTGTTCTCTTATTCTGTATGTTAGGTCTGCAAGCTGCACATATTCTGTCAGCTTAAGTTGCCATTCTTCTTTAGTTGGGACCCCCCTCGTTTTCCATTAGGGGGGCTAACAAAACACGGTCCGCAGAAGTGGCATACATAAATACACTTTTCTCATTTATTTATTGCATATTTTCTCTTTTATGTGTATCTTTGTGGTTGCTGTTTTACGCCCTCTCACTTTTCCTCCCCCCTCCCATCTCTTTATTTCTTTTAACTAAAATCACCTTAATAAATTATAAATATTTTTTAAAAAAATCTGCTTTGGGGCTTCTCCTTGGGATGTCTGGTGAGAAGAGGATGGTGGGCTAGAGATGGAAACCCCTTTTGGCCTGCGATCCAGCCGCCAGCCTCTTCTTAATGGTTGCTGCTGGCATCCTTCTGTCTCAATGGAGTGCGCCTCCGGGGGTGAAGGTCAGACTGCTGCGTTAGCAGCCCCAGAGTGACTTTCCCAGGGCCCAGGCCTGAGCAGTGGAAGTCCTGGGCTCCCCAGACGACAAGACCCCCATCTCGGTCTTGCTGGTGTGGCGCAAGGAAAAGCAGAGCAAGACTTTCGGCGCCATCTTGGCTGCAGGAGTTGCCGGAAAGAGGCGTACCAGGTGCCATGAAACCTCCTTAGGGACTCCGCTCAGGATTTCATTTTGCCCCATTTCACTTCACTTCTAATTTATACCCTGCCTTTCTGTATTACAGTGGTACCTCGGGTTACATATGCTTCAGGTTACATATACTTCAGGTTACAGACTCCACTAAGCCAGAAATAGTACCTTGGGTTAAGAACTTTGCTTCAGGATGAGAACAGAAATTGTGCTCTGGCGGCGCGGCAGCAGCAGGAGGCCACACTAGCTAAAGTAGTGCTTCAGGTTAAGAACAGTTTCAGGTTAAGAACAGACCTCCGGAACGAATTAAGTACGTAACCAGAGGTACCACTGTACTCTGCACAAGGCGGTTTGCGAGCTGAAGAAACAACAAAACAAGACAGCAAAAAATCACACCCCTAACAACAATGTGATCTGGTTCATAAAAAGCCGTAATAAAAACATAACTTTAAAATGAATGACTTAAGAGAAGAAGGTAGGAAATAATTATGCAGAGGATGCAAAGCTATTTCTTTTCCTTTGATGGGGTTTCCAACTCATGTTAGGAGTTCCACGGTTGCTTATGCTTTTAATTAAAAGTGACCTTAGCATTTCAGTTGGCTGAAGATTCCTTCTTAAAGCTCCGTGCATTTTGCAAGTTGAACCTTTGCATTCTGAAATAATAAAAACTACGCATCATTTAAAAATAAAATAAAATGAATGACTTAAACCAAACAAAGCAATATTCAATAATCCATTCAGGTATAGGAAAAAGTAAAATTAAATATCAGCAAGTAATAATTGAACGGTTTACAATAAAGACCCAGAATACAAAAATTACTAAACTACGATCAATAAAAATAACGACAAGTCACAGTGCATGAAATACAGTCATGCCTTGGATCCTGAATGCCTAGTGAGTCGGAACGTTTTCGCTCCCAAATCCTGCAAACTGTTCCAGTTTGCGAACGTTCTTTGGAACCTGATTGTCTGACGGGCTTCTGCGGCTTCCGATTGGCTGCAGGAGCTTCTTTCAGCCAATCGGAAGCCGCGCTTTGGTTTCCAAACATTTTGGTAGTCAAATGGACTTCTAGAACGGCTTCCGAGGTACGACTGTACCACAAAACATACAAAACCATTTCAAAGGATCAAACTGAGAAACGAGGACACGCAACTTACAATTAAAAAATAAATAAATCCCCGAACCTTGATGAAAATAATTATAAAAAATCCCTGAGCCTGGATTTGCATAGGGTTTACTGCTTCCTCAAGAAAGTCTCAAGGCTGACCTTTTTATCCAGACCTTTGTGGAAGACTCAGAGGAGCTTGGGCTAGGAAGGAGAGAGAGGAGAATCGGCAGAGCAACCTCTCACCTCCTTTGTCTTTTCATCCGCAGCGTGGGGCGGCGCGGGACCCTCCTTCTGGCCCTGGCCCTGGGTTGCCCTGCGGGCCTCTTGGCTGCCTTTGCCGCCTCGCCCTCCGTCTTCATGTTGGGCCGTTGCCTCTGGGGGGCGATGCTGGGGGGCTTGCAGCTCTCCCTCTACCTTAGCCGTGAGTATCCTCTCCTACGTTGCGCAAGCGAATCCATCGGTTGGGAGGGTTCCTCCATTGCAGGCCGCAGCGTAGGAAACACAAGACGCTGCCTTGTGCTGAATCAAGTCATTGGTGCGCCTAGCTCAGTGGTTCTCCAAATGGGTGTTGCAGCCCTCGGGAGGCAATGAGTATCACTAGGGGGGTGCTAAGAGGCAAGGGACAGCGGGTGTAAATGACCACCCGACTTGTCAGGCTGCCGGCGCTGAATCAAGCTTTGTTCGGTTGCATTAATTAAAACGAATCATTTTTATTGCATTCATTCAATAGTTTTAATTGGGGTTTGAATGAAGGTGCAATGGATTGTTGGGACGCGGGTGACACTGTGGTCTAAACCACTGAGCCTCTTCGAATCCCCATGACGGAGTGAGCTCTCGTTGCTCTGCCCCAGCTCCTGCCAACCTAGCAGTTCGAAAGCACACCAGTGCAAGTAGATAATTAGGTACCACTGCGGCAGGAAGGTAAATGGCGTTTCTGTGTGCTCTGGTTTTCATCACGGTCCTCCATGTGCCAGTAGCAGTTAGTCCTGCTGGCCACATGACCCGGAAAGCTGTCTGTGGATAAACATCGGCTCCCTCGGCCTGAAAGCAAGATGAGCGCCACAACCCCATAGTCGCCTTTAGTTGGACTTAACCATCCAAGGGTCCTTTACCTTTTTTTTTTTTACCTAAAGGTGCAATGGATTGTTGCTATTTTGCGTTATTATATTCCTTAGTGGATTGTGCAAACCACGGTTTATCGTGCATTTTTACAGAGTAGGCACTGGAGATGAGTTGCTGGAACCAAGGGGGCAGTGGCGAGAAAATGACCTTATCTAGCAGACTGGTAAATGCTCTCCTGAATTTCAGGCAAGGCTCTCTCATAGTCCTACCCAGAGATGCCTGGAGGGATTTGAATCTGGGGTCTCCTGCGTCCAAAGCAGACACTTTAACCCTGAGCTACGGCCTTTCAGGAGTTTGACTTTTAAATATTAACTCTGTGAGATACGGTCAAACCTTGGAAGTTGAACGGAATCCATTCCGGAAGTCCGTTCGACTTCCAAAACGTTCGGAAACCCAAGCGTGGCTTCTGATTGGCTGCAGGAAGGTCCTGCAGCCAACCGGAAGCCCCGTCGGACGTTTGGGTTCCGAAAACCATTCGAAAACCGGAACACTCACTTTCAGGTTTCGATTGTTCGGGAGCCAAGGCATTCAAGATCTAAGACTGTACTTAGTTTTGCTCTTTTACTTAGCTTTAGGGCCGTGGTTCCCAACAATTTGATTTTTAAGGGGGGAAATTCGAGAATGAGTTATTAACAGTTAATGGCCTTTTAGGCTTCCTCCACATGAATAGTTCATTTTTTGAATATTATATGCCATGGGGGGGGCACATCAGGATTTTAGAGATGCTTAGGTGGGGCATGGCCAAAAAAAAGGTTGGGCACCACTGCTTTAGGGAGTTTCGTTGATGTTTTCATCTGGCGTTTTCATTGTTTTCCATGTCAACCGCTGCTCTGTCACCCCTGGAAAATATTTACAGTGGTAACTCGGGTTAAGAACTTAATTCGTTCTGGAGATCCGTTCTTAACCTGAAACTTTTCTTAACCTAAAGTACCACTTTAGCTAATGGGGCCTCCCGCTGCCGCTGCACGATTTCTGTTCTTATCCTGAAGCAAAGTTCTTAACCCGAGGCACTATTTCTGGGTAAGCAGAGTCTGTAACCTGAAGCGTCTGTAACCCAAGGTACCACTGTAATTGCAGCTTAGAAATTTGCCCCCTATTAAGTAGTGGGTTGACAAAGCAGACGACACAGAGATTTCTCCAAGTGGTTCTTTATAGTAAGCTGGAACTGAACTGAACTGAACAGCTCAGCTGACCTGCTTGTATACTCCAGGGTTTCCCGCCTAAATTAACTGACGTGGACCTGAGTAAAAACTATACAGTCATACCTTGAGTTGAATGTGCTTCAGGTTGAGCGCTTTTGGGTTGCACTCCGTGGCAACCAGGAAGTAATGGAGCACGTTACTTCCAGGTTTCGCTGCTTGCGCATGCGCAGTTGCTCAAAATGACGTCATGCGCAGAAGCAGCAAGACGCGCAGACGCGCCGTCGCGTTTTACGTTCCATTCAGGATGCGAACAAGGCTCCGGAACGGATCCCGTTTGTATCCTGAGGTACCACTGTATACACAATACCCCTGGTGGCCAGGGTGAGAATTTCAATACATAACACCCCCCATCCTTTTTGCCTGGCCGTGCCTTGACTTAGCCGCTGCCTCTCTTCCTTTCCAGGCTTGGAGCTGTGCTGCCCCCCCCAGCGGCTGCCCGTGACCATGGCGGCAGACCTCCTCATGGTTGGGGGGCACTTCCTTCTTCTGGGGCTGGCATTGGCGTGTGGCGGTTGGAGGGTCTTGCAGGGCGTCATGGCGGCTGGGCTGGGCCTCTGCCTCCTCTATGGGTAAGTTGTGGCCGCGTCACTGAAACCTCTCGCCAAAACCAGGCAGAAGGCCTTTGGGGGGGGAAATAATATTTTTATTAGTTGTCAATTACAATAATTCAATAATAGCCTCATTAGAAGAAAGGGATATTAGCTCCACCCAAGGCATGAAGGAGAACAGCAACAACCAGGAAAAGGTAAACATAAAATTTTACAATGACAAAAAAGAAACATCACGGACAGGCTATAGTTTGAACGCTTCACCTGTAGATTTATAAATCATTTAATGTGTCAATACAAATGGAAGTCATTAATATTGCTGTTGTTGTATAAGGGATTGCTATTTTGCCTGGAGCGTAATTGAAATTCATAAGATTTGGGGACGCAGAAATAAAGTACATCATCAAACCACCAATTCTAGCATGCGGGGGACCACCTAAATTACATAATCTGGCATCTGAATGATTGGTATTAGTAATTGTATTATAATTTGGCGTTGTTATAATGAGGCTGAAAGCCTTTTTGCTTGTTGCACCCAGTACGGGAAACTACCGCCCGGCACAATTCCAAGTGTTGGTGCTGACCTTTAAAGCCCTAAACGGCCTCAAATGCCCAGTAGACCTGAAGGAGCGTCTCCACCCCCATCGTTCAGCCTGGACACTAAGGTCCAGCGCTTAGGGCCTTCTGGCGGTTCCTTCACTGCGAGAATTAAAGTTACAGGGAACCAGGCAGAGGGCCTTCTCGGTGGTGGCGCCCACCCTGTGGAACACCCTCCCATCAGATGTCAAGGAAATAAACAACTATCTGACTTTTAGAAGGCATCTGAAGGCAGCTCTGTTTAGGGAAGTTTTTAATGTTTGATATTTTATCATGTTTTTAATATTCTGTTGGGAGCCGCCCAGAGTGGCTGGGGAGGCCTGGCCAGGTGGGTGGGGTATAAATAATAAGTTGTTGTTGTTGTTGCTGTTTTCTGCAGTCTTCAGATGAGGATTAGACTATGCAAAAAATGAATACAGTCATACCTTGGGTTAAATATGCTTCAGGTTGAGCGTTTTCAGGTTACACTCCGCGGCGACCCGGAAGTAAAGGAACACGTTACTTCCGGGTTTTGCCGCATGCGCAGACGCTCAAAATGACGTCACACGCATGCGTGGAAGCAGTGAATCATGCCACACGCAGATGCAAGTTGCATTCGCTTTAGGATGGGAACGGGGCTCCGGAACGGATCCCGTTTGCATCCAGAGGTACCACTGTATAAAATTTTAGCTGCAGTCCATTCATTTTCAGCTTTGTATTCTTTTTACTAAAAAAGTGTGCCTAGACATTCCGTTGCTGCGCCCATAACCTAGGTTTAAGGTGTCATTTAGCTCCTAGCTTTCATATCTCAGTTTCTAACACTGCCTGATACCCCTGATTCCCCCCCCCCGCCCCGATCCTGCTTAGGTGCCCTGGATTGTACCCAGACTCACCCCGGTGGCTCTTGGCCACTCGACGGACAGCCCAAGCCAAGGAGATCCTGCTAGCCCTGGCTCAGGGCAGTGGCAGCCAGGAGTCAGAGGCTCAGGAGGCCTTGGAAGGTGAGTCTCAAGAAGAGCATGCCCAGAGGGCTTTGATCCAAAGATTTTACAGAGGGCATGCCAATTTCTGCTTGAAGAACTGGGCTCTAGGTGAAGTGGGAAGCCTCTGCCCTCCTTTCCACCTGCCCCTTTAAAATATTTATAGAAATATATATAGCTCTCTCAAACCTTTATTGAGCCGGACAATAACCAGCATTAAGAAAGCAAAGGGATTTTATTTTGTTTTTAAGGAAATGAAGCACATTTATTCAGATACATATTACAGGGCAGAGCAACATAAATGAAAGTCGCAAGAGATTATATAGGCAGCAAGAAAATTAGAATTTATAGGCCTATCACGAACTCCGAAGAGGGAGGCTGCAAAATGTCTGGGGTCAATTCCCGGCGAGTTTTGAAAGCGAGAGATGCCTTTTGATTGTCCTGGCAGATTTAATAAATGGGGCTCAATGAAGACTTTGCATAGATTTTAGTAAAAGGAGCAATACAGGAGGAGAGCCATGTGGCTGTAGCTTCTCATGGGTGGAATGCCCTTTTCAACTCCTTTATTTTGTGTGTTTTCCCCTAAATCTGCTTCTGAAGAACTTGACAATGCCTGCCACCTCCCTGCTGCAGCCCAGATTTCGTTCCGGGCCGTGCTGTCCTGCAGAAACATCTGGAAGAATGTTCTCATCCTCGGTTTCACTACGTAAGTCCACCTTCCTTTGTCCTGAACCAGAAAGTCTTGGCATTGGTGGGGGTCAGGGAGTTATATACGGGGGGGGGGGGGGTTGGATCACAGAGCACCAGGTGGCTTTTAACATAGGGATCCACTCTTTTGGAACTTTTAATCAGCCATTGCACCATGCAAGGATCTAGAATTCATATAACCATTCCAGTGGTCCTAATTCCTTTCCTTTTTATAACATACAATTTCATCTCAACTTCCCTTGAGAGAAACTATGAGATTTATGCACTACCATTTACAACTTTATCACAGCTGAGTGGATCACTGTTTGGTTGCTCTTTTAAAAATATTTTTAAAGGTATTCGGCAGTTTTCCCTGTTATTTTCTCCCAACTCTACATTTCCACGATTTTTATATTTAAAAAACTCCTGCTGCTTTAATTTTTGTTCTTCTGTTTTCGTTTTCTTTTTCTTTTTCTTCAGGGTGCTTTTGGTTTGGATGCATTTTCTTCCAGCAAGCTCCTTTCAATATTATTAATATTAATATTATTTATTATTTATACCCCATCCATCTGGCTGGGTTTCCCCAGCCACTCTGGGCAGCTTGCAGCATATCTAAAAACATAATAAAAACATCAACCCTTAAAACATCCCTAAACAGGGCTGCCTTCAGATGCCTTCTAAAAGTCAAAGAGTTATTTATTTCCTTGACATCTGGTGGGAGGGTGTTCCACAGTGCGGGCACCACCACCGAGAAGGCTCTCTGCCTGACTCCCAGTAACCTCACTTCTCGCAGGGAGGGAACCACCAGAAGGCCCTCAGAGCTGAACCTCAGTGTCCGGGCTGAACAATGGGGGTAGAGATGCTCCTTCAGGTATACTGGGCCTTTGAGGCCATTTAGGGCTTTAAAGGTCAGCACCAACACCTTGAACTGTGCTTGGAAACGTACTGGGAGCCAATGTAGGGTTTTCAGGACTGGTGTTATATGGTCTCGGTGGCCACTCCCAGTCACCAGTCTGGCTGCCGCATTCTGGATTAGTTGTAGTTTCCAGGACACCTTTTATTCCCTCCAATCCCCCCAAAATTGGATATACAGTGGTACCTCGGGTTACATACACTTCAGGTTACAGATTCCACTAACCCAGAAATATTACCGCAAGTTAAGAACTTTGCTTCAGGATGAGAACAGAAATCGTGCTCCAGCGGCGTGGCGACAGCAGGAGGCCCCATTAGCTAAAGTGGTGCTTCAGGTTAAGAACAGTTTCAGGTTAAGAACGGACCTCTGGAATGAATTAAGTACTTAACCCGAGGTACCACTGTAAAAAGGGACATGGGTGGCGCTGTGGGTTAAACCACAGAGCCTAGGACTTGCTGATCTGAAGGTTGGCGGTTCGAATCCCCGGCACGGGGTGAGCTCCCGTTGCTCGGTCCCTGCTCCTGCCAACCTAGCAGTTCGAAAGCACGTCAAAGTGCAAGTAGATAAGTAGGTACCGCTCCAGCGGGAAGGTAAACGGCGTTTCCGTGTGCTGCCCTGGTTTGCCAGAAGCGGCTTAGTCATGCTGGCCACATGACCCGGAAGTTGTACGCCGGCTCCCTCGGCCAATAAAGCGAGATGAGCGCCGCAACCCCAGAGTCGGCCACGACTGGACCTAATGGTCGGGGGTCCCTTTACCTTTACCTTTTACCACCGTACTGTAAAAAACTAAACTGCATTGATGTTGTTGTTGTTTTCTGCATGGCACCTCTCCAGATTCATCGCCCACGCCATCTGCCACTGTTACCTGCTGGCCTGGGAATCCCTGGAGGATTCACGGGCCAACTTCTACCTCTCCTACCTGCTGTCATCCGGCAGTGCGGGCCTTGCCTGCCTCTTCCTGTGCCTGAGCGTGGACCGTTACGGACGCCGCGGGATTCTCCTCCTCACCACCACGCTGGCCGGCATCGCTTCCCTGATCCTGCTGGGCCTGGGAGAGTGTAAGTCGCTTCAAGTTAGTTTTCCTTTTTTAAAAAAAGCTGCTAAGGAGTTTCATTTGCAATCATGGTCACGCCCAAAATGAGGATGTGTGTCACAGGGCTCCTCTGCCCTTCCAGAAAGATGCACTAGGCAGATTGCAGAGACATGACCGCAGATTGAGGACTCAGTAGGCTGATAACAACCAGTCCTGTTTATTCTTTTCCCCCCATCAAATGTAGATGGGAAGCTGACCCAAAAGTCCAGGGGTTGCATTATTATCAATTTATGATGGGGTGGAAGGTTCGCAAGCTAAGAAGGACTTGCTCACAAATTTATTGACAGCTGCATGAGTTATTATAGCTAGGAAGTGGAAGGGGCAAGCAGAATATAAAATAGAAGAATGGTATAAAGCGGTGTGGGATATAGCTATGAATGATACATTAACATGTGCCAGTAAGGTAAGGCAGGAGAAATATGCAGGAGAAATTATTCTGAGGAGATATGGAGGGTGCCTGTAGAATAAAACGGAAAGGGGTTGAAATTTTGGAAGGCTGGATAGTTGGAATGGTCTTAGTGGTGGGGTGCACATTTTTGTTCTTATTTATTCATGATTATTACTTTGTCGAAATAAAATAAAGTATCTTTTAAAAAAAATGTAGATGGAGAAGTTGCTGCTGGGCAGAAACAGACCCTCAAATTAGTAAAATGTAATCCAGCATAGTGAAGCTCGATCCATAGAAGTCAGAGGTACAGTCAGTATGCAATTCTGTAATTAGAGAGGCAGTGTTCAGTCTGTTGCAATCTAGAATGGGTTGCACCCCTTTGAAATATCACAGTTGCAGGTGAGGAGCTACTGCTTGATCTAGGCCTGACTCTCAGTGTCTTCTATGCATGTGATAATTTTTTAGCCTCTTGTGAATGAATTTAAATGTGCATTTCCTTTAGTGATGCTTTCTTTTGACATGTTTAAGATAATGATCCTGTTGTTGTTGTTGTTAACTTAGCTGTGTTATATGTGCATTCTGTAGTTGACCTCGTTTTCAATGTTTCCTTTTGAAACCTTTTAAAGATATTATCTTCTCTTAAGTATGTTGTGGGAGGGACACAGGTGGCGCTGTGGGTTAAACCACAGAGCCTAGGACTTGCCGATCAGAAGGTCGGCGGTTCGAATCCCCACCACGGGGTGAGCTCCCGTTGCTCGGTCCCTGCTCCTGCCAACCTAGCAGTTCGAAAGCACGTCAAAGTGCAAGTAGATAAATAGGTACCACTCTGGCAGGAAGGTAAACGGCGTTTCCGTGCGCTGCTCTGGTTCGCCAGAAGCGGCTTAGTCATGCTGGCCACATGACCCGGAAGCTGTATGCCAGCTCCCTCGGCCAATAAAGCGAGATGAGCGCCGCAACACCAGAGTTGGTCACGACTGGACCTAATGGTCAGGGGTCCCTTTACCTTTAAGTATGTTGCTTTGAATGTATACCTGACTTTCTTCAGTCGTGTTTTATTCTGGATTGTTTTGTTTGATGTTTTAATGTAATGTAAACCGCTTCAAGGTTTTTTTCCTTAAAAATATAGCGTAGTTTAGAAATGAAATTAAGAAGAAGAACAACATATAAAGCCCTGTTGAGTCACACCTGTGCAGGGCTAATTAGTGTCATGTCTTTGCACGTAATTTCTATATTTCAAAGGATACATTTTTCTTGTTTTAATTTGCATATTATTATTATTCATTATTGTTATTGTTTGTTGGTAGGTTATGTATTTTTGTGTTTTCACATTTTGAACCACCATAAGAATAATGATCATACAGTAATTGGTTAGTTGCTTTATCTTGCCCAGGGCAAAAAACAACTTACAAATAGATAGACAGACAGACAGAAGACCCCACATAGATATATTAAAACCAAGAGGATAAAGAAATACATTAAAAACACCCCACCCACTTAAAAAAGACCACAGATAGTTAAAGGCCAAAAGTATTATTATATACTTTTGATATACAGAGGTCCGTACTTAACCTGAAACTGTTCTTAACCTGAAGCACCACTTTACCTAATGGGGCCTCCTGCTGCTGCCGTGCCGCCGGAGCCCGATTTCTGTTCTTATCCTGAAGCAAAGTTCTTAACCTGAAGCACTATTTCTGGGTTAGCGGAGTGTGTAACCTGAAGCGTATGTAACCCAAAGCGTATGTAACCCGAGGTACCGCTGTATTATATAGAGGTATAAGTGAACAGATAAGCTTCTTCTGCTTTGAGTGGAAAAATATTAGGAGCCACTTCTGTTGGTTGAGACCTCTCTTAGGGACCGGTTGGTGTCTCCTTTTCACCATTTCTGCCCTTTCCCTCCCTCCGCGTTGCAGATCTCAACGACGCTGCACGGAGAACCTTCTCCATCCTTGGCCTCTTCTCCTCCCACGCAGCTGGATCCCTCAGCATCTTCTTCGCCTCCGAGGTCATCCCCACCGTGATCAGGTGAGGTGGAGAGAGCGAGAGGCCTCTCTCAGGCCCTTCACAAACTACAGGTCCCAGGATTCTTTGGGGGAAAGAAGCTGTACCATCATGTAAGGTTGTGGATGGGGAGTGGGGAAACTGCGAGAAGGTGGCCCTATTTTAAAACTCCACCCTGGCTATATCTCCTTTCGTAGTATAGTCCACCCTTCTTTCGCCAACTGCTTGGGAACAGCCGCCCTGGCCCCCATTTTTCTCTTTCATGTTTCTAGCCCTCATTCTGTGACCATTTTGTTGCTCTCCTTATTTCGCTTCCCCAACAGCTGCAGGTGAGGAAGTGCCGTAGCTCAGTAGAGTCTAATGCAGGCGTGGCCAAACTTGGCCCTCCAGCTGTTTTGGGACTACAACTCCCATCATCCCTAGCTAACAGGACCAGTGGTCAGGGATGATGGGAATTGTAGTTCCAAAACAGCTGGAGGGCCAAGTTTGGCCATGCCTGGTCTAATGCCTGCTTTGAAAGGTTCCAGGTTCAGCTCCTCACATCTGAAGGTAGGGCTGGGAATCCTAGATGGACCAGCAGTATATTCCTGTGTGTCTATAAATTCGTACAGCATTGCCACACATGCACAGAATTTGGTTCTCAATCAGTCAAATCTTTATTACAGTCATAGACCAGCATAAGTAGGGTGGAGCACAATCATTTAGAATCTATAAAACATTTTGGAAAGCTAAAAAGTATTAAAACAGACGGTATAGCTAAAGAACTATAGAAATCAAAAGAAACTAAAAGAATTTGGTACTGGTATCAGGACAGAGTTCTGCTTCATGAAAACCATGCTGTCCTTTTTTAAAAAAAGTTTCTAGTCCCTGGAAAACGAGCGAGGTACCAACTAGAAAAGAATGGCAACTTAAGCTGACAGAATATGTGCAGCTTGCAGGCTTAACATACAGAATAAGAGAACAAGAAGAACATACGTTTAGAGAAGATTGGAAAATGTTTATTGAATATATGGGGGCAAATAGTGTACACTTGAAAACTTTGGCAGCATTAAGATAAATTCAACTGTGTGAGTAAGTTTTGATGGATGTAATAATGGAATACTGAATGGTATCGTTTTTGTAAAATAGGCAGCGATTTATGATACGCAAAATGAACCATGGAAAGAGAAGAAGGGAAGTTCGCTGATATTTTAAGGATGTTTAAATGAGAATTCTAAATTGTAAAACAGAAAATTTAATAAAAATTATGTGTATATAAAATAAAGTAAGTTTCTAGTCCTTAAGACTGGGAACATAGGCAAACCTTGCTGAACTCTCTAAAATGCTGAGAGCAAGGAAAGCAGGCGAATGGCAGGAGCTGAGGTGTATTTAGCAGTCGGGATTCATCTTTCAGTGCCCTGCGTAACCTTTTGTGACTAACCCAAGTAAAATGTCATGCAGAGCCCTTCGAAACTCCATAAGCCACCGAGCACCTTAGGAGCGCAATAATTTTCATTTTCCCCTCAGGCTTGTTTACTCCCCTTCCTCTGGAGGTTTTTAAGCAGAGGTTGGACGGCCATCTGGCATGGCGGCTTTAGTTCAGATTCCTGCATTTCAGGGGGTTGGTCTGGATGACCCTCAGGGCCCATTCCAAGTCTAGAATTCTATATTCTCTTTCGTTCCATTTACGGCATCCTTGGGAAAAGGACCCCCCTTCCGCTCACAGCTCTTTCTCTAGCCTTCGCCGTCCACCTGTTTTGGAGAACTTTGTTAGATAACGCAGGAGCAAGGATTAACAACATCTGCTGAGCCCTTCCTGCCACTGGTTCAGCCTTGTCCTTGAGGCACGGGGAGCTCCGCGACCTTGGCGATAAGGTCCCTATGGCAACTGGTTTCAGGATCGCGTCACCAAGGCCCTCTCTCTTTCTCCCTCCACAGGGGCAAGGGCCTGGGCCTGATCCTGGCCGTGGCGTCCCTGGGCGGCCTGAGCGCCCCTCTGCTGCGGCTGCGAGAGCAACACGGCTCTTTCCTTGAGCACATCGTCCTGGCCTCCCTCAACATCCTGGCTCTCCTCTGCCTGATGCTGCTGCCTGAGAGCAAGAGGAAGGGGCTGCCAGAGGGCCTGCGTGATGGGGAACTCTACCGGAGGCCTTCGCTGCTACGCCGGGCCGGAGGAGGGGAGAGCCGGGACTCAGAAGGAGCCACCCGGCGGGACGACGTGCCTCTGCTGTCCACGCCGAACCCTGCCAGCTGATGCACCCTCTGCCGCCGCCGTACACACGCCCTGGCTGGATCTGGACCTCCTTTGCCCGCTGCGTGGTTTAGGACTTCACTGAGGCCTCACAAGGGCAGAAGAAGACATTGCCAAGCGGCCTCCACGTTTTCCGGTTTCGTCCTGCAGCCTAGCATGAGAACCAGCCACCAGAGAGCTGCCCTTTCCTCCATCTCGCAGGCTGGGTGGGGGTAAACCATTAGCAACGCTGATCATTTATCTTTTTTCCTTCCTTTTTTTAATAAGCCTACGAACTGGCTCGCCCCCGCTCCTCGCACACACGCAGTTCAGTTGGCGATTCAGTGTGGCTCACCGGACGAGGCCCGGCCCAAGACCACACACCCACCCCCTGACCATGCAGGCTTTCGTGGTTGGGACAGTGAACCCTCACAAAACAAGACCGCTCCGTGTGCAGTAATAATAAGCTCCTAGGTACAGTATTTCCAGAAAGCCAGGTCCTTTCTCCGAGTTCCCTGCCCCGAAAGAGCAGCTATCTGCCTTGATCCCTCGTCTTGACCGCCTCTTCAAGTGGAAATTGACAGGTGAAGCTCTGTCCAAATTGGAGAATGGGGAACTAGGGAAAGCTACCCAGCCAGATGGGCAGGGTACAAATAATAAATTATTATTATTATTTCCCTGCCAGATTTCTGGCAGTCAGGTGTTAAAAGGCCCAGGAGCCCTGGCAGAAATAATAGAGTGTCAGATTTAGAGAGGTGTTTCCTCACCTCTCATCCGTTTTTGTAGTTTTTTCCTTAAAATGCTTGGCTGCTCTCCAGTCTGGAAAAAACATCCATACAGTATTGGATATTTAACCTTCTTGGGGGTATAACTTGCCCCAAGATACTGAACCGTAGAGGATTCATTCGGATCAGATTGTTTCTGTTCCCATTTCACAGATTTAGGAAACTGAGGCCAAGATGGAACGTTTACGGGCCAGTTTCAAAGTCAGGGCCAGAGCTTTCAACCTATGCACTACATTCAGTCGTCGTTTTGATAGCACATCTCAGTGTACAAAGGGCTTTGAATGTCACTCTTGCCAGAGTTGACTTAACCCCAAAATGGAAGCAAGAGCCTTGTAAAAGTGGGCTGTTCTATATTCTTCTCCATGATCTTGCAAAAGATGGCTGTTCCCTCAATCCCTATCCCACAATCCCCTGCTGCACTCCATGGCCATTGCTCAATACCTGGGGGTCAGGATTGCCTCTTATAAGCTGGGCGGCATTTCCCTGTTTTACCATCCTGGAGGGAGCAAAACCTTGTTGGATTTCTGCTTCCTTACTGCCAAAAGGAAGCAGCAAGCTGCAGGCTTACTTCCAGCACTAAGAGCAAGAAACCTAATTCCTTCTCTTCTCTCCTCCCTGCCTATTTGTATACTTTATAAAGCATTGACATGCACACCACATCAGGTACAACTGGTTGTTCCACCCCTCTGGGCCCAAGGAAAATGCTAATTTTTATCACCAAGGAGGAAGGGGGGGAAAGAGATGCCTGAATGTGGGAAGAACAGACTGGGCCACTCAACTTGCTCTTTTGGCAACTCAAAATGCAACCCACACAGGAGACTCTGGGAAGACGGTTGGCTGCTTTCTACGGGAAACAAACTACTGACTGTTAATAAGCTAAATACAAATTAAAGGGGGGGCACTTCTTGAGAATCCTTTGCTTCGCCCCATTTATTTCGGCGGTGCTAGAAATGTTTGTCCAGGTTTCTCATGGAGTTGGGGTGCAACTGCAGCTGATGCCCTTCCTCAACGTGGAACAGCAACTGTCCCAGGACGCCCCCCCCCAAATGCTAGCATTCCCCTCAAGCACAGGTAGGGAGCCTACAGCCCTCCTGATATTTCAGCTCCTTCCCACTCCAGGCAGTATGGCCAATGGGCAGGGATGGTGGGAGTTGGGCGTTCTCAAGACCTTGGGGGGGGTGCAGAGGCTCCCCTGCCCTAAAGCATCCTCTCCTAACCTGGGGCTGATGGGATTTGTAGTTCAGAGCATCTGGAGAGAAGGCTGCCCTGAGAGGTCCTTGCATGGAAAAGCCAACTGGGTCTCTTGATGCAGAGTTGTATCGCATGCCCAGCAAGTTTGCTGCTCAAATGCTGGTAACAGGGCAGGTGCAAAGTTGCTGCAGAAACACATTTCCCTGTTCAATGCACAGATGAGAGAAGTCTCCAAACTTGGCAGTAAATGGGAGCTGCTCATCTCTCCTTGACTCACTATGTAAAAATTCTTTAAACACGCATCTCTAGGGTCTAAACCACAGAGCCTAGGACTTGCCGATCAGAAGGTCGGCGGTTCGAATCCCCGTGACAGGGTGAGCTCCCGTTGCTCGGTCCCTGCTCCTGCCAACCTAGCAGTTCGAAAGCACATCAAAGTGCAAGTAGATAAATAGGTACGGCTCCGGCGGGAAGGTAAACGGCGTTTCCTTGCGCTGCTCTGGTTGGCCAGAAGCGGCTTAGTCATGCTGGCCCCATGACCCGGAAGCTGTACGCCGGCTCCCTCGGCCAATAAAGCGAGATGAGCGCCGCAACCCCAGAGTCAGCCACGACTGGACCTAATGGTCAGGGATACCTTTACCTATCTCTACTTCAACCTCCCTGCTTTCTATTATGGTACCCGATTGTGCATTTTTTTCAGTCAGCTGTAGCAGGGGACTTCTGGCACCTCTTCCATCATTCTTCTTGCTTTCCAGAGCATGTTTTGTCCTTTCGACGTGTGAAAAGGCAGGGCTGCACTCTGACAAGACCCACATTTACAGCATCCCACAATACTCTTCCCCGCACATACCCCTTTATGGTAAAAAAAAAATATTTGGGACACACACCCATTTTTCTGCACCTGTTGGTCCAGGACTCCCGCTCCCATCAACTCCAAGCAGTGAGTTCAGGGAAGATGGGACGGATAATCCTGTACCCCGCAATGGTCATTTGTGTGAAAAGCTCCTGCTGCAAATAGGGGGGTCCTGCTCAGCTCACTGGACAAGCTAACACACTGCCCCTCTCTTGCATCTCTGTTGTTGGGGCATCCAGTTATGCAACATGCCGTTATGCTGAGAAATCTGTGCTGCACTGAAGTAGGGATTTTTTTAAAACGCAGGAAAATTCCTGCAGCAAGAAAGCATTGAGTGGGAGGTATGCAAAATCTGCAGCCTGCAAGCAGAGTATTTCTGGCAGTGATCCAGCCACTCTGAAGACAGAAGAGCTGTTTTAGAGAAGTACGTAGACCAATAAACCGCGGCCAAGCTCAGGCAATAAGTTTGGGGCTTGCCTGTATATTCTCTCTCACTCACTCACTCACTCACTCACACACACACAAATACTGCAGATTCCCCAAAAGATGGCCAGGATTTCCAGCAGAAGCTAATTCCATTGCACCAGACTTCTAAAGCCCACAATGGTAGCATTGCTCCCATGGGACTACATTATTACTATTATTAATTAAATTTGTATACCTAAAGATCACGGGATAGTTCACAACATAAAAATACAACATAAGAACACAAAAAGGGTAATAAAAACAAAGCAATACACCCAACACATTTCCAAGGCCGTAGAATATTGGTCACCCAAAGGCCTGGGAGAAGTATGTTTTCATCTGGGACCTAAAGATATATAATGAAGGAGCAAGATGAGCCTCTCTGGCACAAACACAGCCACCACAGAAAAAAGGCCCATCCTAGTGTTGCTGCCCTCCAGACGGCTTGTGGAGGCAGATGAAGAAGAGCCTCAGGTGCCAATCACAGGGTCAGTTCATATGGGTAGAGGTAGTCCTTGAGGTATCGCGGTCCTGAGTCACTTAAGACTTTATATGTCAAACACCGGCACTTTGAATTGGGCCTAGAAGCTAATTGGCAGCCAGTGCAATTGAGCCAGGATTGGTGCAAGAGGATCAAAATGGCCTCCTAATTCGGCACGAGCTGAAGTTTCCAAACTTGGTTATGAGAGCAGAGACAACAGGTTAGGTTATCCCTGCCCAGATAGGGAAATAGCTGGGCTTCAGTCTTAATCTCGATTGAGTTTCAGATTGTTGGCTCTCATCCAGCCCATCACCAAGGCAAGGCAGTGGCTCAGCACATCCGCTGCCCCACCTGCAGATGTAAAGTGGAGCTGGGTGTCAGCATATTGTTGACAATGAAATTCCAAACCTCTATTTAACTCAGTGCTCCACAACATGAAGACTAAAACTGAATCCTGAAGAGCCACACACACCTGGGGACCGCTCCCCAAGCTTTGCCCTCTAGAATTGAGCATCCAAGTAGGACCAGAACGACCCCAAGCGCTGCCACTCAGCCCAAACTTGGTATCGAAAGCTGCTGAGAGGTCGAGAATTCACGGGGGACATTTCCCGTCTCTCTCCGAACAGGCTTCATACAGGGCAATCAAAGCAGTTTCTGTGCCAAAACCCTGATTGGAATGGATGTAGAAAATTAGGTTTTTTTCTAAGAACTCCTGGATCTGGTCCACCACTCTAGAACTCTTCCCAAAGGGAGACGGGCAACTGGCCAGTAGTTACTTAACATTTCCCTGATATATAATGAGATAAAAAAGATGTTGAAATACATATTCTTAAAAAAACCAGAAGCGTTTTTACTTGGTATTATAGGCCGAGACATTAAATTATCTTGGCAAGATCTTAAATTGTTCTTATATGCAACAACAGTGGCAAGACTACTGTTACCCCAGAAATGGAAGCAAGAAGAAATTCTGACGAAAGAAGAATGGCAGACGAAATTAACGGACTATGCAGAATTGGACAAAATGACAGGAAAGATTCGAAACCTGCGGGACCAGAGATTTACAGAAGATTAGAAGAAGTATATGAATTATTTGAAGAGCAACTGCAATCAACAAATTACGCTAGTAGGACTACAAGAAGTTTTGTAAGGAGAAATCTACAAAGTAGAAAAAGATAAGATATTGGTTATGAATTTGAAATGTAGCAGGGAAAATAAGAAATGCATACTAAGAGATTAGATTGGAAAATTTTCAGACAGGACTGATGGAAGTCAAAAAAATTGAATAAGATGTAAAAGTATGTTTAATTACTGTTGAAAATTGCATGTTAAAAAACTAATAAAATTTTATACAGTGGTACCTTGGGTTAAGTACTTAATTCGTTCCGCAGGTCCATACTTAACCTGAAACTGTTCTTAACCTGAAGCACCACTTTAGCTAATGGGGCCTCCTCCTGCTGCTGAAGCCCGATTTCTGTTCTCATCCTGAAGCAAAGTTCTTAACCTGAAACACTATTTCTGGATTAGCGGAGTCTGTAACCTGAAGCGTATGTAACCCGAGGTACCACTATATAGTAGTTATTTCTGCCTCTCTTCTGAGGCATTCACCTCGTTGTTTAGATCAGGCAGGACAGCCACTTGTGCTCTGACTCCCTGTCCCTTGTGGCTGATAAAAACAGGGAGGAGACAACTGGCTGGGCCAGGGAGCTGGATTAATGCCTTCTTAGGCCAGGGCCCAGAGTACACGTGGCTTTCCTGACTAATCCCAATGACCTTGTCCATCGAGCCTTACAAAGCGAAACTCATTCAACGCAACAGCACTAGAAAGTGTTCTGCGAAAGCCTTGAGATCCATCTGCTGTTAACAGCAGCCAAGGTTCCAGGGAATTAAAGGTTCATCCTCAAAATGCTTTGCAAAATCAACAGTGAGCTTCCGTTTGTTCCACCACCTACTTCAGGCCAGACGGGACCCAGAACAATGGAGGCAACAAAATACACCTTCTTTTCTGCCTTCGCTGCCACCAAGGAGGCTCAACATTTAGCCCTCACCGGTGTCCTCTTGTTTTCGACCGATTTTCCTCCACCGGCGTCCAAGCAGTCTTCCAAGTTGTTTCCTCACCCTAAGCACCTGTTTGCAAACTCTCAACTGCTGATTCAGCCATGCAACTTCCTCCTTGCTTGCTCACTTAAGGATTACAGTGGTACCTCGGGTTACATACGCTTCAGGTTACAGACTCCGCTAACCCAGAAACGGTGCTTCAGGTTAAGAACTTTGCTTCAGGATAAGAACAGAAATCATGCTCCGGCGGCGCAACAGCAGGAGGCCCCATTAGCTAAAGTGGTGCTTCAGGTTAACTACAGTTTCAGGTTAAGTACAGACCTCTGGAATGAATTAAGTACTTAACCTGAGGTACCACTGTACCTGCCACAGTCCCACGGGAAGAGCCAACGGCCACATCTGCGGCTCTAACTAGAAAAGGGAGAGCAGCTGCCACAGCTCATTGCTGACACCGCAGCCACTTTGTGTGTCTCTGTGCGTGTGTGTTTTGCTTATTTTCCCATCTGGCTGAAGGCAAGTTGATGCAGGCAGGCGATGTTTCTGTCAGCCAGAGGAGCTGCTTACTTGCTAAGGAGCGGCAGAAGTCCTGGACTGTGCTCTCATTTCTAAAATAAACTTCCTGCTTTTGAGGAAAGCAGTTAAAGTGCGTGTGAAATTAAATCAAATCTTCCAAAAGGAAGAGGTATGTGTCTTTATTCGTATGAGTGGAAGCCAGGAGTCCTAGGTGCAAGATCATTCAATACTTATCAGCTCCGCCCAAGGCATGACGGGAAACAGAAACAACTGGGGGAAAGGAAGACATAACATCTTACAAGGACAGGAAGAAACACCAAAGAAAGATTAATTGCCACACACAGGAAGGAGGATATAGTTTTGAGTTCTTCACTTGTGGTTTTATAAATCGTTTAATGTGCCAACACGAATAGAAGCCATTAATACTGCAGTTGTTGTATAAGGGATTATTATTATGACCAGAATGCAATGGAAATTAATAAGATTCTTAAACGCAGAAATAAAGAAAATAACCAAACCATCAAATCTAGCATGCGGAGGGCCACTTTATCTAAATTATATAATTTGATATTTGAATGATTGGTATTAATAATTGTATTATAAATTGGAATTGTTATAATGAGGCTATTAGTGGATTGTAATTGAAAACTAATAAAAAGTATAATAAATCACTCAACACTCATCTTTCTTCCAAAAAACATCTTTATTTTTTATTAATTTTTTTTGCCCTCATAACATTTTATTCTATTTCTCCCCCTTTCCTCTTCCCTGCCCTCCAGCCCAATCTGGATCTCCTCCCCCTTTCTCTCTCTCTTTCTCTCTCTTTTTTTTTTAAAAAAAAACCATTCTCCCACATGGAAATATGGGCCTCAATTCCTCCCCACTCCCTCCATCCCCCCACCCCCTGCCCCCAAAAAGGGTGTCCTCTCCCCGGCCCCTGGTCTCTACAGCTTCAGGTTTCGGTGTCATTTCTTCAGGCTAAAAAATAAAGAAACCTGTAAAGATAAAGACACTCAAACAAGGCATATAACATACCCCCAGGGGTGGTGGGAGAGGCAGCGACGCAGGGGCAAAGACAGGAAGAGCAAAATGGGACGCAGCCGCAGTTACGTATGGCTCTGAGTGAGGGGTGCCTATTTTTACAGGACCTTCCCCACCCGCCAGCCTGTTTTAGAATTAGCATTTCAGGGGCATTTCTCCATTGGGGAGTTTGGGATCAATGGGGTAAGAGAAAACCCCAAGGCAGGCTCCCCCGTCTGACATAGACACACATACACAGACACACACCTAGAGAGGGATGCCGAGAGACTCGTCTGCCCAAAGTGAGAAAGAGGGTGGTGGACGTCTGGGAATGGGCAGGATCACCACCCGGGAGGCAGGAACCCCAGGTCCCGCTCCCTGCTAATTCCTGAAGCAAAGGGGAGGGGAAGCAAACGAGATTTGGGGAGAACCAAGCACACGAGAGAGAGCGGGGGAAACAGGCATACCGGAATGGGCAAAGGCTGCAGAGGGAAAGGTTGGGAAGATGAACAAAAACTACAAAACTCTCTCTCTCTCTCTCTCACACACACACACACACACACACACACACACACACACAAAATAGTATCACAAAAGGTTTCGGGGTGTCGGCAAACCCTCCCCCACATCGGCCCCCTCCCCCAAATGCAGGGCAACAATTAAAAAAAAAGGCATGAGGAAGGATGGCTTGCTTATGCCCAACAATCTCTGCAGATGGAAGAGAAAAGGATGAGGAGCTGGACGGGTGGCGGGGGGGGGACAGGGCTCAAGTCAGCAATACCAGCAGGGGGAAATTTGACAACAGGATTTGACCCCCTGCCCCGTGTTTACATCTTCCCCCCTCCCAATAAGTCAGCCCTCTTTTTCTGCACAGCATTAGACACTTCCACCTCCCACCAACAGTATTTTTTTTTTTTTCCGTCATGGTAACAATCTTCATTTTTTTTCTTTTTTTTTTCCTCCTTCCTAAAACAACCACTTTTTTTTTTTTGTTTTTAGTAAGGGGAATACCATGAGGTCGCTCTGGCCCGGCCCCTGTGGAGAGAAGAAGGACACAGGTTAATGAAAGGGAGACGAAAGGTTTGCTAAGTAACTCAAAACCTTAAAGACCTGAGAGTTGGGACAATGCTCAGCTCCTGGAGGGTGGCTTGCTTTCGTCTGTGCAAGCCAGGTTTTGAGTTTTTAAGGGTTTTTTTTCTGGTTTGCAAAGTTTCTCTCCTGACTAAAAAATTCTAAAGCCCGTGACTGAGAACCTGACAACCTTTCAATAATAATAAACACCCCAACCCAAAACTCTGGCTTTCCAAAGTTAACAAATCTGACTGAAGAACACTCAGATTGAAATACTGGCAAGATGACATTAAAACTGACCCAACTCCAATACTTGGAATTGCTTCCTCCTTCGAAGTCCCAAATCCAGCAGCATCTACAACTGGAAATGTCATTAAAATGCTGGTTCAAGTTATAAAGTCGTTTTGTCTCAGCGCTGCTGCTTAACAAGAGCAGTCGTGGTTCCCAGCCCATCACCTCTCTCACTTGGTGCAGTCTACTTCCAGTCTGGGGGCATCAAGAGCCCTCCCACTCTAAGCCAATAGATCTCCCCTACTCCAGCCGCCACCCCACGGGAACCCCTGCAAGGCAGGAGCGTAGAAGCGCCTCCCCCAACCTGCCGCCACCGTCGTGCCAGACCTGTACGCGCGCCCTCGGGGTGGCCTGCTGCTAAAGCCGCTGTAGAAACGGGCCCGGGAACTGCTGTAGCCGGATCCTCTCCCTCTGTACCGGGTCCGGGGGAAACCCCGGTCTGTGGTGCTGATCCCAGGGCGGTTGGTCCGTTTGGGAATCACCTTCAAAAGGAGAAGATCCGCTTAGCCTCAAGAGCAAGGGTATCCCAGAAACCACCCCCAGCCCATCCTTTTGCAACTTTTTTATATATAATTTTTATTATATTTTCTAAGTTACATTTCAAAATATTCATTTAGACAACCTTAAATCAGGGACTTCCCTTCTTCTCTTTCGGTGGTTCATTTTGCATTCCATACATCCCCGCATATTCTACATGAACTCAACCATTCGGTAATCCATTATTACATCCATCAAATCTTATTTGCACTGTTGAATTCAACTTAATGCTACCAGCATTTTTAAATGAACACAGCTTTTACTCCTATATTCAGTAAACATTTCCCAGTCTTCTTTAAATGTGTATTCTTCTAGTTCTCTTATTCTATATGTTAAATCTGCAAGCTGTGTGTATACCATCAGTTTAAGTTTCCATTCTTGGGCTGCAGTAGTACCATACATAGTTTTTTGACACCTGGGAATTTCCCTCTGAATTATCCCCAACAAAAAGGACTCTGGTTTTTTCGGAAAGATACTTTTATGTTTCAAAGGTAAATGTTTATAAGTCCCTTATGCAACTGTTTTTAAACTCTGCTTACAATTGCATTACATACTGCTCTATAGAAGATAGAATGGTTGGATCTTAAGGAGTGAATACTATAGATGCAGGACAGAAAGCCAGAAGTGCTTTTATTCTTGTATTTTTCTAATCTTTTCTCTTTCTCTCTTTTCCTTCTTCTTGCCTTTTCTCCTTTCTGCCTTTGTTCTTTTTTTAGACTAAGTAGCTGCTTATATTATAAAAAGATACATTGTAATGGGCATGAATTTTTGTGTAGTCCTGAATTAAGTATCAGTAAATAAATAAATTTAAAACCTTGAAAAGGATCAAGCAACTCAGAGCCTTCATTGCCCAGCCACTGCACTACACAAACCTCTTGCCCACAAAATGATGTTTCAGAGGCGGAAGGGGCCTGATCGAAGAGTGTACACACCTTAATCTGTCTTCCCCTGAACAGCGACTCATCTAACGCTAAGGACGTCCTCACCGACTCCTTGTCCGAGAATTCAATGTAAGCAAACCTGGAGAGCAGGGGGAGAGAATGGGCAGGCTTAAAAGGCAACCACTCACCGAGACAGAAAAACACACCCAGCTTCCCCATCCCGTCACACGCACTCACCCCTTGGGATGGCCAGTGTACTTATCGCAGAGGATGGTCACCCGGTTGACGGAGCCGCAGCCGTGGAAGTGAGCCTCCAGCTCCTCTGCTGTCGCCCCGTAATCCACCTGAAACCGAGGATTGAAAATGGTGAGGAAACCCAAGATACATCTCTTGGCCTCCTGATTGAGCTGGGCTGCAGGGAACAGACTTACGTTGCCTACATATATGGACCTGGCATCTGCTTCCATCTTTTCTTCTAAAGACATGATGACTGGGCCAGCTGGGGAGAAAGAAACAGTGTAAGGCAGTGTTAAGACACTTAGATATAGAAGCTGGCCACCAAATGGCTTCTTAAACCACGGTTACAGTTGCCAAAACGGACCAGATGGCTTGAAAATCGTATTTTTCAATGCGACCTTTTGGTTCCTGAAATTCGTTCCGATAGCGCAGATAAAATATAACGGATAGAATTCTACAGGATGTGTTGCTAGTGTGTGAAAACAGTCAAGATCCAAGGATCCCCCGGCATGCACCTCCAGATGGTGGAAATGTCAGGTGTCATCCTGGCGCCTGGGCATCTTCACTTGGTTGCAAGTGGCTGATAACCAGGTACAAAATGCATTTGGCAAATTTTGAACACTGGTGTAAAGCCGGGAAAATGCTGGAGGAAGAATTGCCTCTGATTCTGGGGCCTGGGGAAAAGCACATGCTGATTGGCCAGTGCTTCCTCCAGAAGTGGCTAGCCAAGTCTGCAGGAAAGCAACAAAATGAGGCGGGGAAAAGCCCAGCACCTGGGCAACGCATTCTTGACACTGTTTTGGACTGCGACACCACCAGCCTCACAAACCCTCTGCATGGAATTCTCTCTTCAGGTAAGTACAACACAGTCCCTTTCTTTTAGCATCTGAAAGTTGGTTTGAACAATTTTAACTAGGAACCAAGGAAGCCACCTTTGTGGCAGCAATTTTCCAGGATTTCAGGCAGAGGGGCATTGCCAGGTCTACCTGGGGAGGCCAGAGGTTGAACCTGAGACTTCCTGGATAGAAAGCAAAATTTGGCGCCCTCCATCAGCACCAGCCTGTATTTGACTGACTGAAGTTTCCAGCAAAGGGGGTGGGTGGGAAAGAGGAAGAAGCCAGCTCAAAATCCTTAGTCATACAATGTTGATGCTGTAAGAGCTGAAACACCCAACTGAAACACCTCTTCATTCATCTGCAAAATGGCTCTCACCTACACAAGCACATCGTAGTTTGGGACAAGACACCTGGCAAAACAAGTCTCCAGACTTTAGGCACAGCTACATTATTATTTTTTTAGACTTATTTAACACACTTCTATCCTGCCTTTCTAGAAAACTATATTCAAAAGTGACTAGCTACACATCTGATACAGCAAAACAATCCAGTCTTAATCAGGCCATCTCCACAAAGCTGTTTGCTAAAATAATGTAATTGCACGGTCGGCACATTCACACATCCATTTGCGATGGAGAATCAGAGGTTTGGACGTGCTTTAAGCAACTTCCTTTCTCTACCACAGGTGTCCTGCATTTGTAAGAACCTGATTGTTAAGTGTGGTGGCAGCGCCTACACTTTGGAACTCCCTGCCTTTTGAGATCAAGCAGGTCTGCCTGCTTAAACATGTCTGTTAGACACACCTACTCAGATGCTTAGAAAGTTCAAGTAATTTTAATGTTTACATTTTAAAGTAGGGTTGTAAATCTCTCTCGATTTTACCATTTTAACTTTTGTAAGCCACTTTGTGTGTTTTTTACAATCAAGTATATATTATGAAACAAATCATTCACCCCACTTCAGTGCCACAAGACTCAAACAGAATTTGGAACCCCACAGCCGATAAATGAATGGGGTAAATGCATATCATCTAAAGCACACTCCCATGTCCTCTGCTGACAAGGGAAAAATGAATTCTCTGAAGTGAATTTTAAAGACATCAAGTTAACCTTCCATTTATCGTAACTGTTAAGGAAAGTAGCTTGCTTTGTTCCGTTCTGCACCGGAATTGTCCTAGCTCTATGCTGCATTTATTTTGTTTAAAAACAAGTAGACACAATAAAGTTACATGTCTGGCTTGCTTAACCAAAATATTCTTTAGCAGCTGTTGAAAACAGTGAAGGGAAAGTGCCTCATACTGATAGGTAATTTCTTGTACTTCAGTAATGCTGCAGCTTGTAAAGTGTTTTAATTCCTGCCTCTAGTTAACTAATGTATACCAGAGCCCAAACTGGGAATTTTTACAAACCCCTGTAAAGATAATGCCACGGAAATTAAACCTTTTTGGAGTTTTTTAAACCAAGGCCGTTGTTGTCTTTGTGCTGTATCCTGCCTTCCTATGGAAGAGAGGTTTACAAATACTTTAAAACAATCAATCCATGAATCCGATCTCCCAGAACAACTCCAATGCCCAGATGAGCCATTTAGCCTATTCTACATTAATGAAATTTCTGCAGGTAGAGGAGCTCGAGATGTGCATAAACCCTTGTACCTGAGCTAGATGGACCATGGGTCCCACTCAGGATAAAGGATCTTCCTTTGTTCCAATGTAATTTCCCCATGTCATCCCTCTTAGGCTATTTTTTAAAAGGATATCAATTTGATCTGGCCAACACAGAATTCAAGAGCCTCAAAGTGTCAGCAATAACGTCTCGTTTGCGTATTTAAGAGACCTCTACAGATGTTTCTTACCCATTACACAATTCCTAACTTCTCCCCATCCCCCGTATCTGAATACTTGCCACCTTTTGTGGGAGGTGGGGGGAGGAAGACGAGGAGCAAGCACAAATTAATTATAAGAAACTTAAGGAGACTTACCGTTGCCAGGCGGGGGGCTCATGTTCATTTGTTTCTCAACTTCGTTCTGCAGCTCTTTTAGCTTCTCTGCTTCCTCCTCCATCTCTCGCACTCGAGCTTTAATGGCTTCCAACTCCTGAGAGTGGGAAGAATGGGCAAGGGAAAGTAGGGGGCAAATTAAGAAACATTCTTGCAGTTCTTAAGAGCTCACACCAACTGAGACTCCCTTCTCTTCTTCCACTTCTTTAATGCCACTGATTACTAGTACTTTTCAAGGTTACTGCTGTAAGACATTCTACAGTTATCTACTCCTATCCACTTGTTTATGCCAAGACAGCTCTGCCGGCATTTGCTTCATCTGATCTCTCCCTGAAAGAGCTGTCTTTCCCACGGTTTTAGCTGTTTTCCCACTCTGCCTCTGCTCTTTCCAATCTTACTGTCGCCACCCACTACGCAGCGCCTTAGCTCTGCCCACTTTTTTGCTTCTACAAATCAGTGTCAAAGGTATAATCTGCATCCAATTGCCACACGGCAACCCCAGACTCCATTTTTACACTATAATGAACTTCTCATCTGCCCAAGTCAGCAGGTACAAATTAAAACTATCTATCACTGAGCATCCCATATTAATAGTTTTGAATGTACCTTCCAGTACATTTTTTGCCCACCATCCCCCATTAAAGAACCCCCTCCCCGAAGCCACACTCTCTCCTTAGGAAGCAGTGAGCCAGGACCAGAGATGGACCAGGATTTGAATCCCCCACTCAGTGCATGACCTTGGGTCTACTCACTGCCTCTCAGCCTAATCCTACCTCATGGGGTTGTTGTGGGAACTATAGGGGGTTCTTTTGGGGGGGACCACATACACCCTCTTAAGTTCCTTGGAGAAAAAGGTGGGATATAAACGCAAAATAAGCAGCCAAGTGTGCCGTATATGCAATTTCTGAATAATCATTTCTTTCCAACTGTTCCCAGTAAAGTATATATAAAGTAAGAGACTCAATCTCATGGTTGTGGGTTCGAGCCCCACACTGCGCTAAGGATTCATGCATTGGAGGGGGTTGGACTAGATCATGGGTGGGCAAACTAAGGCCCAGCGGCCAGATGAAGCCAATCGCCTGTGGATGGTCCGGGAATCAGCGTGTTTTTACATGAGTAAAATGTATCCTTTTATTTAAAATGCATCTCTGGGTTATTTGTGGGGCCTGCCAGGTGTTTTTACATGAGTAGAATGTGTGATTTTATTTAAAATGCATCTCTGGGTTATTTGTGGGGCATAGGAATTGGTTCATTATTTTTTTCCAAATATAGCCCGGCCCCCCACAAGGTCTGAAGGACAGTGGACCGGCCCCCTGCTGAAAACGTTTGCTGACCCCTGGACTAGATGACCCTCGTGGTCCTTTTCAACACCACAATTCTATTATTCTACACACACGTTACCTCCTCATCCACCACACCTTACTCATCCTCATCCATTGTACTTTCAAGCCAGTGCGGTACAATGGTTAGACTAAGGTCGAACTATGCGATCTGGGAGACAAGGGTTCAAATTCCCACTCAGCCAGGAAGCTCACTGGGCGACCTCGGGCCAGTTAACCCCTCTCCTCTCCTACCCTACCTCACAGGGTGGCTGCGAGGGTGAGATGGGGGTGGGGAGAGCCACGTGCGCCACCTTGAGCTCCTTTGGGAGAGAAAGGCTGGATATGTATGCGGCAAATGAATAAGCAACGCCTCGCGACACTCCTGCGAGGTAGGCCACGCTGAAAGAGAGACGGGTGGGGGGGGGCAAAGATCGAGCCTCGGGCTTGGCCGGGCCCTCTCTCCTCCGCGCCCCCGGGGGCCACTCACCGGGTCTTCGATGGCGGAGTCTCCGGGGTCGCTCTCTCCCAGGCCGGCCTCCTCCTCCAGCTCTTCGGAGTGAGGGTGGTGGTGGGGCCCCCCCACTCCCGCCTGGCCGGCCCTGGAGGGCGCGTGGGAGGAAGAGGAGGAGGAGGAAAGGGCGCCCCGCGGGCCGGAGCCTCGGATCCCGCCGCCGCCGCCGCCGCCCGCGGCCCCTCCGCCCGTCGCGGCCTCGAGGAGCAGCCCCTCCTCCTCCTCCTCCTCCAACTCGCGGAGCCCCCCGCCCTGCTCCCCCCCGGGTCCGTTCCCCCCCAGCCCGTTCCCGTACTGGGAGGAAGGCGGGCCCCCAACCAGCCCCCCGCCGGGCTCCCCTTCGCCCCCCAAGGCCGCCGCGGCCCCTCGCCCGCCGCCGACGCTGCTCGGGCCCCGCACGGACGCCATAGACCCCGCCGCAGCCGCCTGCCGCACTAGCCGCCCGCCGACGCGCTCTGATTGGCTGGCAGCCCGTCGACGCGCTCATTGGCTCGCCCAGAGGCCAGGCGCCCTCCTGCCATTGGTCCGCGGGGCAGCCCGCCGTCTCGCGAACGCAGGCTCTGCAGGCATTGGCTCGGGAACGCCGCCGCTCGAAAGGTTTCGATCGGCGATTGGATCGGAGCTGGGAAAGGGTTGGTGGGGTTTCCCCCCCGACTTTTGCAATGTGGATTAGTGATTGGTCCGGGAGCGTCTTGCGCCCGCCTTAGCCGCGTTTCTGTATGATTGGGTGGCTTCGCGAAGTTTCCCGCCCGCCTGCCCGATTTGCCCCCGTCGCGAAGTTGAATTGGAGAGCAAGCACGCCAATCAAAACGTACAGGGAAATGATTTATCAGAGCGCTGAAGGGCCAAATCGGAGTGTTCTCATTGGGGCAGGCAAACTATCATAGTCCGCCTTCTCCGCGGCTAACGCTATGCTTCCATCAATCGGACCGTAGTACATTATTGGTTAGCAACAGAGAAATAACGATTGCTTTTTCATTTTCGACCCGCCTCACGTGATTATTGGGTGAGATGCCTGTCCATTACATACATTCGTATTTTCATTGGGTCTGAAACCATTGGATAGAGTTGTGCCAGTCATATCTAGAGTAGCTCTCCTATTGGCCAAGGAGGGATTCCTCAGGTTCTACTGTAAGTGGTAGAACGCCGCTTTGGTCCAGGCCGCCGCTTTGAAGCTGCAGTTTCTGATTGGCTAATGGCGCCAACGTCTCTGTAGCTACTGGTAAAGCCGTTTAACGGCCTTCCGTGCTTCCTACAAGCCTTCCCAGGGGGACCTGCGTTATATACAATGTTATCGATAGTAGCAGTAATATGAAAACATACAATCAAATGTAGGATAAAACAGTTTTAAATACTGTAAATAAAAAATCATTTCACTATCGAAAACTCCACAAGTAGAATATACACTAAAACCTTTAAATTAAAAGCCAGGGAAAACTTTCTTCAAAACTTGGAACTAATGAAGCCTGTTGTATTTCTCTCAGAAAGGAATTGCAGGAGACTGGAGCCACCACTGAAAAGGCCCTGTTTCCCAAGGCTGCTGCAGTTGGACTGTTATTTCCTTCAAAATACTCATTTTACATTCTTAAATGACTTCCATTCTTCTCTTTCCAAGGTTCATTTTACATATCATAAATCCCTGCATATTTTACAAAAACTATACCATTCAGGATTCCATTATTGAATCCATCAAAAATTATTTACATTGTTGAATTTATCTTAATGCTGTCAGCGTTTTCAGATCTTTATATTTGCCGTTTGATGCCACAAGATGTTGGGGTGGCGCTTGACTAAGGCAGATTTAAAGGGAGGTTAGACAAATTGAACAAGGTGTAGAGGCCTATCAGCAGCTTTTTGGTCATGACGGCTGAAGGCAAAACTCCATTATCAGGGTGAGCAGGCTACAACCACCCTTTTCTGCGTCTCTGCTAGCAAACCATCTTGTCTGGATTATTTTTCTGATGGGCTCTTTCAAATTTTGGGTCAATCCGATATTTAAATTCTAAGCAGACTGCTAGTGTTACTTGCAGCAAAACGAGGCAGGCAGGAGAGGTTTTCTGCTTTACGGGCAGAAAGTCGTGTCTGGCTGAAAGGATTCCAGGTGAAGGGAAAGACTCTCTGCCTTAAACTCTAGAGACTTGCTGTCTCTCACTTTTGGACTATATAGGCCATAAGGCGGCTTCCTATCTTTAGAGGATTGCTGAGCTGGCAACACTTTGCAGAATTACTTGGGAGTATATTGCATCAAAATGAGATTTTAAAATTAAAGTGGGATTTTCTTCTGAGTAAACATGCATAGGGATGTTTCCAAATTTACAAGTACGGGGAAATCTCTTATTTATAAGCAAGAGACATTAAGTTCATCTGCTGAATAACAAGCGTCTCTCTTGTCTGCTGTCTACTTGCCAGTCTGTTCAACCACCAGAAGAAGCTCAGAATTCTAGTCCATCTGAAAATAAGGAGACAGATTATTATTGTTATTTGTTGAAGTTGTTAGTCGCTTTATCTTGCCCAGAGCAACGCACAGTGACTTACAACCAGCCAACTGGATAAAAAACACCACATAGATGCATGCAGCTCAAGGATGTTGTGGCAAATGTCAGACCAGAGGCGTAGCAGGGGGGCTGGGGGGGCTCATCACTCTGGATACAGTTTGGGGGGACAGGACGTTGTGCGTCCTCGCTCATGCCGCCCTGTGAGCCCAGTGCTGTTCTTGTGATTCTCGCAAAGTGACACCGGGTTCACAGTGTGCCATGAATGCTTCTTTCTTTGTTAACATTTTCACATTATTATTTTCTTTTTCTTTTTCTGTGCTCTCACCACTCCTGGCGCTCATTCTAATTGGAACTGGAAGTCAGCAGATCATGGTGGACTTTGGGGTTGGGGCTGCATTTCTGTTGTGTTTTTTAAATATTTCTTTAACCACGACATTCACCTGCTCCTTGGTTCTTTGAGACTACTGCTTAATGGATCCCGTCGCTCGGAATTAATCCCCAAAGACACTGAATTGTCTGTCAGTGGACCTGTGGGCTGTCTCCAGCTGTGGAGAGGTAACTGGTAATGAAACACCTTTCGGCAAGTGATAAAGGCAAGTGAAAAAGGCACAACATGGAAATGTGTGCCCGATCATTTCCTAGGACCTTGCAAAGGTATATGTCGGCCTTCAGCCACCAGGTGCCCTCCAGATATTGTTGGATTACGACTCCCATCAACACCTGCCGACACAGCCATATTGGCACAGTCTGATGTAACTTCTTTGCCTAGTGAGCAAAGGCAGTCCCAGAGAAATGGTGCACAGTGTAAAAAGCCAAACTTCATAGGTGTAAGAGACAGATGGATTGTTTTAGGTGTTTTAAGTGCAAAACAAACATTGGCTGTTTGCGTGTGTCTGCAAGGATTGCATTAGCGTTCGGGCCCGAGACAAACCAAGCTCAATTTCCTATGACCTTGGGAAATGAGGCAGGTTGAGCAGAGGGACAGAGCAGCTGCAATAAAAATAAGATGAGGAGGATGTCATTGAACTCACCCTGCTCCCAAGAGAGAGAGAAGGCTACGTATTTGTAGAGCTGTCCGTAACCATTTCTGTACCTTCATTAGATTCAGGGAGGTGGCGTGATGTGGTTGCCTGTTTTCTGAAGCTGATCTGAGGTGGCTGTCAGTGGAAAGGAAAGGTTGTGATTCTATCAATTTAGGGAAGGGAGAGAGAACAGGCTCCTTCCTTCGCAATAAAAGTAGTACAGTAAACATCATGTAACCCCTTTTGTGCTTTGTGGTGAGAGGAGGCAGGAGGGGATGTTAAGGAGAGGAGGACAGAAAGCTTTAGGCTTGCTCCATTATTCATGACCGGATGCCTGCAGTTTCATGTACAGAGACGCTCTCAGGCACCTGGTTAACGCGGCATGAAGCCAAAGGAGCAGCTCCATCTCAGTTAACAGCTTCATTTCTGCCCCCCAAAACAGCCTCCCCAGTTCTACTGGTGTCCCTTGTTGCCAGCTTGAAGCCCCCCACCCCACCCAAACACACACATTTCCCATATCTGAGCTCCGACTGCCAAATCTGCCCCCAATTTTGAATCCCACCCCCCTTTTCCTGATCTTTGTGGGGCTTTCTTGCTCTTGCATAATCCATTAGTTCCATTTTCTCTTCTGAATAATTCATCTCCCAAAGAAACATTTCTGGGCACGTATACTTTTTTAAGGTACATCTTGTCTCTGGAACCTAGAGGGGCAAGGTGTGAGGGAGAGGGAGCCCTTTTCCTAGCAGTAATAAAACCTTTTTGGGTCTGGAAGCAAAGATCTTCTCCTTCCCACCAGCCCAAGCCTCCCGTTCTTGACTGAGTGAGTTGTGCCTGTTTGCATTCCGTGGAGAGATCTACTCTGGAGTACCGGACCTTCAGATTCTGGATGGGCAGGCAGTTTTCAAGGAACTGCAGCTCTGAGGATTATGGTAATCTCTGAGTCACCTTTAGCTGGACCACACTGAATAAAAAGCTAGAGAGACTGAAAACTCTCCAGGAAGCAAAAATATTTAACAGCATCTTCCAGAGAGAGAGAGAGAGAGTCCGGGAATCTCTGGAGTGGGACAGCGTGGAAGTGAAGCGATGGACAGATAGAAGAAGGAAGAAGCAGCGAGGGAAATATACCTTGATACAGACACATATAAAATTTTAAATATACACAGAGAGTATCAGAGATCAAGCAGAGTGAAAAGAGACAGGAGAGAGCAGACAGATGACCTGACCGACTTGACTCCTCAAAGGCAGATGAGAGTGACGGTGTCCTTGGGAAGGAGAAGGCAAAGTCACACAGTTGAATCAACAGAAAGAGACAGAGCACGGATGGAATAATAAAACACAGAGCATCTCCAAAAGGAACAGTGACAAAGCAAAAGAATGAGGTAGAACGAGAGAGAGAGAAAGTCTTCAGAAGGAAGAGCAGCGGAATACACTGAAAAATGGAAAGGCAGAGCGAAAACACCAGACCAGATGGAGGGAGGGAGGGAGAGCAGAAGATGATGGAGTGGTAATAAATGAAGAAGTGACCCACAGACAGACCGAGAGCCCTGCAGACAACCGGAAGCATGGCAAAGAGACTCTAGCAGGAGAAATCAGAGGAGGTAACATGCTGAGGGAGAACCAGAGCGCTGAAGAAGACTGAGAGGCAGGGCGGTGGACAACACGGCTGCAAAGGAACATCTTTCCTCCCAAACGTGCAATAAGGCAGTCCGTCCGAAACAGAGCAACAGTGGAGGAAGGTCCGGCGAAGGGCGTGAAGAACTGGGTTGCCACCACACACTCCCAAAAAGTGATTCTGGGGCCTGAGCTGCGTAGAAGAGCCAAGCCTTGGGGTCTGCAGCTTTGCCCCCATGGCTCGTGCCCCACCGTCACCTCTGACCCCTAGCAACATCCCGCGGAACCTGAGCTACATCGCAGGCCTGTACGAGCGAGCCTACTACCGCACCGCCCGGCCGAGCATAGCAGAGGACTCGGGGACCGAGGGCTCCGAATCCGAGTCGGAGAGCAGGCCCCGGAGCAGGCCCCGGAGGCGACGCCACGTCTTCGGAGGGCACAAGCGGAAAGGAAGGCGCCGGACTCGCTCGGCCCCTGCCCGGGGCAGAAGTCGGGGGGCCTCGCGCAGCCGCAGCCCCGGGACACGCAAGAGGGTTCGCTTTGCCGATTCCCTGGGCCTGGAGCTCACCAGCGTCCGCCAGTTCTGGCCCAACGACCTCCCAGAGGTGCCGGAGCGTGTCCATGCCCAGCTGAGGCGCGACTCACTCAGCCACTTTGCCCCGTGCCTGCCTTTTTGCCCACCTGTGAAGGTAATGGGGGGTTAGCCAGCCTAGTGGTGGGATGAATTTTGGGGCAGAATGGGAAGTGGCAGAAAGGTGGGAGGGAAGGAAATCAATCATAGATTTCCCTTCAGCATCTCCTTTCTGAGGGCAAAGGAAGCATTAAATCCATGGAGAATAATAATTCCTACTCTTTACCCCCCACAAGGGCCTTAAAGGGCCAGATAACCAGCACTGAACTGGTCCAAAATGCATCATATTTGTGTCAAGTAGAAATGGAAGATGTAGCTTTTTCAGATAAGGGCTATAGCCCAGGGGTAGAACATCTGTGTTGCATGCACAAGGTCCCAGGTTCAAACCCTGGCATCTCCCAGATAGCGCTGGGAGTGTCCCCTGCTGCTGCTGCCAGTCAGTGCAGACAATACCAAGTGAGGTGGGCCAGAGGTCTGACTCAGTAGAAAGCAGCTTCCCATATTCCCATGTGCAATGCCGCTTTTGGCCAGGGGGGGAAGCTGGTGCCATCCAGAGGCTGTGAGACATCAGCTTCAAAACAGACAGCTAGGTCTAAATGAATTGTGCTCTGTATTTACTTGCCGCAAGTTTTGATCCTGTTGCCTGGGGCTGATGGGAGTTGTAACGACTAGGGAAGGCAGCACACGGGCTGCCCTAGCTGGCAGCGGCTCTCCGGGTTCCAAGCAGAGGGCATTTCCATCCTTTCCTGAGGAGTTGCCACTTGGGATTGAACTTGGACCTCCTGCATGCAAAGTAGATGCTATGGCCCTGAGCTGTGACCCTTGTCCCAAGATAAGCGTCCATGGGATTGCAGCCTTCGCTTCTTACCATGAAGTCACATGTCATTAACCTGTAGTAACCTATATCCACGTCTCTGGGTCTTTGCAGGAGTCCTGTAAATAGGTAAGAAAAGGTAACTGACTAGTATATTTTTTCAGTGTTAAAGTGAACTCCTGCATTGATTTCTGTGTTGCAGGGGGTTGGACTAGATGACCCGTAGGGTCCCTTCTAATTCTACAATTCTATGCTTCTATGGTTGCTGAGAGAGGGGTGTTGTAAACATGCAAGCCTCTCCGCCATCATTCCCACTCCCTGCCTGCCTTCCTACTTTACAAAGCAACGCTCTGAAGCACAGATCCTTTCGTATCCACAGAGATTCCCCATGCATTTTCAAATTTGGCATAACAGGAGGTTCTTAAAACGTGTAAAGAGGCCTCCATAGATACAGGTGTCTCCTTCTTTCAGCCAGTCACCTTCCAAGAGTTAGGAGGCAGAAAGTTAGAAGGCCAGTCACCTTCCAAGAGTTAGGAGGCAGAGAGGGGCAATGTGGATACTAATCCACATTGCCCCTCTCTTTGCGTTTACATTTCCCTCTTCATAACCCCAGAAGAGGCCTTAGATCTACTATGACTATACAAAAGGCATGGATCCAAAATATGCCTTGAAAGGTTGTTTCCGCAGTTTCCAGGTGGAGCTAACCTACAAGGCTTCGGAGGCATTCAGAATATCCCATTCTGTCCACCTTTGGGCAGTTAAAGTCTTTCACAGTTCGCCTTAAGCTTTCCCCCCTGAGCATCTCTTGAGATGGCCCCAAAATCTCCAGGGATGGTGGTTGTGCAAGGAGCTGGGAGGGGATATAAGATCTCCTCACCCTTGGCAGGCTGAGGGGATCCCTCCGTCTCCAAAGAGAGTCCTCAGGTTTAAAGAAAGGCCCTTCCTCCCATTCTGAGCCCACGCAGTCATGCCAACACAAAAAAGGTTCTTCTTTTAGGCCCCCAGCCCTCACTAGTCTGATCGTAGGGCCTTTATATAAAGGCAGCCTTGCCTTCGCCAACCAGGTGCCCTCCAGACATTTTGGACCATAACTCTGTGGCTGGCTGCCGTTGATGGGAGTTGTGGTCCAAAGTGGCTGTGCTTGCTTGGGCTGGTGAGAGTTTTGCTGGCTGCATTAGGGATGACTCCATAACGACTGCATTCCAGCCAAAGGAATTAACAGAGATGGGCTGGTGGTACTGGGAAAAGGGTTTTTTAAATGTTGTCCGGAGACCAGAAGTCTCTCTTCTCTTTCCTGAAAGTGACTCTCAAATGGCACTCAGGATCCATCAACACCTCCCTTGCTTTCCACCCTGCCTGCCTCCTCGCTTTCTAGCTCATCCTCCTCCCGCCCTTCCCTTCTCCACACGCTGCCATCTTGGATCTCCAGTCTCTTCTCTTCTTCGCCTTGTCCCATCCCTTCATCTCCCCCCTGACTTCTTTTCTTTTCCCTGTGTGACTTGTACATTTAAGGAACATTCAAAGCACATTCTTTTCCCCTCAAAGAATTCTGGGCACTGGAGTTTGTTAAGGGTCGCTGGGAATTGTAACTCTTGTGAGGGGTCGACTACAGTGCTCAGAATCCTTTGAGGGGAAAAGAATGTGCTTTGAAGGGCCACATCCACACTATACATTTAAAGCGTTATTGTACCACTTGAAACAGTCATCGCTTCCCCCAAAGAATTCTGGGAGCTACCGTTCCTGGGGAATTACCCTCCATGAGGGTAATAGGGGCTGCCAAACAACTCTCAAGACACTTAACAAACTACAGTTCCCAGGATTCTTTGGGGGAAGCCATGACTGTTTAAAGAGGTATCAGAGTGTTCTAAATGTATGGTGCAAATGTGGCCATCGTGTATATTTAGCCCTCGCTCCTCTTTCTCTTTCTCATCCTCTTCCTCCCTCTCCCGCTCTTATTTTCCTCCTGTTCTTTTTCTGCTGGCCAGCCAGTATCTTTATCTTTCATCTTTATTGGCCCTTTCCCTCACCTCCCATGCATTGACTTTCCTTCTTGGTCCTCCTGAACTGATTCGAGAACTCCTCTCCTCTTTATTTACTTGGTCACATGCTTATTATATCCCATTTTTCCTTCAAGGTGGTGTACGCAGTTCTCTTTCCAATTTTATCCTCATGACAACTGGGTGAAGAAGGTTACCGTAATCTGAGAGACAAAGACTGACGCAGGCCTACCCTGGGAGCTTCCTGGCCTACTGAGCATTTGAACCCGGGTCTCCCAGGTCCAAGTCCCACATTCAAACCACTTTACCACATGGACACATACTGTTTCCTGCCAGCCTTTAGTCTCTTTCTGCCTGCGTTCTCTAGAATTCCTTCTGTTTTCTTTTCACTTGTTTAAATTTATATAGTCATATCCTGTATAATGTATTGGTTTTCCCTTTCTGTCTTATTTAGTCTTTTCTTTCTAAATTCTCATGGTTTGTTCCCACTCACCATTTCCCCCCTACCCTCTATTTTAATACCTTCCTATTCATTTTTCTTCATCATCCACAAATTTCTTCAGTCATTCTGTCTTTATTGTCCCTTTATCCCCTCTGTTTCGCCCCTAACACCCAAATAGTCCTTCATGTGCTCCATTTTCTAATTAGGAACATAGGGAGATGCCTTACTATACTGAGTCAGACCGCTTGGTCCATCTTATATCTTGTCAACACTGACTGCTGGTGGCTCGCCAAGGTTTCAGATCTTTCCTAGACCAACGTGGAAATGCCAGGAAATAATAATAATATTATAATAATAATTTATTTTTATACCTCGCCCATCTAGCTGGGTTTCCCCAGCCACTCTCGGTGGCTCCCAACAGAATATTAAAAACATGATAAAACATCAAACATTAAAAACTTCCCTAAAATTGAACCTGTGACCTTCTTCTTAAATAAAATTTTATTAAAACTTTTTCATAATGCAATATGATCAAAGAAATTAATCTAAAGAAAAACAAGGTGAGGGGGGGAAATGAAAAAACCAAAGGAAAAGAAAAAAAGAAGAAACAAAATAAAAGAGAAGAAATTAAAAGGACTTCCAATTTTCCGTCTGTCAGTTTCATAAAAGAAATTAGTCAAAATATTCGCTCTAGCATGACATCCAACTGATCTTCTTTCTGTTAGGCAATATTTTCCCAATCTTCCACCCCAAATGTCTCCGATTCATTTTCTTTTTTACACAAAAACTCCAAAAGGGGTTCTCTGATTATTATTATTAACAATAATAAGTTTCATCAATGGTTTTTCTCTAATCAAACATATCAACTTTGCAGCCTTTGACCTGCCTCTGAGCCATGGCCCTTCCAAAATTCTCACTCCCCTCTTCCTTTTGTCTCTCCAGGATCCTTTGAGTCTTCGATACCTGCTGGAGCCCACCTTCCCAGACCCCCTGTCCATGCCAGATTTCTTACCGCGCCTCCTGGCGCAGTGCGTTCTCCTCGAAGGAGCCCGGGCCGAAGGCTCCTGTGTATCCGGCACCATCCGGGTCCTCAACTTAGCCTATGAAAAACGGGTCTCCGTGAGATACACCTGGGATTCTTGGGCTACGCAACACGAAGTTCGGGCATCCTACGCCGCTCCTGCAGGCCGGGATCGGGACCACGCCGACCGCTTTGCCTTCCGCCTTCCGCTGCTCACCCCGCTGGTCCCTGGGGTTGTCCTAGAGTTTGCCATTTGCTACCTTGTGGGGGCAGAAGAGTTCTGGGACAACAACCAAGGCCGCAACTATTGCTTGAGGCCTCCACCCTGTGTGGATGAGGAGGATGAGCCCCCCAGCCCCACTGCCGATTGCTGTGAGACAGGGTGGATACACTTCCTCTAAGGGAACATAGAGCCATCCCAATAAGATAGGAGGAAGGGCAGGAACCAAAGGACAGAACAGAGCAGAAGGGGGGACTTGCCAAATGTCTCTGTTAGGGGGGTGCTGTTGGGTACTTGCACTGAGCCCTAAGAATAGGGTGGGTGGCAACTATCAGTATGCTAGAGGCCTCATGCAACGATTGGGAATTCAAAGAAACCCAAAAGATCAGTGCAATTGTGCAATCAGTGGTTAAAATCAGTTTTGAAAGTCCGCCATCTTGATTCAAAATGGCACCCAACGGTATCAAAACATAGGCCAAAAACGGCTCATTGATCTCAGGAACAATCATACAAAATGCGGTAAAATTCAGCACATTCTTGGAAGGTTCCGTCCGCCATCTGGATTCAAAATGGCATCCCACTGTATCAAAATATAGACAGAAACCTGCTTCTTGATCTCAAGAGCCATTATGCAAATTTCAGTTACTTTTTCTTAAGAAGCATCCAAATGCATAGCAAACAACTTTCCTATATATTATACATATAGCAGATGTATGCAAAGGTTTGAGGTAGATGATTTGGGTTTGCTCCCAGGCTCCCTAGCATGACATTCTGCAAGTCTGCTATGGAGTTTCTACCCGAGTGATATCTGACAAATCCAAAAATCAGTCTCTGAAGTAGGGCAGTAACGTTCACCACATACTCTGTTTCCCACAATATACTAACTTGCTATCTAGCTGTGTGTGCTTTCACCAATCTATTTCACCAAGCAAATATCGAGTGAGAAATAGTGAGAAAAGGTCAGGCAAATCAGCCCTTTGTTCTCATTTTACAGTTAGGGAACAGGACGTCCTAAGGGAGTGACTTGAATCTGTTGTAAGCTAGGATTCGAACTCAAGACTCCCGCCCAGTAATCTAGCATTGTTCGGCTGGGGGCTCTCTGAGACTGAACAACATCCGCATAAAGTGGCTAGCCTTCAAAGTACCATCCCCACCCCATATAACTTGTATGTTGCTAAGCAACATATGTGCATCTTGAGGATCATCAAGAGATCCCTTCCCTTTGTTGGGGTCTCACTGGTGCCTTTACATGAGAATTGAGCAAGTGTAAGCTAAATACACATACGTGAGGGAGAGAAGGAAGAAATTCTGGCCTAGGAGTAAGGTGAAAAAGACTGAACTCTGGTGAAACAAAAGATGGACAAGATCCACTGCTATATATCGTGGAGGTGGATCTCCTCGGCGTCCGTCACCAGATTCTGGGTGGCACTAAGAACAATGAGTTTTCATCCTGAGGACTTGTTCACACATGCTAATTCCACCCGCATCTCCCTGCATGAATAGACGGGAAATGTGGAATGTATGAATGTTTACATGTAATTGTATTGCTGTTCTCTCAACTTGAGTGTTCTGAACTGGTTCCTTGCGCATGTTTCATTATGTCGTTGTGAGATCACTTCACTGATCAAGCAGAGAGTAGCTGCCTGATCTGTGTGTTTAAGCGGGGGATGGGGTGGTAATGAACACTTGCGCCAAATTCATTATCTTCATGTTGCAAAAAAAGGTCTTGTGTAGAAGCAGCACTATCCAAAATGGTGTCCAGGGCAGTTTACAGTGGTGTCATCTGGTATCAGGTATCATCCATGCTTTGGTTGAAATGCAAGGGGAGTAAGCCTTAATGAAAAAATGTGTGAAATTTCTAAATTTCCATGACCCACAAGACCCCTAACAACTGAAGTCTCCATAATAGTGTTTCTCAAAGTTCTGATGAATTTATTCTCTTACAATTGAAAGCATTCTTCACTCTTGCACCTGAAAATATTTATTTTAATGTGTGCAAAAATAGTCCATTCTCTGTGTGACTCGGTCTTTGTTCTAGGTGCGTTCTTGGTGCCTACTAGCAGTTCAAACCATCCTTTCATGAGCAAAGCAGTGCAGCTGTGTATAACAAGAACGTACAACGAAAAGCTACAATAAAATATGAAAACATCGTAAAACACAAAACCAAAAGACCAACAATTAGCAGAATTAAGTCTCTGAAAATGTTTGACAAAACAAATGTTTTCAGTATTGAGAGAACATCAGAATTGTAGGTGCCTGTCTAATTGCTATAGGAGCAATGCTCTAAAATACCAGTGCCATTACACTGAAAGCCTTGGCCTAATCCAGTCCTTATGATGTACTACTGCTCTTGGTTCAAGTAGAAGCTAAATGAACATGCGGCACATTTCAGGCAGGTGGTCTTCTCTAGAAAATTGCAGTGATATGGCTGGTGTTTAAGGGAAAAGGCAGACCTCCAGTTATTAATGGGAAGAAATAACTGATAACCTCTTTATATCATACTAATGAGGAGTGCCTGGCACTGCTTGGGAATCTGTAGAAACCCAAAAATATTGTGACTTTCAAATAGCTAGTGCAACTTGTGAGTTTGGGCCCATCACACCAAAAATCAGGCAAAGTCACACCAAAGTCATGTTCTACTTCACTATCTTGATTTGAAGTGGTGACTGGCATCCAAATATCGATGAAGGCTGCTGGAGCCTTCATGACAAGTTTGGTGATAATGTCTCAAGTAGTATCTGAACCCATAGAAAACAGACAATCCATTTTCCAAAATATAGATTGGTTTGGCATCATTTTTTCCACCATAGTGTAACGATTGGGAAAAGCCAGCTACCTAAAATCACCTCTAATTACTGGGGGCCATCTGCTCCCTAGTCCAACCCAGGCGGAAGATTCTGGGGCAAATGGACTGTTTGTCTGGACCACAGAGGGAAGACGCTAGGCTTGGGCAGAAATTGGATCAGTGATGTCTGCTTTTGGTGTGTTCCATAATGTAACAATGAAATGGCACCAGTGAACCAAAGTTTACATTAATGTTTGTAACTGACCAAAACAAGCAATTGTACTGAAAAACCAAAGAAATAAAACAGTGAAAAAGACTGTGAAAAGTCTCGGACTCACGTTATATTTGCATACCTCTAAAGATCTAAGAGGGACGTGGGTGGCACTGTGGGTTAAACCACAGAGCCTAGGGCTTGCCAATCAGAAGGTTGGCGGTTCGAATCCCCGTAACGGGGTGAGCTCCCGTTGCTCGGTCCCAGCTCCTGCCAACCTAGCAGTTCAAAAGCACGTCAACGTGCAAGTAGATAAATAGGTACCACTCCGGCGGGAAGGTAAACGGCGTTTCCGTGCGCTGCTCTGGTTCGCCAGAAGCGGCTTAGTCATGCTGGCCACATGACCCGGAAGCTGTACGCCGGCTCCCTCGGCCAATAAAGCAAGATGAGCGGCGCAACCCCAGAGTCGGTCACGACTGGACCTAATGGTCAGGGGTCCCTTTACCTTTAAGTATCTAAGACGAGCCTACTGGATCAGGGCAGTAACCTCTTTTGTCGAGCATCTTATAGTGACAACCAGATGCCTGTGGGAAGCCTGTAAGCAGGATCTGAGCACAAGAGTATTCTCATTTGCAATTCCCAGCAACGGGTATATGGGGTGTTAGGGGAGGGGTAGTACCTCTGGGGGAGGGACACATCATGCTTCTGGGGTAGTTTGTCCAGCTTTGGTCTCCATCCTGCACTCAGCTCTCACCTCTGGCTCCTGGAAGCTGCCTGCATGCAACAGCGGCTGCACCCCAGGAATGGCTTCTAGTGGCAGGCTAAGGCAGGAGGGGATGATTGATGGGTGTCAAACCCTCAGTGAGTTAGGGACTTCCTCTGCGTGGCAGATCGAGCAGGAAAGACCAATAGTCCAATGGTCAATAATGCAGTTTCTGCAAAATGCTGCAGAGGGAAGTGAGGGGCAGATGGGGCTCGTCAACCTGGGAAGGGAGCCCACCTTAGAGAAGGAAAACCCTGATCCTAAACCTCTGCTGCCTTGTGGGATATCTTTGGGAGAAGAAATGCCTCGGGAGCAAACCCTACACAAAGGCTGAGAACACACCATGCATTTAAAGCACACGAATTCCTCCCTAACAGTCCTGGGAACTGTAGTTCACCGCTCACGGAGCTACAGTTCCCAGAAAGCTTAACAAACCACCGCCTGCTGCCACGCTGCTTTTATTCTTTCATTTCTTCTGCAGCCTTGAAAAAAGAACAAAAGGATTGCTCTTTGGTCCTCTGGAGGGGCGAGAGAGTTGGAAGAGTTGGGTGCAAGCCCAAATCAATGGCTGGCTGTCTCCCCCACCCTCCCCTTCTCCTTTTCTTTCTTTCTTTCTTTCTTTCTTTCTTTCTTTCTTTCTTTCTTTCGCTCTCCCTCCCTCCTATCCCTTCCCTCCTCCATCTCCCCTTCTCCCAACCCCTCTCAGCCCTCCCTTCTTCCAGATCCCTCCTCCTTTTCCTACCAGACAGAGACTGAGAGAGGGGGGCGACTGTGGTCCGGACCCCCTCAAAAAAAAGCCCTACTTCGATCGCAGACTTCACCCCCCTCTCCGGGTAAGTCGATCGACACTTAACTAAGTTTTCTTCTTCGTCGCGTCGTCTTGGTTGCATGCGGGAGGGGGCGAGCACTTTCCCCAACTCTTAGCCATCACTATGCGCCCCCACGCCGTCCAAAAAAAAGGCCTGGAAATATGGGGAGGGGGTCGAGAGAGAGTCCTTGGCCGCGGGCTACGTCCATACCTTGAATGGGGGGGGGCGGGTCCTGCATCTTTGTAATTCCTCCTGTTACTACTCAGTTTTATTTATGATTTACTTGAGGGGGGGGGGAGAGTGTTAGCTACTTTAGTCCATGATATGCAATCCCCAAGATGCTTTTATAATGTACTAGTTTAACTTGGTATGAAATGTACTAGTACTAGGTTAATTGGTATGGAAGCTCATACCAATAACTTGGTAGATGGTTAATTCATACCAATTGGTATGAATGTACTAGGCTAATTGGTATGAAAGCTCATACCAATTTTAAAATTTAATTCTATTTGTTTTGTTTTCTTTCAGCTACGGCAGACCAGCACGGCTACCTACCTATAAATAGTTTAACCTAGATTAGCTGCTTCTCTCCCCCAATGTTCCTATAGTGGAGAGAAGAGACCCCATCCCCCAGCATAGTAATCTGTATTAAAAAGTTGTGGGAGCCGAAGAGATCAACAGATCCCTTGGTCGGTTAGAGTAGATCTAGATGGGAAGTATAACAGAGGAAAGGGGGAAATGTTAATATAACCACGTTGCAGCTGCAGGAACTAAATTTGTAATACTTATTAAAGAGGCATCAGGGAAGTGTTACAGAATCTGTGTTGATAGGGGTACCGCCGTCCACATTTGTTTAGGACCCAAAAGGTATCTGTGGGGCAGCTGGCGAATAAACGTTTTTGTGGGCTACTCAATTTTTTGTCACCTGATCGATGTTCCTCTCCCCATAGGTAACTATATATCTTCCACTTTCTTCCAGGTCTGTCTACCCGCCCCCTACCGCCCCACATTATAGCAATGCCCCACGGTGTGGCCTTCCTTTTGGTGGCAGCCACATGGGCTGTGGTCTCCCGTGCTGATGGGTGCAATAAGGCCCTCTGTGCCAGCGACGTCAGCAAGTGCTTACTGCAGGTAAGAGGTTGGGAAAGTGCTGTCTTGCATCAGATCTTGTTGCAGACCTGGGTTTGGGATGGGCAAGCTCCTGGCCAGGGCCGGCTTTAGGTTTGATGAGGCCCTAAGCTACTGAAGGGAATGGGGCCCTTTATATGCCCAGCTGTCCTTTGTCAACAACATATTGTCACTGTTTTTCGTGTTGAATATATGCTATATGGTCATTTATGGGCCTAATAGGTTTCTAAAGCCATTTGCCCATGTTGCCATGCAACCAGTCCGTGCAGAATGTAGGCACCCTATATATAGAAATGAGCAAACCAGTGATATTTTAGGGAGCAGGCGAGCAGGTGGGGCCCATGACTTACATCATAGGAGCCTACACAACACAAAACACTGTTGCTGTATGTAGGTTTTGTTTCACAGTCATACCTCGGGTTACAGACACTTCAGGTTGCGTGTATTCGGGTTGCGCACCGCGCTGAACCCGGAAGTACCGGAACGGGTTACTTCCGGGTTTTGGCGCATGCGCAGAAGCACCGAATCACAACATGCGCAGACGCGGCACTGTGGGTTGCGAACGCTGCGGGTTGCGAACGTGTCTCCCACACGGATCACGTTCGCAATCCAAGCGCCCACTGTATTTTTTTTACCTTACATTTTGGAAATGCACATCCAGTTTTTTTTCCTTTAAATTTTTTTGGGCCCCCAAGAAATATAGCCCTAAGCTATAGCTTGTTTAACTTATACGTAAATCCAGCACTGCTCCTGAGATCCCTTCTCCCCCTTGAATGGGAGGCTCAGTCACACCACTAACCAGTGCTCTCACACAAAATGTGGTTAGAATGCGTGACAAGTACTTCTCGGTAGCGATCAACCCTCTATGTATCTGCATGAGCCGCTACCACAGGCTTCCTTTGGATTGGCAGCCCAGAACATTCACTCACGCAGAAGCACAGCAAGGCAACCTCTTCATTTGGGGAGGCTGAACTACCCGGTCACAGCTGATGCAGCAATCAGGGGAGAACAGCGCATTCATGGCAGGGGGCTGACTGGACAGAGTTGAGGCCAGGGCATCAGGCAGAGAGGCAGTGGGCAACCTCCTCCTCTGGGAGGGTAAACCTGAATTCACAGGATCTGCTAAGTATTTAATTATTTCTCAACACACGATCTGTGTAATGAGATGTAATTAAATATGAAAACTTAATTAAAATTATTTTTAAAATAATTATTTCTCAACACGCACACATTTTGGAAGAATGGGGGACTTTTTTGGACTATTTGAAAAAGCACTATAAAATGAAATTGCGGGCAGGATTTGAGAAGAAAGGATAAAGTGATTGCATTAGAGGGATTTCTGTAATAGATAAAATATTGATATATAATGTAGTAGAAATGGGTATGAACAAAAACAATGTGGTGTGGGTGGGAAGTCAATATATGAAAAATGTAACTATTTAATTTGAAGTCAGTTTGTAACACTGGTCCTGAAAGAACCTTCATTGGCTCCCAGTATGTTTCCGAGCACAGTTCAAAGTGTTGGTGCTGACCTTTAAAGCCCTAAACGGCCTCAAAGGCCCAGTATACCTGAAGGAGTGTCTCTACCCCATCGTCCAGCCTGGACACTGAGGTCCAGCTCCGAGGGCCTTCTGGCGGTTCCCTCCCTGCGAGAAGCCAAATTACAGGGAACCAGGCAAAGGGCCTTATCGGTTATGGGGCTGTACTTGTCAAATTGGCCATCCTCACTTTGGGGGCAAAACAGGGGCAGATTTGTGCGCGCGTTGGTGTGATCGTTTTACAAAGGGAACCGGGCAGGGGGGAGGTCACTGTTAACAGCCCCACTTGATATCTCTTGGCAGGAAGTGTGCCAGTGCGAGGCCAACCGTGCTGGGTGCCCGTGCTGTCGAGAATGTGCTTTCTGCTTGGGCAATCTCTGGGAGTCCTGCTGTGAATGTGTGGGTGAGTGAATTCCAGGGGGTGCTAAACGCCCGTCACATTGCAGGGTGGGAAAAAAGGTGGGGGCAAAAGTAGAGATGGGAAGCTCTGGGAAAAAAAACAGGAATAAGGGGGGGGGGGAAACAGGGGGTTTCCAAAGCCATTTTTTCTGGAAAAATTGAAAAAAGCAGTTTGAATATTCCACACACTTTCCCCCATTTTTTCTGGAAAAAAACTGGGGGGGGGGACGGACCGCAAGGCCTTTGAGGAAGCTGGAGTCCTCTTAGCGCTGCATACAAAGGAGGTTCTCTACCACCACGATTGGGCCCCGTCCCCTAAACTGTGAAAATATGGCTGGGAGGAGGGTTTCCAGAACCAGGACGCTGCCCGCTTCTTCCCAGTGGCTGAACTGTGGTCCATGAGGAATTCCGCCTTGATTTCTCTTCTCCGCAAGGGCTGTGTGACGAACGCCCCTCCTCGGCTCCCCGCCCTGCCCTGCGGAGCTCCATGCACAACCTGATGTCCCCGGTGCCCTCGCTCTTCCGGGCACTCATGGCCATCTCTGACAACGACCCTCCCATGGGCTGGAGCATCCTGACCCTACCAGTCGAAGAGGAGCTGCGGCAGAACCATGCGGAGACCGGCCACCTCCTCCTGGGGCCTCACACAGGTATGCGTGTGGCGGGGAGAGAGGGGACTGTTGGGAGACGCAGGTGGCGCAGGAAGGAGACATGCCATTTGCATGGGGGAGGTGGGTTAAGAGGCAGCGTGGTATAGTGGTTAGAGCTTCAGACTAGAACCTCAGAGAGCAGGGCTTGATCTACAGTAATAAACGACAGGAAACATTCAGATTGACACATACCGTATTTTTCGCTCTATAGGACACACTTTTCCCCCTCCAAAAATGAAGGGGAAATGTGTGTGTGTCCTATGGAGCGAATGCAGGCTTTCGCTGAAGCCTGGAGAGAGGGGTCAGTGCACACCGACCCCTCTCGCTCCCCGAGCCTCAGGCAGCTATCCGCAAGCCTTTGGAGCGCGGCAGGACTTCCCGCCAGGCTCCGAAGGCTTGCGGATAGCAGCTTGCAGCCTTGCCGCCGCTCACGGACCTGTTCTGGGGGCTGGGGTTGGGGGAAGCTCGGGCTTCCCCAGCCCCGCGGCTAAAAACGAAGCCGCCCGCAACCTCTCCCGGCTGGAGAGGTTGTGTGCGGCTAAAGAGGAAGCCAAGACAGCCAGCGGGATGGATCCCGCTCGCTGTCTTGGCTTCTTTGCTCTTTGGGGCTGGGGGGGGGAAAATAATTCCCCCCCTTTATTTCCCCCCCTAAAAACTAGGTGCGCCCTGTGGTCCGGTGCGCCCTATGGAGCGAAAAATACGGTACCTGTTCACAGTGGCACCTGATGGTTTTTTGGGATTGGCGCGGGGGTTACTTGAGTGATGTGTGCTGTAACCTAGAAGGGCCATTGCCCAGGGACAGAACATCTGCTTTGCATGCAGAAGGTCACAGAAGGTTCATCTTCCGGTAGCACTGGGAATGTCTTGTCTGAAACTCTGGAGCACAGCTGCCAGTCAGTGCAGACAATACAGGGTTAGATGGACTTTTGATCTGACTCGGAGTAAGACAGCCCTGGTTCAATTCGCACATGAGCTCGTCATTCCCAGCCGTTGCCTCCCAGCCTTCCCATTGGCCAGGCTAGCTCCATACTGCCTACACAGGCTGGCAGCATCTCTCCAGGGTCTCAGTCTAGATTCTCTCCTAGCCCTACCTGGGGATCGACCCTGGGACCTTCTTCGTGCAAAGCAGACGCACGACATCTGAGCTGCAGCTTTTGTCCTGGGTTCAACCGCAACGGCCGCAAACCTTCTCTCCTCTCACTTCCAGGCTTGGCCCTCTCGGATGCCAAGGGCCTCAATGCCACCATGCCACCATGCCAGTCCATTTTCTTCAACGAGTGCCTGTCCATGAGCCGGTGCCGGACGGCTTGCCAGTCGGTGGGCGCCTGGCGCTACCGCTGGTTCCACAATGCCTGCTGCCAATGTCTGGGGCCAGACTGCCTGGGCTATGGGGGAGCCCACGCACAATGTTCCAGTTGCCGGGACTGAGATCTCTGGGTCTCTCGCCCCCTCAAAAAACACCCACTCGCCTTGCCCTAGCCTCTGCTTGGGCTGCCTGCCCCAGTCACACCCAATCTTCCTTTCTTCACTGAGCAAACATGAAGGAAGCATTTGCTTTTGTTGCTGTTCATTAACCTTTTTGGTTCTATGGACTCCTCTGGACTCATCCCTTCCCCAAGCAATAATGTCTTCTGCCCCACCTTCTCCCTCTGCTTATTATGGGTATCTTGCCAGCTACAGCCCCCCCCCCCCTCTGCTCTTTCTTACAACCCAGCGGACTCTGCCTTATTCCCTAATGCTCGCTGTTTAAGGCACCCCTCCCAAAAGAGAAAACGCCTTCTGCTTATAAGCACTGCACCTGGGAAAAAGGTGTCCTTGGTACCTGCCTATAGCCACCTTGTGGAGAAAAAAATGCCCTTTTCCCAACCCCTCCACAGCCCCAAGTTTTCTGAACACCTCGTCCAAGTCAGTTGCTTCACGGACCTAGATATAAAGACTTTTGTCAGTTTCCCATCTTTGTAATGATAATTAAATGAATCTTTTTACCTGTACTGTTGTTGTTCTTGTTGTTATTTATTCATTTTACATATTGTCCCTCGAATCCCCGCTACGGGGTGAGCTCCCGTTGTTCAGTCCCAGCTCCTGCCAACCTAGCAGTTCGAAAGCATGAAGTGAAATAGGTACCACTCCGACGGGAAGGTAAACGGCGTTTCCGTGTGCTGCTCTGGTTCGCCAGAAGCGGCTTAGTCATGCTGGCCACATGACCCGGAAGCTGGACGCCGGCTCCCTCAGCCAATAAAGCGAGATGAGCGCCACAACCCCAGAGTCGGCCACGACTGGACCTAATGGTCTGGGGTCCCTTTACCTTTACCTTATATTGTCCTTCATCACAAGATCTCATGGCAGTTCACAAGACAAGGCAGTTGTGTTGCAGAAGCCTCATCAGCTAGATTATCTTCTGAACTGATTATTTATTCTTATTTATATTATTTATAGAATTTATATACCACGCTAAACCTGTAGGTCTCAGGGAGGATCACAGAATAAGATCAAGATATAAAACCATGAAAGACATAATAAAAATAAAAACATAGCCTTCCACCCAAAATAAACACGTTTTAAAAGGGAATAGGATGTAAATCAGATCAACCAAAGGCCTGGTTATAAAGGAACGTTTTTGCCTGGTGCCTAAAGGTGTATAATGAAGGTGGCAGGCGAACTTCCTTGGGGGAGACGGGGAGCCACTGCAGAGAAGGCCTTGTTCTCGTGTTGCCACCCTACAGACCTCTCGAGGAGGCGGCACACAAAGGAGGACCTCAGAAGGTGATCTCAGGGTCTGGGTAGGTTCATATGGAAAGAGGCGGTCCTTGAGGTATTGCGGTCCTTATTAATAGGTTGTTCTACTTACAAATAGCTTTTTATGGGGATGACAAAGTTATCATGACCTGGATAATAAGAAACAACCAGAAACTAGCTTTCCAGGGGGAAACAGAGGAAAACAGCATCAAGGCTGCCCCACTTTTCAGCCTAGCTGCTCAGTAGCTGCATCTTCTGGTCTGTCTCCAAGGGAAGCCCCACATACAGCGCACTGCTGCGGTCCAGGCAGGAGGTCACCAGATCATGGACAAACAAGACCAGATCAGACGTGACTTGTGAAGCGGCCTAAACTAGGCCTGAACATTCCTAGCCACAACAGCCTCTTTGGACTTGTGTGACAAGCTGCAATCTGGCAGCATCCCCAGACTCTGAGCTTGTTTCTTCTGAGGAAGTGCAACACCACCCAGAGGTCTCGGTTTATTGGCCTCCATCACTGCTTCTAGACACTGGTCTGATACCTTCACAGCCTCTCTGGCTTCAGATGGAATGCAGAGATATGCCAGGAGCGTTCAGATGACCCACTGTGCCAAATTCCCATTTGACAGCTCCCCAAAGTTTCATTGGTACTATAGTGGATCTTACATTTCCAGACGAGATCCTGGAGTCCTCCTGCTCTTCAACAAGAAGGCTGAGCCATTCTGACTTGTTGGTGACTCCAGATATGAGACAAAACTCAACACTACTGTCTACTATATACAGTTATTCTGGTCCTTGAAGATGCACATGTACAGAGAGATCAACTAACATCACCATGCTGTGTAAAACCCACAACCTCTTCCCCAATTCTCACAAATTCAGTCAGCAAGTCATGCGCTCCAGGTTGCTGGTGTTGCTATGGTAACCCAGTGCACCTGGTACCCTTATCTCAGAACATCCAGACATGGGGGGTTTGCTAACTCAACACATGAGACCAAACACTTTAATTTCACTCAATGTTCACATTATACCAACATGATTGACCCTCACGAGCATCCATCCCTTCTCGGGGATGCCCTGCCAAAGCGAGGAGAAGAATCTGCAGCGGGTTCCAGTGAGATCTCGTGGAGGTCTCCACTTGTGGCTCTTACGAAGTCTCACTGGAAGCCACAGCTGCACAACTCTGGTAAGCAAGGCTTTGTTGGGGGCAGCAAGGGGGTGGTCAGCACCTTTCCAAAATTTTGCTTCAGGTGGCCAAACATGATGGGCCACCTCTGTCCCTTCTGCAAGGACCCAGATCACCACTGATGTAAACTCTGCATATTTATCTGGTGTAGGAATTCCTGCAGCCGTCTCTCTGCTTATGTGTGGGGGACCTCTAAATGTGGCTGGACTACCATTCTCATCAGCATCTAAGGGCCAAGCATAGCTGATGGACCAGGAATGAGAGGAGGTGTAGTTCAGTCACGTCAGGCGGGCCAAAGGCTGTGCACATCTGCCTTACTAGAGTTTATCCCTCATATATAATGTATTTTTTCCAATAGTGCCTCTGAGCATGTGCAGAATGGCTTTCCCTCGACATTATGAACATGCTTTCTACAAGGCAGTTGTCCAATGATAGATTCAAAGAGTAAAGAGGAAGTTGAGTGGCGATGGAAGATCAACAATCCCTGTTTTACTAGTGAGGAACTGCAAAATCAGTCATCTTGTTTAACTAATGAGGCACCCCAAAATCAACTATAAAGCTGGTGCAGAGTAATGGTTTACGTGCAAGACATATGAGGACCAGAAAGGTCACCAAATCCCAGCTGGGATTAACAAACTGCTAATCAACTTAAGTTTCATTCAGAGTGTGGGTCCACTGAAATTAATGGAGCAATGTTTGTCATGTTAATTGTTTTCTACAGGTCAGCTCTGAATAAAACTTAGTTGAATGCTCTCCTGAGTTTTGAACAAAACCCCACCACAGCACCAAGCTTCAGATCTCTACCCTAATGTGGTCCCATACCTTCCCAATGGCCTCAGGGGGGAAGCAGATGCTTTCTCATCCTCGCAATTGATATTATTTCGACTTATTCACCCACACACAAGCCTCCACATACAAAGATATATTAAGATCGCAGTTCCTCCCTATCGGACACAGAGCAGCCTTATGCCCTGAGCATTCTGGAATGCCTGAAGCCACAATGAAGGGGGGAGGGCGCAAAGATGCTTCAGAGCACATTCAGAGTAAAGAACCATTCCCACACATGTGGGGCGAAGGGGCTGGGTTTTCAGGTAAGGGGGTGTGGCTTGAACCTTGGTTCCTATTCAAAAAACAGACGACTGTCCTGAGTGGAACCCTGGAGTCCTGCTGGTTGGGCGCCTCGCTGCTTGCCTCCCTCTGCTTGGAGATCCCAGGAGTCCGGCTTTGCTGGCCGGCTGCCTCTTCCAGCCAATGGCAGGTCCCCGGCCCGTACGGCTGCCCAGCCCAACCTCCTCCATCCCCGCCGGCTCCCCAAGCGGGCGGAACCCGACTGCAAGGGGGAAGAAGAGCCGGAGCAGGCCCTAGCGGGTGAGTGGCCATGGTCGGCAGGAACCTCCCCTCTTCCGTTTCGCCTGGGCCTGCTGCGATCCCTCCTCTACTGAGCCTTTCCTTCATTGCCTCCCCTTTTGCTAGCCTTGGTGTTACATCCCTCCTTTTCCTCTTCCTGGCTTTTCTCCCAGGAACTCTGCTCCTCTTTTCTGCTCTCTTTCTTTAGATTGCTCTCTCTCTTGTCTTCCACATGCAAAATATTCCCCCTTTCCACCGATTCCCGTCTCCTCTCGTCCTTTTCTCTTCCGCCACTCGCCCTACCCCTCCACCTCTTTCGGCCTGTCCATCCCTCCTTCTTTCTCTTTTGTTTACCACCTCTTCCCAAAACTGCTATAATAAGACGATATTGCGGTGGAGCAAGGAAGGTGGGGAGAAAAATAAACAGCAGTCTTCCGGTTTCCTTCCTTATTTGTTTTGGGAGGCGTGCCTGGGCAAAGTGGGAGCCCTGGGAGAGAAGTGGCAGAGTAGAGAGGAGGCGAGAGTAAGGCATGCTCACAATTGTGTGGGATGTAGTTAAAGCAGGTAGTCAGGGGTATGGGATAGGGACGGGGGGGGCAAGTGGGGAGGACTGCAAGATGCTGCAAAAAGATGTGGGGGTGAATTGGGCGGGAGACAGTATGGGGTTGTGTCAGCAGTGGTGTGCCTGAAGTTTTACAGCAGGGGCTGGGAATGGCAGCCCGGGAGATCCCGGTTGGCCTGTGGTTCCCCACAACTACCAAGTGACACCAGCTAGTGGACAGAGACTAGAGTCTAGGGAGGCAGAGTTCAGTCTTGCTGGGTGCTGCTTTGCCAGGGTGTTCTCTGCAGGGAATGCAGTGAAGAAGCAAACCATTGCAGGTGGCAGGATTGAATCCTTACAGGCCCCTGCCCCTAGGAGTTTACAGCGGCAGGAGGCCTTATAAGGGAAAGCACACCTTGGTTTAAGAACGAGTTTGGTTTAAGAACAGACTTCCAGAATGGATTAAGTTCGTAAACCGAGGTACCACTGTATAGACCTTTGAAATTGCCCACCCTCTGGCCCAAGGACCCCCCCCCCAAAAAAAATCATACATACATTATAGAAGGAGGCGGTCTCCATCAGAAATTTGAGAGTGTTGCAACTCTCCTGTCTGCTAGGATACCTGATAATGCCTTACTTGATTGCATTTTCTGGGTTGCCTGGCCATTCCTTTGAGATGGTAAATACTTAGTTCCTGAATCTCTTACGCATATTGATAACAGATACTTGCCAGACTCTAGATTTCATGCATGCACATGAAAGCTTATACCCAGAACAAACTTGGTTGGTCTCTAAGGTGCTACTGGACAATTTTTTATTTATTTCGACTTGCCAGACTGTAGTTGAAAAGGGAGGTGTAAGCTCCTACAATCAAAAGACAATTGGAAAGCTTTCCCCATTTCCTTCCTCCTTGCAGAGAAATATTTGAGGTCAATTTGGGAGAGTCAAAATGGCTTCAGGATTGTTCTCCTGTACTATTTTAGACACGTGGTTTATATACTTAGGTATGTGTTTGCCTTATACGTTTATGAACATTTATTCTATATTTCAGACCTTTGAATTCTTAGAACACATGCTAAGGTTTCAATCTTATGCACACTTACTTGGGAGTAAGCCCCATTTAATTCAGTGGCGCTGAACTCCTGAACAATACCTACACTCAGTTAAACAAATTGGTTAAGCAGAAAGCTGTTGAGGTGGCTGTGTGCAGTATTGGAGGCAGTCTGCCTCTGAAATCCATTTGCTGGGGATGGTAATGAGCAAAATAGTGAACTGCGCTTATGCCCTCCTTGTGGGCTAGGGAACATAATGCCAATCTGGTCCAGCAGGACTGCCAACATGGTGTCCTTTGGGTATTGTTACACTACAGCTCCCACGAGCCCCTGCTAGCATGGCAAAAGGCCAGTGGTGATGGGAATTGTAGTCCAACAACATCTGAAGGACACATTGGCTGCCCACCCCCACCCCCAGTCATTTGGGATTTGGCTGCACATGTTACCGGAAAAATCCGAGGGCTCCCTTGGACAAAAAGTAAAGACACCAACCAGAGTAAATTGGAGCAAATCAGCAGCCTGTAGGCTTGGCCTTTATTGAACTGTTGCAACAGGGTGTTCCCCTCACTTGCAGGAGAGAGGAAAAGACACAGAAAATGGTGTGCAAGACCTTATAAAAACTTTTGAATTTCCCATCCTCTAGGTCAAGCCCACCCCCAGAAACATCATGCATACATTACAGAAAGGAGGGGTTGAGGGAGGAGTTGTGGTGGTAACCTGAGTGTCCTGTCACCTGGCTGGTTCCCTTCTACCCCTCCCCATGAGTCATTTTCTGAAGACAAAAGGTAGTCGCAGTTTCCTGCCCCCTGAGGGAAGATCTGATCATTGTCCTTTGTTCCAGTCCATGCAGAATCCACTCCCATATGCAAGTTCTTTGTGATCTTGATTGTCTTCTGTCTGGGATCATCAGGGTTGGCATAGCAACTGGGCAGGGCTCCTGTGGATGTGCTGGTATGGTGAAGGGATTATGGTGCCCTGTATCAAACCTTCCCCATTTTGTAGTCTTTCCTTCATGGAGTAAAATAAAAGTGGAACAGTGCAAATCCGATGTATGGTTGATTTTCTATGAATTTATAACAGAAGTGTAGCGTATGTAGTGTGTGAGTGTGAGTGTGTGTGAAGTTTGTACAAACTGAATGATTGGGGGCGGGGTTCCTGCTACACACAGCACCTTTTTCTTGTCGCTGGGTGTACCCAGTAACACAGACAGCCACCAGATATGGGATTAAGGAGCCAGTGGCAGGGTGTGACTGGATGAATGTTAGCTCATCAGTTCTGCAGAACCATTTCACATGCAGAATTCCATTCAGTTGCTGTTCTGTTTGCCCTTGCTGTGCCATCCCATTCTACTGTGGGCCTCCGAACTCCCATGGACCTTGCTAGGTGCTGGAGCTGGATGTGAGGAGCTGAGATTGAAAGAGAGGGACTTTGCCAAGGGCTATGCAGTGAGCAGCTGGCAGAGGTGGGACGGGCCTTGGCTCTGAGTACAGGTGGACAAATTCCTCCACATTTATTTATTTATTTCACTTATTTCCTCAGCTTTTCACTAGATGGCTTTATTTTTATGAGTTTTTGAAAACCATTTTGTTGCGACGTCAGAATTTGTTAACGACTTTAACTTTCTTTTGAAAACAAGATGGGTTAAAAGTTCTTAAATCTTTTTTATAATAAATTGTATTTATTTTCAGTGTATAAACACTAGGGTTAAGCTATTTTTTAAAGGGGTGGGGAGTTTTGGGCAACTTAATGGGAGCAGATCTGCAGAAGCTGATGGAGAAAATGAAAAAGGTTAAGGAAAGCACTCCTTAAATAAATAAATAAAAAACCCAAGTAAATGCAAGTTAGGATAGAGGACCCGAGGTGTCTGGCTCCCCTTAAAGGGCCAGCTTCCTGGGGATTGAGAAACCCCGCCTTCTTCCCTCTGTTTCCCAGCGTGCACTGCAGGGAGCAGGGAAGAGAAAGAAGGAAGGAAAGTCCTGAAGTGGGGGAGGAGTCAAGGGAGAAAAGTGAGTATAGAGGATAGAATTCAGGCTTGGGGAGATGGGAGGGGATTTTGACCTAGGGAGGAAAAGCAAGAGGGAAGGTTAGGCAGTGCTGGAAAGAGAAATGTTGAAGTTAAAGTAGGTTGCTGGCAAAAGGGGGTGGTACTGTGAAATCTCAGGATATCGGTTGGGCAAACGGTCCTCCTTTGGGGATGCTTATGTCTGAGTACCTGGAGAATAGTTATACACAGACACATATTCTACAAAATTCCTCCCCTCAAAGATCGAATGAAGCGGATCTGGGCAGCTAGTACTATGATGTTTACATAGTTAGTTGCAAAACCTTGGAGAATGCGGTCTGCTTTTGATGGATTTGTGATTTATTTTGTATTAATGCTGACTTTTGGGGCATTTAATCTTCTGGTGCCTTTGGAAATTGGCATTCATTGCTCCATTGTTGCTTCATTATCCTATTTAATTAAAGGCCATCTGCTTTCTAAAACTATTAGAGAAAAATTGGAATTTCAGTCTGGCAGATCAGTGCTGTGTGTGTGTACAGACATATACAGACAGACAGACACCCCTGTGTGTGTGTGTAAATCATTGTATGCTGAAATACATAACAGGCTCCCCAGAGGCTTGCAGTTTAAAAGATTTGGATGAATACGAGGGAACACGTGAGATAGCAGAAGGTAAATGCGAAAATTGGATCAAACTGGAGTCCCAAGTGAACAATTCTAGAACATATATAATGGAACTAAACAGATGCACACAGTGTTGAAACTGAGCTATATATCTTTCCATGCTCTAGAGCAGTTTTTCCCAAAGTGATGGCTAATATAGCTCCCCACACCCCAGGTTGGTGGAACTCTGCAGGGAGTGAATACAGACCTCAGAGTCAAAGGGGGCTGAATTGTTAAACCCGTACCAGAAGAGGACCAGTGTTAGAAACTGAGATATGAAAGCTAGGAGCTAAACGGCACCTTAAACCTAGGTTATGGGCGCAACAATGGAATGTATTGGTATGCTTTTTTATAACAAGAATACAAAGCTGAAAGTGAATGAACTGCACCTAAAATATTGTGTTCATCTTTCACATGGTCTAGTCTTTCCCCTGCCCACTCCCCTAATATTCTTAAGAGGGTCTCTCCTCCAGAGAGTAGCTGGAAGAGGGGAGGAAGAAAAAGGTCCTCCTTTCTTTCCACTCTGCGGTTTTAATCTGAAATCTTAGGTGCTGAACTGAGCCCTTAGCTCAGAAACTGCCTGCACTAATGAAATTCCCTGTCTCAAAATGAACCTAGAACAATGGGAGTTTTGAACACTGAAAAGGACTAGGAGTGGAAAATAAAATTTCTGTGTATTGTTTGAAAATTTAATCAGGAACTATGAGTATCAGAAATAAAAGGCATGGGAATGTACAGAGGGTACCTTCCTTGCCTATGAGGAATGTTTATTATATATTGATTTAAAAAACAAAACATTGTGTCACTTGTTGATGACAACTTTATAAGCTTATCAAGGGGTAAATGAACTCAGATGTTTGGGAATCCCTGTTTTGGGGGGCATCAGCAGGCTTTGGGGGACCCCAAGGTTTGCAGAAGGACAAAAAAAGTCAGAGGAAAATGCCTAAAACAGAAACACACCCAAACACCCAAATGAAGACTGAGCATATTCAGTGGCCATAGAATTGCTGGTTGGATGTTTGGGGCAGGGTAGCGGAGGCAGAGACTGATGGGGAGGGGGATGGAGCAGCTGGACTCCTGAACGATGGAATTGCACACTGTAACGATGGAATTGCACACTGTACGTGTTTTTCTATTCTCAAACCAGATCTAATTCTGGCTTCATAGCTTGCTTAATAAGAAGGAAATTAAAACTGTTTGCCAGTTTGGATGTATGGAAAACTGGTTTAAATAAGCCTCAATATTGGCAGCAAATCTGGGAGCATGAGAGGAGGGAAGGGGTCTGGAATGAGTGCAATGGCATGCAGTTTGTTTGGGGGCTGATAAGTTACTTCTGAAGCAGGCCAAAAGGCCATTTAATTGCTAAATGTTATTTAGAAGGGAGGCTGTGTTGGTCTGCATCAGTAAAACAGTCCCGTGACTCTAAAGCAGTGAGCCTGTGTTTAGGCTGTAGCACTTTGGGATTGCAGGTGGCACCTCTAATGATAACCACAGTGGTACCTTGGTTTATGAGCTTAATCCGTTCCGGAAGTCTGTTCTTAAACCAAAACCATTCTTAAACTAAAGTGCGCTTTCCCTAATGAGGCCTCCTGCTGCCGGTGCCCTTCCACTGTTCGGATTCCGTTCTTAGACTGAGGTAAAGTTTGCAAACTGGGACACTACTTCTGGTTTTCCAGAATTCATAAACCAAATCGTTTGTAAACAGGACTGTTCTTAAACTGAGGTACCACTGTAAATGTTTTTCTATCACCCCACACCACCCTGACCAATTCTCTGCACATAGATAGAAGGCTAGGTTAGAACTCCTCTCCCAAACACAGTGGCTTGCTATATACAGTGGTACCTCAGGTTAAGAACTTAATTCGTTCTAGAGGTCCATTCTTAACCTGAAACTGTTCTTAACCTGATGTACCACTTTAGCTAATAGGGCCTCCCGCTGCCACCACCGTGCCATTTCTGTTCTCATCCTGAAGCAAAGTTCTTAACCCGAGGTATTAATTTCTGGTTAGCGGAGTCTGTAACCTGAAGTGTCTGTAACCCGACGTACCACTGTACAGGAAATATTTCTTTTCTTCACCTGGAAGTGAACACTACAATTTCCTCATTGTGGTGCTATCTCTCCTGTCCCCACTTCCTCTAATGTAATTTCTTCTTCTTTTGACCCATATTCTTCCTTTACTCTTTGGTTCTAGCTGTTCTGAGGGACAGAAGCTGATTCCCGGAGATAGAAGACTTCTTGTAGACGACAGCAGTCATGCCCCCCAACAAGGATGCCCCTGGCTGCCTTGGCTCTCCTCCCAGTTTGATCTGCCTGCCACCCATCTCTGAGGACCTCCAGTTGGTGTGGACACAGGCAGCACAGACAAGCGACCTTGATGGCAATCAGCATCTGCTACAAACTTTCAGCTATTTTCCATACCCCAGCCTCTCTGATCTGGCCTTGCTCTGCCTGCATCATGGCCTCCACATGGAAAAGGTCAAGGCCTGGTTCATGGCACAGCGCCTACGCTGTGGCATCAGTTGGAGTGCAGAGGAAATTGAAGAGACTCGAGCTCGCCTCATCTACCATCAGGACCAGCTTCACTTTAGCTGTCTGCTTGCCAGGAATGATGATGACCCCTGGCACCAAACTTGTAAGAGTCAGGAGTATCACCAATCGGTTCCTACCTCTGTGCACCATTCCACTAAATATCCGCCAAATCAGCAGTCTTCCATAACTCCCTTAAGCCACTTCACCACAGCCCAAGGAATGAGGGAACTTGGGAGAATCACTCAGGACATTTGGGAATTGAAGGGGAATGTCTTGTCCCACCATAACAAAGTTCAGGAGAACTGTGAACCTTCAGGAACCTCCGTGCAGCTTCGCAATGCCAAAGAAATCCTTTCTAGTTCTTATCTACCTACCACAACCACAACCACCAGCTTGGATCGCAACTTCCATAACTCTCACCCTATGACCTGGGGTCTCACCAAAGCATCCCTGCAGCCGGCTGAACCTGTCACCCCTGCAGTGAATGGTGGGCATCACCCAGTGATTCTTCCAGCGGTCTCTTCCACCAAAGCTACCCCATCATCCTCTACAGCTACAGCCAATGTTGAGTCACACAGCCTTCAGAACTATCAGTGCCCTGTAGGGGACCAGCAGCAGGCTTCAGGTTACCTCTCGGACATTCTTCGCAAACCTAGGCGAAAAACAAAGGAACAACTGGATATGTTAAAGTCCTTCTTCCTTCGTCGTCAGTGGGCCAGGAGAGAGGACTATCACCAGCTGGAGAAGATCACTGGGTTACCACGAGCAGAGATCATCCAGTGGTTTGGAGACACTCGCTATGCCCTCAAACATGGCCAGCTGAAATGGTTTCGGGACAATGCAGGACAGAACCCAGAGCCTGTCTCCTCATTACCTTCTCACCCACCCCATGCTCACCATCCAGACATAAGCCCACTGAAACGGTATCATGCAAGCGACCTGCAGCTGCAGGAAAACGACTTGTCGGCACTGTGCCATGAGTCTGGCATAGAGGCTGAGCAGGTGCTGAAGTATTTCAATTCACACTCACCAGCACCATGCGAGGTAGAGGTATGCTTGGGGGATGAGGACGAAGTAGATGAGGAGGTGGCAGCCGCTATGATAAAAGTAGAAGATGAAGACTATGAGGAAGATGATGACAATGAGGACGAGGAGGAGGAGGACGATGAAGACTGGGTTGCCTAGGGCTCTTGTGTGAATGTTGGATGGATGCTAGCGATTCTGGACTTCTGAGATAGGTCTGGGGGAGGGATCAAGATGCCACTCGCAAATGTGTTATGAGGTTCTATTCCATCAAATTCCTGCCCTTAGCCATGGTTCCAAAACACTGAATTTGGTCCCCTTTTCTGTTCCAGCATATTTATGTGTGTGTTTTTTCAAGTTTTAGAATTGAAGTAAAACAAATTTGTACCATGCAGTGATGTGTTTAATCAGAGATTTAAAAAGGTGTAGGATAGGGGGCTTCCCACACCCTTTCTCCAGAATCCATAGAATGAGCCTGTTCAGTAGTGTGCTGGACCTATAAATTTCTTTCTTATCGAACTTTCAAATTGTGTTGTGCTCATAGAGGCCAAATTGTTTCCTTCTTCTAGAATCCTGATGCATTTTTCCTTCTTTCCGTTCTTGAGTTCTAAAGCTGCTACATTCCCTCATTTTAATGGGGGTATCTGGGATGAGAGAAGCATGTTGATTCTGCTTTGTCTCACTGCTTCCAACTAATTATTTGACTCCTGCTTCTGTCAGTGTTTTCCTTACTGGCACAGTGACATGGCTTATATGACTCTCTGTACCTTCATTTACGGAACAATGTCTTTTTTCAAATTCCATCCAGAAAATATGTACCATCTGGCTACTCTCCCATGTATCAGTCCTATTTCATTCTGCTAAGTGAAGCAGAAGCCTAGGGAATACAATGAAGAAACATTTATTTTGGCTTTACAAATCAAAGTCCCTTTACTGACAGAACACATTAAAAAAATGTAATTTAGACTAAGCTCCTCCAGACTTTTAGCTCTAACGCACCCCTCCTTGGCTTTCCCCCTGTTTGTTTACTTATGGGATTTTGTTTTCCATTTTTAAAATTGTGGCCCAAAATTACAGTTATAAATATTTGATTTTTGGCAGTTGCCAATCAAGGATGGCGACTTTGTGCCTTAATCTCAGTTGTCTTCCGTTTCATTCTCTCCTTGCATTTTAATTGCCTCTTCTTTGTACAGCTTCTAACTTTTCTTCTGCTCTTGATGATCTTAGAATAATAGAATTGTAGAGTTAGAAAGGACCACGGGCATCATCTAGTCCAACCCCCTGCAGTGCAGGAATCTTGCCCAACTAGGAGCTCAAACCCATGACCCTGAGATCTATGGGTCTCATGGGTAAGAGTCTCATGCTCTACCAACTGAGCTCCTTAGGTGGATGTCATCACCCTTTTTTATTCACTCCTGTGCTCTCCCTTTACTGGTGCCTTGATCCATCAGTCTTCACTTTGGTCATATATCCATTTTGAACTAGATGGGTGACGGCTATGAACTGAAAGCCACCACTTCCCACAGCAGCTTACTTGAAGGTGAGGTGTGATGTAGAGACCATCTCCTTTATGGAAGAAATGGAGGAAGCATTGCTGTTTGTATGCCATCTTTGTTCCATTCACAAAGCCAATACTGTCACTGAAACAGGAATGTGTTCCCTACCCTGCTCCCCGCCCCAGAATCTAAGGGATCAAAAGCTGCTGTAAACTCTCAGAACTGGCCCTAGATCATTTATAAGGGGTTATGGGGAAGATGGAATCTGAGATTTATGGAGCGATGAGTAAGCAGAAGATTGTACATAGTGATACTAATCTGCATTTTTTAAAAAAAACCCTATTTATTAAATCACTGTTTCAAGCATTTTTACAGAGTGGCTGAAAAGGCAACACCTCTTCCCCCTGCTAGAAAACCTAAAAATATTGATATAAGCTGGTCAGTTGCGCAGAGAGAGAGAGAGAGAGAAGGCAGAACATGGGACTGTACAAACTTGTGTGATATTGATGGAGATAAATAAAATAGACTGAGGTGTGGATTTAGTTCAAATAGCCATAACTGAGGGATTCTCTTGATAATTAGTCTTTTCCTTAATAATAATGATAAAAATACAGCTTCTTTTTTATCTTTCAAAGAAATATTTGTCACATCCTTACTCTGGAAAGCAACTTTGGTTATACAGTATGGAGAAAGTAGTCCTATATTCTATGCAACTGGAATAAAAAAGAAGGAACTTTTCCATTGGGTTGCCAGTGGCTAAATTGCAGCCGAGAACTTAAAAAATACTTGGTATCTTTTCAACAAATGAATCTGATTTCAATTTTGGCAAGTTTATTTTATGATCTACGAACTGCTTAATAAGTTGCAATAGCGTCTGCTAGAAAATGCCATAGCCTAGTAACACTGAGCCTTGAAATAAGCTCACTAAGTCTGCCTTTGTTCACCTTTCCTTCAAAAAGAGACCCTGCAAATACGTATTACACCACTTAAGTCTATCACATGTTAGATCTCCTGAAACTATATATTGTGTTACGAGAGAGAGAAAATACTTTTAGTGGATGGCTTTTCACCAAGGCCCCAAAAATTCAGCAGAGCTTATGCAGGGACAGGAAATACCATCTTGCTCATGTTGAGACTGGTAAGCAGAGAGTTGCTTTTGTCCTCCCTATTTTTGTTGGTGGGCTTGGCTGTTGGATGAATGCCTGTGAGAAAATAAAATGAGCTAGTTGCATACTGTAGGGTTCACGCTTTAGTTACAAATGCAGCTTATTACTCAGTTATGTTCAACAAAACTTTTCTGTTTGTGGTTAAGTAATGCACTTCAACCTGTATCTAGAGCACAATATCGGGCTTAGGCAGGAGTTTGTGTCTTACACAGATCAAGTACCTGGCTTGGCTCAGCAGAAGGAGGAAGTGACAGAATACTTGATACTGCAAATCCCAAAAGTTCAAAACCTTGTATTAGGGCCCCCCCACCCCCCCCACACACATTTAGCTTTAAAAAATTAAGTTTCAGACGTTTATCATGTCTCCGCAGCAAAATGCTGCTTTCTTTATATTGCTTTCTTAATGTTCTGTGCAAGCATTCTGAAGTTTAGAATATTTTTTTCTAAAAGCTATTTTGATTTATATTAGGAATCATCATTTCCTGTGTTGCAACTCCTTCAACAGAAATTGGGTTTTGATTATATTCATGATCTTTTAAAGCTCTCTTTTACAAGCCCTTGTAGTCTCCTAACTCAGGGAGTCCCCATCATTTTTTGGTTTAGAGGCTTTGAACCCTGATCCCATAAAAGTGGGCAAAATACAGCCCAAAACAAAAAACAAAGGCAACCCTCTTCAAATTAAACCCAAATGGGAGTGCCCAAAGGTGCCCACAAATAACGTGTTGTGGGGGGCACAGCCCTAATTCCTGGTGGGAGCAGGAGCCTATCTAGGGGCTGGCCCCTGCTAAGTGCACAGGCTCAGGAGTGGCACAAAAACCTCACCTCTCCACTCTGGCTTGGAGTGGCTAAGAGCCCAGCTGCCCATCCATGCACCCCCCAGGCTGTTCCTCTGCTGCTCTGAGCGAGGGCTCTCTCCCCAGTCAGCCAGTGGTGCTGTTAGAAGTGTGACCTTTTGAGTTTCTAGTCCATGGTTTCTCCCAGCTTCAGAGGCACTGATACACCTCCATGCCAAGGGCGCAGGTGGGCCTAGGTATGCCTCTGGGTGAGAGGATGGTGAACTAAACAGGTTACCACTTACCTGCAGTGAAAGGAGCGAGGAGTGAATCTCAGCTGAGAAGACAAAAAGAAAAGCAGTTGTTCAAAATGCTCCAATGATAAGCTTTGCCCAGTCCATACTCATTTCACAGACTGCTCCTCACCTGTATAGGCCGTAGTCTCTCACTGTTATGATGTTCTGGCATAGAACCCCCCTCTGTCTGATCTGCGGGTTTAAGCCAATAGAGAATTGATCATTGGAAAGTATATGGTGGGATTCTGAGGCTGAGTGGTATGTGTCACCCCAACCCTTAGAATGCAGCTTGCATTGTAATCATTACTACAGTGAACTATAGTGCACAATGATAGCATTGTTGAGTACTGGAGGGAATATGGAAGAATAAAAGGTGTATCTGTTAGCAGCAGGGTACTTTCTCACCAGAGAAGATGTTGAGGTTGAAGTATGGGGTTTCTTGCTGCTGCCTAGCACTTTGATTTTGCCTCGCCATAGGGGTGTGTGAGTTGACATTCATGCTGGAGGTGTGAGAAAAAGCAGGAGAAGCCCTGAAAGAAATGGAGAGTTGAATGGTGATGAGAAATGCAAATTACTGTGGCAAGTAATACTAGTGCCATGGCCTTTTCATGGTCATGTGATAATAGTATCCTGAAGGGAATATTGTCCCTCACCCTGGAACTCACCTGAAGAATAAACTTTGAGTGGAACCTGAAGAAGGAGTAGCTGCAAAATAGAACAAAGTATTATGCCTCAAGTGATTATCGGAGAGTCTGTGGAAAGGTGGCAGGAGAAGAACAAAGGTAAGCATGTAGGACTTTACTTTTCTTAGATACAATAATGTATTTGCCCATTTAAAAGAGGGGACAATTCCCCTCTTGGACACTGAATAAGCTTTGGAGGAAGCTGAATCTTGCATTCTCCTATTCCTGGTCTTCCATTGCCACCTTTTGGTCTTTTGTATTATTTGTAGTCAAAACATATACAGAACAGAGTCTGGGATTCTGAGTTATACTATTTCTGATACTGGAGGTATATGCTACTAGCAGCCTTCAATAGTCTTATGCTTCATGAATTTGTCTAAAACTTATTTTTAAAGCCATCCAAAGTGCTGACCATTACAACTTCGTCTGGTAGCAAATCCCAGAGTTAAATGATGTGCTGTGTGACTAAGTTGTTGTTTAGTCGATTAGTCGTGTCTGACTCTTTGTGACCCCACGTGTGGCTAAGAACTTCCTTTCATCTGCCAAATTCATTATAAAATATCTATTGGCTTCTAGTATTATGAGGAGAAAAATTATACAGCTCCATACCATGCATAAATTTACAGGTGAAACTCAAAAAATTAGAATATTGTGGAAAAGTTCATTTATTTCAGTAATTCAACTTAAAAGGTGAAACTAATATATGAGATAGACTCATGACATGCAAAGCGAGATATGTCAAGCCTTTGGCTCCCCAAATCAACACAGACTGTGGAAACTTCACATTGGACTTCAAGCATCTGGCATTGTGTGCCTCCCCATTCTTCCTCCGGACCCTGGGTCCTTCGTTTCTAAGTGAGATGCAAAAGCTGCTCTCATCAGAAAAGAGATTTTGGGAGCCATGTCCTCAGCTGGTGTTGGTCCACTGTGCTTCATTAAGTCCAGGGTCAACGTAGCTGTCTACCAGGAGATTTTGGAGCACTTCATGCTTCCTTCTGCAGACGAGCTTTATGGGGATGCTGATTTCATTTTCCAATAGGACTTTGTCACCTGCCTACACTGCCAAAAGTATCAAAACCTGGTTCAATGCCCATGGGATTACTGTGCTTGATTGGCCAGCAAACCCACCTGACCTGAACCCCATAGAGAATCTATGGGGCATTGCCAAGAGAAAGATGAGAGACATGAGACCGAGCAATGTAGAAGAGCTGAAGGCTGCTATTGAAGCTTCCTGGTCTTCCATAACACCTCAGCAGTGCCACAAGCTGATAGCATCCATGCCACGCCGCATTGAGGCAGTAATTGATGCAAAAGGGGCCCAAACCAAGTACTGAGTACATGTGCATGCTTCTACTTCTCAGAGGTCCAATATTGCTCTATTTGCAGTCCTTGTTTTGCTGATTTCATTTATCAGTTGTACACCATAAACATCACAATTGTAACAAATAAAGGCTTGACATATCTCGCTTTGCATGTCATGAGTCTATCTCATATATTAGTTTCACCTTTTAAGTTGAATTACTGAAATAAATGAACTTTTCCACAATATTCTAATTTTTTGAGTTTCACCTGTAGACACTTCATTCTCGTCCTTCCACCTTATTCACAATTTCTCTAAACTAACACAAACACCCCCAAATGTAGTAGATTTTCCTCATAAGGGAGTTGCTCCAGTCCCTTGATGATATTCATTACCTTTTTCTTAACCTTTTCCTGCTCTACAATATATTTTTAAGGTGTGTTACCAGAACTGTGCACAGTATTCTCAAGTATGGTTGCACCATAGATGTGTATAATTGTATTGGATATATCACCCCTTTTCTTACTATCCTGTACAATTTGGCCTCATAGGCATCTCACTGCTCATCTCTTCTTCCAGATCGTTTCTGCACAGGTTAAAAAGCAAAATTCTTGATGACCAGTAATAATACATTGTGTTATGAAAATTCTATTTATTCCTACTCTCTGCTTCCTCTTTAGCTAGTTACTGATATAAGTGAGGATCTGTCCTCTTATCCCATGGTTGGTAATCATACTCGGGAGTTTTTGATGAGGAATGTTTTGAAAGTGTTTGGCACTATGTTTGACACTCTCAAAGAACTGCAAAATGTTAATGGGACAAGTATTACACTTGTAGTAAACATGCTAGTTTTTATTCAGCAAGTCTTTTTATGTCTGGCAGTTCTTCATAATGCTCTCCACCAGCTTTCCTACAAAATTAAGCTAACTGGGCTGTACTCTCCTAGATCTCCTTGGATCCACCTTTTAAAAATTGGTGTTACATTGGCGATTTCCCAGTCCTCCAGTGTGGGGGCTGATCTTACAGGCAAGTTACATATTTCCATTAAAAGATCAGCAGTTTCACCTTTGAGTTCTTTAAGAATTCTTGAATGGATGCCATTTGGATATGATAAGTTAATTTGTTTTTAATTTGTCAGTATGGCCTAGGACTTCGTCTCTTGTCACCACTATTTCCCTTGGTTCCTCAGGCTCTCTTCCTGAGAAAATTAGTTCAGACATAGTGACCTGCCCTATGGCTTGTGCAATGAAAACCGATGCAAAGCATTCATTCAGCTTGTCTGCAATCTCCTCTTCCTCCTTTAGCACACATTTGACTCCTTTATCATCCACAGGTCTAACTGCCTCCCTAGCTGGTTTCCTGCTTCTAATGTATATAAAAATACTTTAGTGTTGGTCTTAATGATTTTGGTGGTGTGATCCTTTAATTCTTTTCCCTACCCCAATCTCTTATTGTCTAGTTGAATTTCTTTTGCCAAATTTTGTGTTCCCTACCTTTTATCTGAAGCTATTTCTTACCATTTATAGAGTCAGCTGGGGTCATCCTAGTGGATCCTGTGGCATGCTGGGTACAAGTGAGAAATCTCTGCTTTTTAATATTATCTAGAAAAGTTATTACATGGTAAAATAAGCCAACAACATTATAAACACCTTAGTTCTAAATTTTACATTACAATTCAATCTGCACTTGTTATTTATATGTCCTGTAGGCCTTATCAGACAGATGATATTAACAGCTCCCACTGACCTTGTTGCGGTTATTGCCTTGGTGAGTCCTTGTTGGCAACAGGAGAATAGTTCTTTTGCCATGGCAATGTATTAAGTACTGAGCACTAAGCCTTGATAACACAAAACAGTAAACAGTGTGTGACGAGGACAAGGCTTCTCTTTTCATGGGCATATTATATCAATGGCTCCTGGTTCTCAGAATTCTCTGTGACACTGAGTTTTTGAAGAACAAAAACAACATATCCATCTTATCTTTTCCTTTTCTAGGTAAAGGACAGCAGTGGTGGAGACTCACTTGCCAGTTTGATAGCTGGCTGGTTCTGGAAGAGATGGCATCCATGGAAGATGAGCGACTACGGAGAATAGAGGCACAAAAAGTCCAGGAGTCACTGGTGGGAAGGCTAGATAGGCAAGCAGACAGATAATATCTATGCATTGCCTCTACTAAGAGGTCTAGATTCCTAAACTAGAATTCAATTTTTGATGATAGGATACTGGACAGAGGAAAGATCATAGCATGAAGTGTACTGTGTTTAGAGTTGGAATTTTGTTTTACTTAAAGAGGAAAAAAACTGAAATTCCTCTGGAATTGTGAGCAAATGCCTACATTTTTGCTGTTGTTTTTATAACAATGCCTCACACCTACAACCAAAGAATATGAATTTCCTGATTCACCTACCTGACTACCTCACTGGAGCGCTGGGAAATAGGTTGTGGTGTAACTGCAAAATATGAAATAGGTTACTGCAGAGACAGTAACAACATACTGTGCTAGAGAAAAGATGTTGGTCTGAGTCATTATAAGGAAGGTAATAAATATGCATCTTCAAGGGCCAAAAAGACATGTGCAAACCTTTACCCTGATTTTATAGAGAAATATTTGAGCATATGTTTGTACCTGTCCATCCCTCTCAGGGAAACATGTTGGATTGCATGTGTGTACATGTGCAAAGGCATTTTTTAGATAGGTAAGTAGCCACTTATTGCTATGTGTTCAGGGCCAGAACACATGCATTCACATGCTCATAAACAAACAGATACACTGTAATGTGAACATTTGCTCAAGGGCATTGACACATGCCCATCTTTCTACCTACCTCTGGGTGATGGGTGTGTGACACCGACTGGCCTCGGAGTGCTGTTTCTGCAGCAAATTGAAATGAATTTTGTTCAGTCAGGGTCAAAGGCATGTGACTGTGCCCCAGATGTTTTGCTGCCCTGTGGCCTCAAACTCAGCTCTATTGTTTTGCCACAGATACGTTGGTTGGTGTCTACATTTTATGTGCTGCAGTTCCTGGCAAATGTTCCAAGAAGGCAGAACTAACACACTGACCTGCTACTCTGGCGGTGTCTCGGAAAAGCCTGTTGAGAGAAAAGGGTGGGTTTGCAGGACCAAATGCAAATGTAAGTAACCTGCAGGGAGGTTGATTCACTTTTCCCATCCCAACATTGACAAAGGCACGGAGGAGCAGAACTTGTTTCTACCAGCAGATGGTGTCTGGAACTCAATCACAAAAAATGTGATTTGTTTCCAGCAAAGGGCTCCTACCTTCATGTTGTTACACTTTTTCTTCAGTTCCCTGTTCTCTCTCCGTATTGCCTCCAAATTCCTAAGCCAAGGGGAGTAGGGGGAAAGAAATGGAAGATAGGTGGTCTGACTAATTATATTGCATTGCCTTACATTAATACATTATATTACATCCAGTTATACTGTTGACCCTTTAGGCAGGAACATTTTGGCAGAGAGATGTGGGATGTATGTCTGTGGGGTCATGCAGACCAATAGTTCCATTTCACATTAACATGTCATAATATCTAGTACTAATGGAATAGGAATATGGTCCTTTTAAAATAACAGTATACATATTTATCCCCATTTGGTTGCTTTATGTGTATAATGTTAATGCAGGAGCTCACTCCACCCCTTACCAGGATTCTGCCATCAATCAATAATAAAAGAGCTGCTTACAAATTAAACGAGAATTCAAGAATATTTCATATGAACCTTCTTTATATTGTTTTCAGGAGGGGGAATAGGTTATACTGGGAGATAATGACTGGCCCAAGATTACCAAGTGAGTCTCAGGACTAAACAGGGATTTGAACTTAGGCTTCTGCAATCCTAGTCCAACACTTCGATGGTCTTCCTCATGACGGCTCTACTAAATCCTGCAGCTACAACTAACACTGTTTGCCTTAGTTCATGGGAACACAACCTGCTTTTCTTGGATAGTTAGTTTCTGGTGAGCTTCCTGAAGAGCTCCCTCTGCTTTTGAAGCATTGTGTTTGTAGAAAGAAACTAAAAGCTCCATCTGGCCCTTCTGGAACATGCACACCTAGGAAGAGAAACAAAGGGAATGAAATAAAAGGATTGAAAAGCATGTCTGATGGGCGGGGTAAAAATAATAAAGTTAATATTATTATTATGTGCTCTCCTGGTCAAATTTGGGGACTGTGACTTGCTTCAGGAGATCAGAAATGGAATATGGGTCCTTTCAACTCTAGGGAACATACTAGACAGGAAGCAAGTGGCATAGTGCAGTGGTACAGCATTTGCCTTACATATAGATGGTCACAGGGTAAATGGAGCAGTGACCCACTCACCTCAGTCTGCCCCCAGTTAATCCCCACTTGCCTACCTCCTTACAACCAGCCCTGTGAGTGGTACTAGCTGTCAGCTTCCTCCTCCTTGGACTCAGTTTTACCCTTGTGCAACTCGACAGGGAGAAAGACAGGAACAAAACCAGAATTAGTGGGCTCTGTCTGTCTTAGGTTCCACCTATGGTGGACCTCTTTGCCTGCTGCCCTGCCATTCCCAGTGGGCACCAGCCACCACAAGACACAGGTTCAATGTCTACCAATCAGAGTAGACTGGGCTAAATGAACGAGTTGTCTGACTTAAGGTTATATACAAAATAAAAAAATCCTTCCAGTAGCACCTTTAAGACCAACTAAGTTAGTTCTTGGTATGAGCTTTCGTGTGCAAGCACACTTCTTCAGATACACTGAAACAGAAGTTGCCAGATCCTTCTATATAGTGAGAAGGTGGGGAGGGGTATTACTCAGAAGGGTGGTGGGAATGGGAGATAGGCGGATAGCTGGGATGAGCCTGCTGACGACTCTTAACGACTGTAATGGGTCTTACAGGAAAAGGCAAGGGGTGAGAAGGTGAGAAATGGCTTAGTCATGTATAATGGGATAAGAATCCAATGTCTTTGTTCAAACCAGGTTTCTCCATGGTTTTAAGTTTGGTAATGAGTTGCAATTCAGCAGCTTCTCTTTCCAGTCTATTTCTGAAGTTCCTTTGTAGTAAAACAGCTACTTTGAGATCTTGTATAGAATGTCCTGGGAGATTAAAGTGTTCTCCTGCTGGTTTCTCTGTTTTGTGATTCTTGATGTCAGATTTATGTCCATTTATTCTTTGGCGTAAGGTTTGGCCTGTTTGTCCAATATAGAGAGCTGAAGGACACTGTTGGCATTTGATGCCATACACAATGTTAGATGATGAGCAATTGAATAGTCCTGAGATGGTATGTGTGATGTTGTTGGGGCCAGTAATGGTGTTGTCCGGGTGTATGTGGCAGCAAAGTTGGCATCTGGGTTTATTGCAGGCTCTGGTGCCAGTGTCCGTGTTAAGTCTGGTTGTAGTATTATTGTGGGTTAGGAGTTGTTTAAGATTGGGTGGCTGTCTGTAGGCAATGAAAGGTCTTCCTCCCAGAGCTTGAGAAAGAGAACTGTCATTGTCCAGGAGAGGTTGTAGATCTCTGATGATGCGTTGTACTGTTTTAACTTGGGAGCTGTATGTGATGACTAGAGGTGTTCTGTTATTTTCTTTTTTGGGTCTGTCTTGCAGCAAGTTCTCTCTGGGTATAAGTCTGGCTCTGTTGATCTGTTGTCTAACTTCATCTGCTGGGTATTTTAGTTCTGAAAAGGTTTGCTGTAGATCTCTTAGGTGAGAGTCTCTGTCTGTAGAATTGGAACAGATGCGGCTGTAACGTAGTGCCTGGCTATATACAATGGACTGTTTGGTATGTTTGGGATGGTAGCTAGAGGCATGTAGATATGTTTGTCGGTCAGTTGGTTTACGGTATAAGGTGGTGTCCATGCGCCCATCCTGTATTTTTATAGTAGTGTCCAAAAAATGTATTTCTTGCATAGATTGATTCATTGTAAGGTTGATTGTGGGGTGAAAATCATTAAATTTCTGGTGAAAGGTGTTCAGGGTCTGTTGACCATGTGTCCAGATGATAAAAATATCGTCAATGTATCGCAGATACAAGAGAGGTTTGAGTGGGTAGGAGTTTAGGAAACGTTGTTCTAAATCTGCCATGAAGATGTTGGCATACTGTGGGGCCATGCGGGTGCCCATTGCTGTGCCGCTGATCTGAAGGAACAGGTCATCACCGAATTTGAAGTTGTTGTGGGTAAGGACAAATTGGCAGAGTTTGGTGGCAAGGTCCGCTGTGGTTTTATCTGAAATGGTGTTCCTTATAGCTTGTAAACCATCGTTGTGTGGGATGTTGGTATACAGAGATTCCACATCCATAGTAGCTAGTATAGTATTGTTGGGAAGATTATTTAAAGATTGTATTTTCCTCAGAAAATCTGTGGTGTCACGTACATAGCTGGGAGCACTGATGGCATATGGTTTCAGAACAGAGTCCATATAACCGGATACACCCACTGTAATAGTGCCAATACCTGAAATGATGGGGCGTCCTGGATTTCCTGGTTTGTGTATTTTAGGTAGAAGATAGAAAGTTCCTGGTCGAGGTTCTGTTGGTGTGTTGGTGAGGATCTGTTCTTGGATGTGTGGGGGTAGCTCCTTAACAATCTTGTTCAGTTCTTTCTTGTATTCTTGTGTGGGGTCTGAGTCCAATTTTGTGTAAAAGGCGGTATTGGAAAGTTGTCTGTGAGCTTCCTGAATGTAGTCAGTTTTGTTCATGATGACGACAGCTCCACCTTTGTCTGCTTCTTTAATTATAATGTCTGGGTTGTTTCTGAGATTATCTATGGCTCTCCTTTCAGCATGGTTTAGATTTTGTTGTAAGCGATGGTGTTTTCTGGTCACATCTGTTTGGATTCTGTGGCGGAAGCAGTCAATGTACAAGTCCAGTGTGGTATTGCGTCCATCAGGAGGGGTCCATGTGGAGTCCCTTTTTGTGTAACACTTTTTCGGAGGTAGTTGGTGGTCAGTGTTCTGTTGGGAGGGTGGTTGTTGTTCTCCAGTGGGTTGAGAGGTGTTGTGTTGTGAAGTTGTTGTTTGTTCTGATTGGTCTTGTTGTTGTGTGTGTTGAAAATACTCCTTCAGGCGTAAACGGCGGAAAAATGCTTCCAAGTCCCCGTAGAACTGAATCATGTGTGGGGATTTGGCGGGGCAGAATGACAGTCCACGTGAAAGGACTGATTCCTCGGCTGGGCTGAGTGCTTGCTGTGAGAGATTGACAATATTGTTGATCTTGTTTTGATTAGTAGCCTGTAGGTTGGAAAGGTTAGAGAGTTTCTTGTTTTTCTGTTTTTTCAGTAGCTCCAGTTGAGAGTGGTAAATGTTTTGTTTTTCCTTTTGGAACTCTTGCCAAGCTTGGTGGTTCCTGATAGAGTTGTCTAATACAAGGAGTTCCTCCTTTATTAGCTTCTGTTTAGAGTAGAGAACGCTGATCAGATGTTTGAGCAGCTTCTTAGAGAAAGTGTTGCATAGTTTTCTTGCATATTCAGTGGGATACGTGGATTGTAGAGGGTTCTTAATTCTAAGACCCTTGGGTATAATGTCCAGGTTCTTGCATTTAGTAAGAAAGAAGATATCAGTCTGTACCTGTGCAAGTTTCTTGGTGAGGTTGATGGACTTCCAAGGTTATATAGTTTTGCATGTTCACTCCAGTCATATGAGATGCACATCATGTTGCACAAGCGACTCAGAGTTTGTGCTAATGGCTGTAATTGAACAAGGTGCTAAGAGTCCCTAAATTGTTTTTTAACTCTGAGAAATTAAGAAACAACCCATGAGTTTGCTAGGGGGAGCTTTTAGAAAGGAAAATTGACAGAAAACTCTGGCATATGTGTCTAGCCTTTGCCTGCTAATACTTTGAGGGAGCTGAAAGCTTGCTGCAGTCAAACATTTGGCTAAAGGTAAGTACAAATGACAGGGTATCTACCACGTACTTGAAGTGCAAAATAAAGACACAATAACAACTTTGGAGATAAAACTCCTGTTTCAAAAATGTTGGAAAAAACATGTTGCAAAAGTGTATCAAGTTGATAGACATCTGAGGTACTGTGGTGGGCATGCAAAGCTAGTGGAGTGCAAAGGGGAAGGTCAGAAATGGAGAGCTTCCTGAAAATATTGGAAATGCAGCAATTACAATATTCACCTACCTGAAATTCCTAGATAGAGAGACACCCTTTACACTTGTGGCACCCTGTTTTTAGAATTCTCTCCCATGGTCAGCTTTCCCGGCATCTACATTGCCATATTTTCAGCAGCAGGTGAAGACCCTTTAATTTTTACAGGCCTTATAAATGTTTTCACTGTTTTAAATACTGCTTGATTCTACTGTTTTATCACTGTTTTCATTAGACTATGCTTTTGTTGTTTTTAAAAATACTTATAGACTACCTTAGGAACTTTGTTGTTGAAGGTGTGATATATACACATTTCCCAAATAAATAAATACCTTTATTATTGTCACTACAGTAATATCCACCAATGAGAAGTAGTATCTTGCTCAGGGGAGGGAGTAGTAGTATCTTGCTCAGGGTAATTACCAAGGCTTGTGAGATATACATAAAATGGCAATCCTGGCAGATTTTAATGTTCAGGTGCTGCTGATTCTGCTGAAATTCTATCTGATTATTAACTAGTTGGTCTGTATATTTATATGGCTCTTTTATCTAGATTTGTTATAGTAATTAATTAGCTAAGTTGGCAAAGAGGACCACTATTATTATTAACCCTTCCCCAGATTGGTTATTAACTACTCCTATAAATGACTTTAGATTTAACCCCACCCCCATAGCCCCAAGCTATTGGAAACGGGGTGAAATGTAACTTCTTTTCAAATCATATTCTTTGTTTATTAGGCCAGGAAATTAAGCTGCTACAGCTGCTTCCAGACTTGCTATTTTGCAGCTAGGATTCAATCGCATATAGTATTAGCAAATCCAGGTTGCTCAGTGTTTAGTTTACTTAACACAAGCCTATTTTTAAAGAACAAGCTTTTGAGGGATAAGGAAAGTGATAAAACATGTACTGGAAAGTGAGAGATATTTGCTTGGTATAACCTCCCTACAAACAAATTGGAATGAATGTTCATTATGCAGCCAGTTTCACAGAACCTCCCTGAAAACATTGCGCAAACAAATGAGATCAATGTTCAATAAACAAGTTGCCTGAAGAAATTTTGGTTTCTTCTTGTTTGCAGGAAGGACCCCTTAAACATACTTCTGAATACATTTTCATCATACATGTCTCCCACTATCTTTAAGCTAACCTGCTTTTTCTGACTGGATTGCAGACGCTGTTTTTAAGCTAACCTGCTTTTTCTCAGAGACCCACAATTCCACAAATTCACTCCATGTTTCTTGACTGTCACCAGCATTTTAGGACCTATGAGACAATGTTCACAGGGATGTCATTCTTACCTGAGATAGATGGGTGATATGGTTGAGAGCAGTTTCAACAGGGCTTTTGAAAAACTTTTTTTCATCTTCTTTCATCTGTAGATCAGAAACACGAAGAGGACAAGATAAGGCCCAGACTCTTTATTATCTTCCAAAGAGGCAAAGCAAACTGAGATATTCTAGGTTTAATCAGCTGGTAATGTATTTAAGAGACTGATGTTCAAATCCCTTGTACAAACCATGGCTAAGTGTGAATGCACAAGCATGCAAGCATTAACAGCAGAGTTACTTCATTCATTCCCTGGCCCTGCTACACACACATGCATGTTTTCACAGCAAAACACATGGCCACTTTACTGTTTCTTCAGAAAACCTAAATTGATGTTAGTTCCAACTGAGCACTAAAAAGCGGGTTTTCACAGGGAAAGGAAAGCTTCAGGGCAAAAATAACTAACACTAGGACATAGAGCTTTTAAGCATGGACTTGTGACTGGAAAGAGTAGGGCAAAAAGGTAAGTAAGAATATGGATTGAAACTACTTTGCAAATTAAAAGTGCATTTTACATACTGGATTTTAATTGCATCCCCTGAAATACTCTTACAGATGGGTGTGCTGTTCAGAGAAACAAACTAAGAGGAAGGTGGGTTTGGCAAACCCTCAACGTGATCAACTCCCGCCCAGGAACCTATGTTCCTACTGTGGAAGGACATATAGATCCAGAATTCGCCTCCACAGTCACTTACGGACTCACTGTTAAGACCATATTCATGGAAGACAATCTTACTGGGCTACGAGTGATTGCCAAAGAAACTGTTCAGTGCAGAAACCTTGCTCAGTCCAACTCCTGCCAGTCCCCAGCCCTGTATTAACAGCTAATTAAATGAGACAAGTGTTTTCAAAATTGTAACATTTTAGCCTTATAAGAAATAACTTCATACATTAGCCAAAATGGATGTGGTACAACTAGAACATCTGTGTTTCAGAAAGTCCATGAAAACAAAGGAGAATATAAGATTCTGCTTTTGAGAAACTACAACTTACATTATTATTGAGAAACAAGTATTTGCAGCTGGTTCCACATGATGGGCATTTATCTGTCAGGATTAAAATGCAAAAGGTGTTAGAATAATATGTGGAAATTTATTATAAATAATATAAAAGTTCTTGTTACAGATAGGTAGCCGTGTTGGTCTGCCATAGTCAAAATAAAAAAAATTCTTCCAGTAGCACCTTTAAGACCAACTAAGTTAGTTCTTGGTATGAGCTTTCGTGTGCAAGCACACTTCTTCAGATACACTGAAACAGAAGTTGCCAGATCCTTCTATATAGTGAGAAGGTGGGGAGGGATATTACTAAGAAGGGTGGTGGGAATGGGAGATTGGCAGATAGCTGAGATGAGCCTGCTGACGACTCTTAACGACTGTAATAGGTCTTACAGGAAAAGGCAAGGGGTGAGAAGGTGAGAAATGGCTTAGTCATGTATAATGGGATAAGAATCCAATGTCTTTGTTCAAACCAGGTCTCTCCATGGTTTTAAGTTTGGTAATGAGTTGCAATTCAGCAGCTTCTCTTTCCAGTCTATTTCTGAAATTCCTTTGTAGTAAAACAGCTACTTTGAGATCTTGTATAGAATGTCCTGGGAGATTGAAGTGTTCTCCTACTGGTTTCTCTGTTTTGTGATTCTTGATGTCAGATTTATGTCCATTTATTCTTTGGCGTAAGGTTTGGCCTGTTTGTCCAATATAGAGAGCTGAAGGACACTGTTGGCATTTGATGCCATACACAATGTTAGATGATGAGCAATTGAATAGTCCCGAGATGGTATGTGTGATGTCGGGACTATTCAATTGCTCATCATCTAACATTGTGTATGGCATCAAATGCCAACAGTGTCCTTCAGCTCTCTATATTGGACAAACAGGCCAAACCTTACGCCAAAGAATAAATGGACATAAATCTGACATCAAGAATCACAAAACAGAGAAACCAGTAGGAGAACACTTCAATCTCCCAGGACATTCTATACAAGATCTCAAAGTAGCTGTTTTACTACAAAGGAATTTCAGAAATAGACTGGAAAGAGAAGCTGCTGAATTGCAACTCATTACCAAACTTAAAACCATGGAGAGACCTGGTTTGAACAAAGACATTGGATTCTTATCCCATTATACATGACTAAGCCATTTCTCACCTTCTCACCCCTTGCCTTTTCCTGTAAGACCTATTACAGTCGTTAAGAGTCGTCAGCAGGCTCATCTCAGCTATCTGCCAATCTCCCATTCCCACCACCCTTCTTAGTAATATCCCTCCCCACCTTCTCACTATATAGAAGGATCTGGCAACTTCTGTTTCAGTGTATCTGAAGAAGTGTGCTTGCACACGAAAGCTCATACCAAGAACTAACTTAGTTGGTCTTAAAGGTGCTACTGGAAGAATTTTTTTTATAAAAGTTCTTATATCAGAAGATGGGTCCAATTATGAACCAATCTTCAAATTTGTTAGATCAGAGGTGACCTATATAGTGAGTTCCAAATGTGAGTCCCATCATCCATGTTCATGGGAGTTGGGAATCCAGTAATATATGGAGGGTACCATGTTGGCTTCCCTTGCATTAGATGGTCTTTAAAAAGCAGATTTGAAAATTTTAGTACTTCTGACTGCTGGCTTTTGATCAGTCAAGTTCTGTTGTACAGCTGACAAATCAAAACATGAGCAATATGTTTTCATGCGCAGGATGCAAGAAACTCATAGGAAAGTTCACTACCTAGTCATCTTCTGAAGGCGTGTGTAGGAAGGCAGCATTGCTGACTGAATGTTGTATCCTAGACATGGTATAAATATCACGCTGTTACTCTTACCTGTACCAGCACATTTTTTGCAAAATATGTGTCCACAGCTGGTGACGTAATAGTCAGATGCGTCCTGGATAAAGCACTGATTGCAATGAAACCAGTCCATGTTGCAAGAAGGACAGGTGAGGCAGAGGTCCTCCCTCAGCTTCTGTTAAGAAAGGTGCAGTATATAAGGAAGATATGTCAATTTTTACCAGTACATGGCACATTTAAGACCCATTGATTTCAACTGAATAGTTAAACTTAATCCCTTCCCTTTGAATAGGTTCAGAAAATCATAGGATTTAAAACTGTAGCAGTAAAGAAGAAAATATTATGAGATGCAATTCTACTGCACTCTTAGCCAAGAGTCCAGTACTTTGTGGCCACCACCATAAGACAGAAACGTGAATCTGAAGTGCAGATCCTCATGGTTGTTGTTTTTTTAACAGCAACACTATCCTCCTGCTTTGAAATGACAGTTCACATCTGTTTTGTCATATTGATGTTTCTTTCCACAGTGGTGCTGCAACAGATGCAACCAGGTCTATAATTTTTATGGTGTCATTTGTTTGCATTGGTGTAAATCATGATGAAGCAGCAGCTTTTTCTGGCCTCAGCACCAGATTTAGGGTGGTTTGGGCAGTTGCCCCGTGTAGGGTACTGAGCCAGGGGACACAAAATCAAGAAAATCAGTAATTGAGAAGATCCATTTGGGGGCACCAAATTTTGGCCTCAGTCAGGGCACCATATTACCAAAGTCCACCCCAGTGGCATGCAAAATTCATGAGCAGATTGATGGGTCTCTGTGCCTCATAACTATGGTTTTTGGGTTGTTGTTGTTTGCACCACTGGCATATCAATCTCTACAGCCACAACAGGTGCTTCAGCCTTTCAACAGTTTTTGATTTCACCCCAAAAGGCATGCTTCTCCACTGTGACATATGGATGGCAACAAACACTGGGTCTATGACTTTTACAATGTAGCCCATGGACATGAATGCATGGTTAGGATTTGACAGTGGATTTGAGGTACCTTAATGTGCAACAATGTGGATCCAGATTCATTTTTTGCACCACACTGATGTGCCAGTGTGCTGAAACCATTATTTTTTACTGTTCAATCTGAAGAGTGTGATTTGATGGTAGATTTTGGAGGGCGAAATCCAAAATATACATGTTTTCACACACTTACAACCTGGTGTGTTTTATCGATTATTTTTTACTATGCGAGTCCGTGGATACAGATATGAGTGGCGATTTGGTGGCAGGATCTGTATCTTGGATTCATGTTTCTGCGCCATGGAAGCACCTTAGGTGCATTTAGGTCTGTGCTTTTATAGTGCAGTCCCTGGAAAAGGATGTTGAAAATGGTTTGAGGGTGGTTTTTTGTGGCCTGCACACAAAAATCAAATGAATTTAGGAGGATCCACCTGTTTATGCACACAATAGATTAGTATTAGTCTTTTAAGTGTATGTTGTGTCTCCTAAAATGGACTAAAAGGGACAACTGTCTGAAAGCAGGGACAATTTATGGTATCAGGGACAGGTACTAGAAAATAGGGACCGTCCCTGTCATCCAGAGACAGCTGGAGGCAAATTCCTATTGAGAACAACAAAGGAAGAACATGACTTAAAGGAAGTGCTGAAGGAATCCACATTTTGAAAGCAGCTTTCCCAAAATTTCTAAGTGAAGGAGGGTCAGGGACCAGGGTCCCACCCCACCCCCACTAATAAAAAGGATTTTCATCAGCTCCTTCAATACCTCTCTTCTTTCTACCCCCACTCTTCTAACCCGCCTGTTTTTCATGCAGCGATTGCCGTCTGAAAAGTCAATTACAGTACTGTATAAAATTCTCAAATTTATAATTTAAGGCAGGGTCGCTTCACACGCCGATAGGCAAGGCAAGTTCCTAACTCGGCCGCTGCCTGTTTCCCGCCTTTTTCTCGAGACTACTTGGCCGCCTCGCGCTGAGCGAAAAACGACCGTTAAAAAAGGCGGGAAACGGGTTGCCGGGGGGGGGGGGAGCGCGAAGGAATCCGGCGCGAGGACTGAAGAGGATTAAGGAGAAGAGGGGGAGGGGCGCAGATGGAGGGCGGCGTTGTGGCTCTGGAGAAGCAGGCGTATAAAAATGGCAGGGTGGGGTGGGTGAGGAAGGGGCTTTTTAGGGTAGGAAGGGGAATACTGTGTGAAAACTAAGAAAAAGGAATGGAGGCGAGGAGAGAGTTTGGGGAATCTGAAAGTGGGCTCCGAGAGTAGGCGAGGACGGGCAGGGAGTTTCTGAGGTAAAAGTGGGTGGGATTCAACTTAAGTATTACTCAAGAGTTGACCCGCTGAAAACGATGAACAACTTGTGCCCATTAATTTCCATGGGTCCCCCTCCCCACTCTCTCTGAGTTTGGTTCATGGTCCAGCTGGGGTTTGGATGGGGGCGGGACACGTTTCTGGTCGCTATTTTTCTTGCCCTTAAAGGCATAATATCTGCGCCAGCTCAGTGGGTAATTTTGGGGTGCCTCGTTGGTGAGAAAAAGCAAAGGGGTTTCGGCAGGGGTTGTGGATCTTCCAGCTCAACCTCCTCGCTGGCTCCTTGGATCTGTCCTTGGGTTAGCTGTAGGGGAAATGGTCGACACTTGTCAGTAAGCTGCACAGGGAGATCCAAGCATTTCCAACCTGCTTTTTCTTTGCCTCTGGAAGCTTGCGCTGCTGGAATCGCCTGCTGCTGCTTAATGAGAGAAACCTGCCAAAATACTTTGGAGGAAGTGAGGAGCACTATGGGGATAAAATGGCTTTTGAGGGCCGTAGATGCAGCAGGAGCCTAGAATAGGGAGGAGAACCTAAATATGGAGGGTGTGGGATCCTAATCTGTGGAGCTGTGGTCCTTTTAAACTGATACCAGAAGGAGGCAGAACCAGCAAGGCCAGGATGGGTTTTATTTCATAGAATTAATACACCATTTGATTGTTTAAAAAAACCACAACAACCCTCAAAGCAGTTTCCAAAAAGGTAATCCGGTAAAATGAAGATGAATTCACAACCCTACTTTAAAACATACATAAATTAAAATACTAAAACAGATTAAAATTACAGTGCTTCAATTTTCCAAGCATCTGGGTAGGTGTGTCTAAACTGGAATGGTTTTAGCAGGTGCTGAAAAAGAGTACAGGAAAGGCGCCTGCTTGATGTCAATTGGCAGGGAGTTCCAAAGTGTCACTGCCATGCTAAACAACTGAGTTCTTACAAATGCGGAACGGGGATTATGTGGCACCTGTGGCAGTGCCAATTCTGCCGATTGAAGCGGCCAAGTAGATGCTTGAAGGGTATGATCTCAGAGATAAACTGGTCCCAAGTTATTCAGGGCTTTATATGCTAATATGAATATGCCTTGAGCTTGGCTCGGTAGCAAATCAGTAGCCAGCGCAGATCCCCGAGTGCAGGTGCTATATGCTGACATTGCCTTGCCCCTGTCAGCAATTGTTCTGCACCAACTGCACCTTCCGAATCAAGCGCAAGGGAAGCCCCACATAGAGCACATTGCAGCAATCCAGTCTTGAAGTAACCAACGTGTGAACTACTGTGGCAAGGCCTCATGGCCCAGGAATGACCATAGCTCTCGAACCAGGCACCATGGGGGTAGCCAGGGTTTATTTTAGGGGGGCAGCCATCATGCTGGGCGGAGGGGGCAAACCCAAGATACAGTATCTGCAATGCAATTGGTCAGTTAGTTAAGTATTTTTATTTCTTTACACCCATGCCAGCCGCAGTTGCTAAAATGCACTTCTAGCCACTCAGTCTCCAAATCAGAGAACTGGAGCCAGAAGCACTCTCAAACTATAGGGAGCAGTTGAATCCTAGTTACCATAAATTTCGAGATGGGGATGTGGAAGGAAGGAATTAGTCATGAGATGTTTACTGCAGTTTTGCTTCATGTCAGTTCCACTTTGATCTTGTTATTCCCCTTTTTCTTTCGTTCACGTGACTGCCTTAGCCCACAACTCTAATGGATTGTCGTGCAGTCGCTGCTGAGTCCCCACACCCTCCTGCTTTTTCTCATCCTCTGCTGTTATCTTCTCTCCTTCCCAGGCCTGACCTTTGCTCTAGCCTGTTCCTGCTGAGATGACGATAAAAAAGAGTCAAGGATGCTCCCCAAAGGCTGGACTTCACCCCCACATTGCAGGAGAACGTGCGAGATCAGCAGAGATAGCAGAGGGAGAAATGTGCCAAGCAAGGGGAAGTGGGGACATTGAACAGAAGGTGCGGGGGAAGAAGGAAGAGGAATAGTACACAGGAAAAGTGGGGGCACACAAAATCCTGTCATTCTGTTCTCTCTCTCCCCCCCCCCGTTTTCAAGTCTCTTTTCTGATTTTCCAGATTTGGAAGTTGAGGGGCTTCCAAAAAAACAGGTCCATCATGGAGCAAAATCGGCACTCCTGCCCCTTTTTAAAAGGGGATTACAGTATATTGGCGGTGCACACACACATCAAGCTGAGTAGGGAGAAAGATTTAAGATCGTTAATAGACGCTATTGAGCAATAAACAGATAAACTGAAGCATCACCACAGTGAATGGTAGCGGCCCAGGGGAGCAGAGGCGGAGGAACCCGTTTCCGGAAACATCGCTATTATTTGCAGAGAACAATTTTGTCAGTGTGTGCCCTTACCGAAAGGCTTGGAGTGAACGTCAGCACAGGGTACTTTACAAGACTTGGCGGGGGTGGGGGGTGGGATGAACCTAAACTGATGTTCTTGCAATCTGAAACGTAACAAGAGGGAGCCACAGTTGCAGGGGTGGAGGAGGAAAAGAAGAGATTGGTAAAGCTCTGGATTGGATATGAGTTTTGTGAGGAAATCCAGCAGCGTGTAAACTTGGCATTGCGTGCTTACAGTATTGCAGAAAAGTATTGGGGTTAACTAAAGGAAAGCTTTATTTTTAAAACTTACATCCCGCCCTTCCTCCAATGACTCCAGGGCGGGTCATAGTAATAAAACACGCAAATAATATAATGCACAATAAAACAATGCAGCAAAGTTAAGTTTGATCTGTGACCTAAAAGCTCTTACGTGGAGAAAAAGATTGGAAGGGGGTGTAGAAAGAGGAATACCAGTACAATAGTGTGAACATATTTATGTATAGTGAGAATTCTTTGAAATTGTGCAATGAAAGAGTTGGTCATTTCTTTCGGAAATGAAAGGCACCCGTTAACCTGAGGAACTATGTCACGTGGTCCCACGACGATATGGAATAATGTAGCAGTTGTTGGGGCTAGATTCCAGAGCGATCAGATACGTTTCCACGGGGGTCGCGGATTATGGTGGATCAATCTGCTCAGGTAACGAGCTGGTGTCTCGCGGGTTAGGCTCATGTCGACTAATGCGTGTTCCCCACCCCCTGCAACAGCGGACGGGGCACCTTTGATACTATTAGAAGACGAGACCGAACAAGGCATAACTAGAGCCAGTGGCATCGGAAGGCGAGCGAGATCCCAAAGCGACAACACGACCAGTTTCCGTGGATGAGTTTTAAGCGGAGAGGTAAGGCGAGAGGGAGGAGGAGTCTGTCTCTGCCTCTCCTGGAGCGGAGAATTATCTCCCCCCGCCTCGCCCCAGGACCGGCAGCGGCTGGTTCAGCACAAGAGTAGGGGAAAGAAACTCAGGAGGGAGAAAAACAAATGCAGAGCAGAGAAGCTCGAGAGCTGGTCTGCGAGAAGGAATGAGAAGCCGAGAGACCTGGTGGGGAGAGAAGCTCAGCTGGGACAACAAAACCGGCGAATCAACCATCAAAGCGAGAGAAACGCTGCAATGAGAAACCACCCTGGCACCTAGAGCGATCCCTGTCCAAACTGAGCCACAAGGAAGATCTAGGGAAATCTTTTTAGAACAAGCGCCACTGATCAGAATAAAACTGTGGTAGTGGGAGTGTGGGAGCTGCACAAACAAGATCAAACCAGTCGGCTTCCCCTGCACTGTTGTGCGGTTCTCCTCCTTCCCTTCAGGGCAAACTACAAAAGAAGAAACGGCAACAACAACGTGGGAGAGGAATCCCACATCATCTGCACCTGTGATTTGGAGCGGAAAATATCTAGTACTTACTGCATGTGAGAGAGGGTCAGTTGGATATCAGAACCAAAGAAAATCTAGCCGCCGACACCCAGATCAAAGCTGATAGAGAGACCTAACTCAGTTCTAACAAGGTTGGTGCTAGAACCAAAGCAAATCCAGCATTTTCTGGTATTAGAAAGGAAGTTTCTAATCAGGAAGAAGATAGAACTAATTTGCTTCTAAAAGAGAGACAGCAGATCTGGCCATCACCTGAAGCACAGACTGGGACATCCCGACTCTAAATATTTCAGACAGAGATCCCCAAAGTGGACTGGCAGAGCAAGACTAGGAACAGGTATACTGTAATTTGGAGCTGGAAAGTTTGCAGAAGTCCATTTTCAAAAGATTCAAGCCTGTAACTGGATCAGCAGACACAGAGTGAATCCAGAGTCATTCCAGTTCTAGGAGAGCCATCCACAACCTCTAACCCATAGTTACTTGGTGCTGACCAGTTCAGCACTATGGAGGATGGAGCACGTCATCGAGGTGGTTCCGAAAAGGGTTCGGATAGCCCTGAAAAAACAGAAGAAGGTGGTGTTGCACTCAAGAAAGAGATTGGGCTGATGAGCGCATGTGGCATTATAGTGGGTGAGTGGGGACTCTGGTGGGATGTTATTTTCCCTGTTTGCCCTGAACTGGACAATACTATCTTCTCATATTCTTCTAACATTGGGTGATATTCATCGTCCCCTATAACCCAGGAAGCAGAGGTCCTGCTACGACCCTCTATCTTAGCCTTGGATCTTCTGTCTTTCCTGTAGCAGTGATTAGCACCATGCCCCAACTTGGCTAGGAGGCTTGTGGCTCATATTCTGCAGTTACCAGAATGAGGGATGAAAACCTTCCTTCTCTTTATTTATTTATGCTCCTTTCTAAATTTAGCCACCATTTCTTTTCCCCCCCTGTTTGTCTTCCTTTCCCTCCTTTCTATAAATACCTTAGAGCTGTCAGTTCACATCACCAATCCGATTAGAGCTAGTCTTCCCCTCCCTGAAGCAGTTCCAGCACCACCAACTTGAATTCCTCTTAACCCTAGCCTGTTTCATTCTCCATTGAGATAACCAGATTCCTGGCCAATTCCCAGCTCATTTTGCTGTGGTACTCCACCCTAAAGCCCTTCTATGTTTTGGGACACAAACAATCGCTGATAAATATATACAACCCTAAAAACATTAGCCTCTCAGCAGTGGGTGTGGAATGCTTGTATATACTGCTGTCATGGCCCAGAAGGAGATGGATCTCAGGAACAAGCAAGAATGGGAACATACACAGCTGCTTTGCGCCGGATGAGGTTGCAAATTCATGGCGGGCAAGATTTCTCTGAACTGCCCCTTGCCAAAGTAGCCAGCTCTCTGAGATGGACAAGCAATGAAGTCCTCCAGTTGTCCCTGCCTCATACGGAGATGCAACTTAGACTCTTGGGCTGTGGTGTGGTTCGGGGTTTTTTGCTGTGGAGATGGTTGCTTTTGGTTTTTTGTATCTTGAGATTTATGTGAAATTTTTTCAGTTTGGTTATGTATTTTTATGTTCGTTTTATTGTTTACAACTACTTTAGTTATGCATTTTTTTCATGTAAGCTGCTGTGAGCATGGTTTGAACCACAGAAAAGCAGCATACAAATAAAATTATGTAGGGTTCCATGGCCTAGGGGACTTCTGATTTAAAGGCTGCCAGCAGAGCCATGCAGGAGCAGATCGTACCTTTACAGTTCCCCAAACAGTTAGTGACTGGAGTTTGTTTTCCACCCCAGTGCAGCTGGAACGTGGCTCTCTCGGAGCATGTTTGTTCCAACTCCATCAGTCTCATTCCAGATGGCTTTGTTTCAGCAGGTGCCAGGAGACCGCTGAACAAACAGAGGAGGACGAGGACGAGGAAGCGCTTTGAAAGAGAAAACCCTTGCTTCCCTACTTGTCCAAGCCTCACTAATACCCAAATTCTACCTACTTATTGAGTTCTCCTCCCACTGCCTCTGCCCCTCATTCCACAGTGTCCTGCATTGCTCTATTCTCTCTCTCCATCTCTGCACGCTAGGATGGCAAGTTGTCATCTATCCGCACTTTTCAGTATTCCTTGCCCTGCTTCTTTGGTTCCTTCTTGATCAGAAGGATCATTAAAGCCCACCTTAGGGAGAGTTTCCACTTTCCCAAAGCACGACACATAACCAGTTCCTCCTGTATTTCTTTCCACATATTCAAGCCACTCCAGCCTTTCCTTCATCCCTCTTTCTTCCCTTAGCCACCCCCTTCCCCATCTTCTCAAGTTTTGTGTATACAGTAATTCTCTGGCCCCTCTCACTTCCACTGGCCTGTTGCAATGCAGCCCAACCCTACCCTGCGGCTGGTACTTTCAGCCACACCTCCACCCAGCCCTTTGGCTTCAATTCACTTCTGCAGAGTTTTAATTTTCTTAATGAAAAATAGTGGAATGATTCTGTGCGATGGGAATAGAGCCAGAATGTGTCCACAAGCATGGAAAGCTGGACAGTGCACACTCTGAGGTATTCAGCCAGCAATGTAGTGACAGGGACAAATGCATAAATAATAGCTCCCATCATCCCTGTCTAACAGGACCAGTGGTCAGGGATGATGGGAACTGTAGTCTCAAAACACCTGGAGGGCCGAGTTTGCCTATGTCTGATCTGGACGAATATTCCAGTGGAATTTTATTTTATTTGATAATTTTAAAGCTCTTTTTCACAAAGAGAAATGTGCCAGACTGAGATCCCCAGCGATGCCTTTGGAGCATCTCCCAGGTTATAGAAGATAACAATGTCCTCTATACTTGCACACAATGTCCCCTTTCCTTGCACACAATGTCTTCTATACGCATTGAAGCCACAGTTGGAATTATATGGCCAGAAATTTGCTTTTAAAAGTGGTAACCTTCCTGCTTTGGCCATGGGGCTATTTTTGAAATACAGATTCAGTATGCTGAAGCAAAGCAAGGCTACAAAAAATGGAAGGTTTGGAATCACAGATAGGCTAGTTGCTAAGCATACAGTCCTGGCCTCCCCAGACACAGGAGACGTGATCTGCAAGTACTTGGCATATGTGTGCAATCAGGCCACCTGTAGGGAAAAAAATAGATCATTACCTCCCAGTCCTAAACCTATTTGCTAAGAATTAAGTGCTTGTTTCTATTATTATTATGTTACATCAACATGAGTTGACTTTAAATAGTCTCAGATTTTCCTTTTCACCTTAAAAATTGGGTATATATTATATTATATTATATTATATTATATTATATTATCATCTTTGGTGTTATAGAAATAGAAAATACGTTAAATAACAAAGTGGTATAAACAATTTCCATTCTGAAAAGTTTTATAACACAAACATGGATATTTCTATTTCTTCTTACCAGACAGAGAATTTGATTAGTACAAGAGGTAGTGTGTTCTCCAATTGGTGATATATGAAGAAGCTGACATTTAAATGTCACCCTAAGTTAACCTTTCTTATTAGACACAGATGGTAATTCCACTTCTTGGGCCAATATCTTAGGCTCTGCAAACCCATATAGATAACTACAATGTTTGTTGCACTAGAGCAGCAGTAGCTAGCCTGTGGCCCTCTGAAAGTTGCTGCATTCCAGTTCCCAAAACCCTTGATCATTGGTCATGCTGGCTGGAGCTGATGGGAGTTGGAGTCCAATGGCATCTGGAGAGCCTCTGCACTAGAGAGAGTCTCCCCTCTCACCATTTCCCTCTATGATTTCTAATCTCTCTGTACCCCTTTGTTTCTTCTCCAGGTAACATCATTGGATCAGGGATCTTTGTGTCACCAAAGGGTGTGTTGGAGAATGCAGGCTCAGTAGGACTGGCACTAATTGTGTGGATTGTAACGGGTCTTATCACAGCCGTGGGGGCTCTGTGCTATGCAGAATTGGGAGTCACCATCCCCAAATCTGGAGGCGACTATTCCTATGTCAAGGACATTTTCGGGGGACTGGCTGGGTAAGTGAGGAAAGAAGAAATAAGGATGTAAGTAGGTGGCTGGGTATGTGATGGGGAAGTGGAGCAGGATTAAAAGTAGGAGGGGATGAGTTTTGAGGGGCAGATTGTCTAACTCTTTCACACTTGGAATATTTCTCTCAAGGTTCCTGCGGTTATGGATTGCCGTCCTGGTGATCTACCCCACCAACCAGGCTGTTATTGCCCTCACTTTCTCAAACTACGTACTGCAGCCACTCTTCCCCACCTGCCTTCCCCCAGAAACCGGATTGCGACTGCTCGCTGGGGTCTGCCTTTGTAAGTACTGAGCCCACTACCATCCTTTAGCCATGAATATTGGGCTGATTCAGATTGACTGAACTGGCAGTTTGTAAGTTCCTTGCAGGGAGGTTAAATGACATTGTGCCAAGACAAGAGTTATCACACAGTTTCCAGTGCATTTCCCCATCACTTTCCTTACTGCAACCCCCTCCCCAATCAATTATCATTTAACAACCTGAATTTGCTGGTATGTGACTGAATCACACCCCAAAATAGTGACATTCTGGAAGCACTTTTTATCTACTCAAAGACCCTGGAGTTATGTTACAGTTGATCTAGCCAGCAGCAGATTCTCCCTCAAGAGTTTCAAACCACGTGTAGTTATTCCTCAGAGGCATGTATAGCTATGGCCAACTCACCATTTCTACACATTTAGTAATTATTCCAATATCCAGTGTGATGTTGAAGCTAGGCTGGTATACTTGGACCAGAAAGATATAAGTTTGCATCTTTGTTTGGCCTACTAAATTTACTGAGTGACCTTGGGCCAGTCCCTCTCTCACACCTAGTCTACTTTGCAAGGTTGCTGTAAGAATAAAACAGGTTAACTCACATCTGTGTAAGCCACTTTGAGGTCTTTGGAGTTGGAGTGGGTACAAATGTGTGGAATAATGTGCATTTGGCCTGCATACCAAAAGAACAAATTCTTTCACTCTTTCGTAAAGGTGTATCACTGTTTGACCTGTGTTCTAGGTACTGTGAGCTATAAAATACAAATAATGACAACAAATGTTCTTAAAATAGGGTAAAGGTAAAGGTACCCCTGCCCGTACGGGCCAGTCGTGTCCAGCTCTAGGGTTGTGCGCCCATCTCACTTAAGAGGCCAGGGGCCAGCGCTGTCCGAAGACACTTCCGGGTCATGTGGCCAGTGTGACAAGCTGCATCTGGCGAGCCAGCGCAGCACACGGAACGCCGTTTACCTTCCCACTAGTAAGCGGTCCCTATTTATCTACTTGCACCCGGGGGTGCTTTCGAACTGCTAGGTTGGCAGGCGCTGGGACCGAGCAACGGGAGCTCACCCCGCCACGGGGATTCGAACCGCCGACCTGCAAGTCCTAGGCGCTGAGGTTTTACCCACAACATCTTTTGGTGTTCATCTTGCATCCTACTAATCTGAAATAGGGCTCCTTACCCACAGCTGTGTAAGCAGCATTGGAATTTCTCCTCCAAATAATTCTGGGAAATATAGTTTGCTAAGGGTGCTGGGACATGTAGCTCTGTGAGGGGGTGCATTGCTCAGGATTCTTGGAGTGTGTGTGTGCTTTAAATGTATGGTGTGTATGCAGCCTCACTCTAAAAGCAGCCCACATGCAATGAGTACAAGACAGGAGCAGAAAGGTTAGAAGGGTCAGAGTGAGGAACACAGGAAGTAGAAGGAATGCCCAAATGCCAGGAGATTCTTTCCACCAAAGCTTTAAGCCATTTCTGTCCGTCTGTCTACAGACTCCCCCCACCTGTCCTGTCTTGGATGTCTGCACAGTTGCCCCAATCTGAATCAGTGGGGAGTGGGCAGCTGTGTTCCCCATGAACTCAAAGACATTTAGGAGGGATAATTTTCACTGAGGTTACTTTAGGACATCAGTTGCTGGAAAAATCAGGCCTGAACTAGTTTTGTTCCTTTGTAGCTCCAAGGCAGGGGTGGGGGTGGGGAAAGACAAGCACCAGCCAGGGAGGGGATTTGGCTGAGGCGCTTATGCAAGCCAGCTGCAGCAGCTCAGCAAGAGTTTATCCATCGAGTTAAAGCCAGTTACTCAGCAGCTGAGTCAGCTAAAAAGGGAGAGATTATATGTGCATATGAAAGAGAGGCAGGGAAGAAGAAAAATCTATGCCTCCAGACCTCAACAATGAGGAGCTGCTTACTAATGGGCCTTTTGGCCAAATTTTGAAATCGAATACTGGAATGCAAAGGCTGTGGAATTAGTAAAGAACAACAACCAGACGAGAGGGATTGGAAACAGATAACATTGGACTGTCAATTACAGTTGAAGGATTGAAGTCTTGTTTCTCTTCCAGCATGCCTTTCAAGTGAAGATTTTTATCCCAGCCTTTATCTATATTCGCCTAGAAATTTCATTTATATGTTGATGTTATTATTGTTAAATCACTTCAGGACGCTTTGTGTGGCGTGATTTATAAATTAATTCAATCAAACAAACAAACAGAGATAATACTGGTGGTTCAGAATAGCCAGTGGTAAAATTTAGCAGGAAGACTGATGAGAGGGCTATGGCTGATGATTGGAGGTAATCGTTGTGAGACTGGAATTGGGCAGTGTCAGCAGAGCCTTGTGAAGCAAGACTTAATCCGCTTTATCTAGTGTACTATGGTTTCTGTTTAGTATCTCCAGTGCTAACTGACGTAAGCAAGCAGCCTAGAACAGGCCAGAATGTTGTTTTCCTGTACCAGTCCCAGCTTGATAGCCACAGACTGGCCTGGATAAATTTGTTGGTACTTTAAAGGAGGACACAGAGATGCCATGGAAGTGGCATTACTGGTCTCTGACCTCTCTGAATGAAGCACTGGATCTATTTTGAGGTCAGGAAAAGGGTGGCTGGTTTTGATTAGCCCCTGGGACAGTGTGTGCTAAAAAAATTAGCAACAGATCTGAGCCACACCCTCTGGCTCTAGCATCAGCTCTGAGATTCTGTGTCTGAAAGGATCCCATGGAATTGGAGACTCACTGGCCTTAATCCAGTCCTGCCGAGTGCCAGAGATACTGAGAAACAAGGGAACTTCCAGGAGTTTTGACTCTGAGTTGGAACATAAGGCAGTAACATATGTTCCTGTAATATTGTGAAGCCAGCTCTCCCACCTCCCACCCCTGAAATACTCATTTGACGCTACTACTCCCCACACCAAACCACAACATATTTCCCCATAGAATCCTACACTCAGATCCACCCATTCATCCTGGAGTTATTCCTGGACTACTCCCAAGATCCCTTTCCAAAACCTTAGGCAGCCCTAATCTATTATTGGGATCTTCGAACCAAATCTAGCTCTTGATCTCATATCCTCTTTTGGGGATCTACAGAAACAGATTGGGTCTCTGTGACCCAACTTTATCCTGGAAAGGAGATCAGACTCTCATCCTCACTACCTTCACCCTCCATTCATACGTAATTGACCACATAACTTCAATTTCACTGCAATCCCTCATATATACAACCCCCCTTGAAGCTTATGGAATATGTTCCTGAAGAAATCAAGTTGTTTAAAGTACATGTTCAAGGGCAATAAATGTGCACTACTTACCTCTTAACACATGTCACTCTCTTGTTAAATGCTCTGTTGCTTCTTCAGGGTGATTAACAAACAGTATAGTTTAAAGGCAGTCATATTGGTTTCCAACTTGTATGCAGCGAATGTACATAACTATGTATAATAGAATCATAGTTAGAAGGGTCCCCAAGGGCCATCTAGTCTAACTCCCTGCAGTGCTGGGATATCAACTAAAGCTTCCATGACAGATGGCCAGCCAACCTCCACATAATCTCCTATGTGGAGAATCTCTCTGTTTTATAGATAAATTTTATGTGTTAAACAGCCTTAAAATGCACACATAAATGCACACACCACTCTCCTTTCCCCAGCCCCAGACTGGTTTTCTGTTAAGCTGCCTCCAGGCTTCCTGTTTTGAGCCTTTTGGACTTGAACTGATTGTGCAAAGGGATGCAGAGTAAGCAGAGAAGTTTCCACTTCCTCTTGGTCTGTTGTGTTTTGGGGGTCCTGTTAACTCTCTCTTCCTTCTCTCCCACCCGCCAAAGAAAAAAGCAATGAGAGGACATTAGACAGAGCACGAATGAGATACATTTTTACCTCTCACCAGCGGCGAAGCAAGCTGATTGGGTGGCTGGGGCGGTGCACGTGCTCTGTGCCGGGGGGGGGGGTTGGCTCTAAGAAGTCTGCCTGCCTCCTCCCACTCAACTGCCCTATAGCTGAGGGGGAGGAAGCGGGCAGACCGTTTGGGGCAGCGGGGAGCCTGCGGGCGCCCAAGCCACCGCATCACTCCCAGGAGAAATGCGTGGCTCGGGCACACTGCAGGCCCCATGGAGAGTGCCGTCCGCATTTTGTCACCCCCCCCCCCCCAGTGGTGACACTTTTCATATAATGTAAACAGACTATGTATCTGGAGAACAGGTACCTCACTCCTCAGAGATGTTTAATTTTTTTTTCAAACTTTAATGCCAACTTGTTATGGAATTGTCAAGTTAAAAAAGAGTTGACATGAAAGAGAGCATGTGCATGTATGTGACCCTAGACGTCAAGTTTCTTTTCTCCCTGCATTGCAAACAAAGCATTAAGCTCCTGTGCTAGGGTGCTTTTGCATGTTTTGTAAAAGAACTCCTTCTTTGTGTAAACCAGAGAGTAAATGTGGGCATGCAGTTATGCCTTGGTGGTGTTGCTGAGTCTGAGTATTGATATGCTATATCAGGAGTGGCGAATGGGATAGCCAGTGGCCCTCCTGATGCCATTGGACTCCAACTCCTATCAGCCCCTGCAGCAAGCATGGCCATTAGTCAGGGATGCTGGGACCTGTAGTCCAGCAACAGCTGGAGGGCCCCATAGTTATCCAAATACTTCTTTATTGCGACTGCAGCCTTTTATAAGACCATTTGTATGTGTGATAGCTTGCCTCTACATTTTGATTATTGTTAAAGTTTTGTGCATATATCGTGGGGAGTGTGGAAGTGTGATGGATTGTGTGATGGATTTGGGCAGGATAAATGGAAGGTCTGATTTGTCACTCCTGTTTGCTGTGGTGGGTAGGTACTGGAAGGTTTAGGGGAGTAAGGGTTTCTACCAATCTGTCTGCCTGTCTGTAAACCCTGTTTGTGTGGTGTTAGGTTACCAGGGGCCAGGGGCTGTTTGTGCTGACGGGATGTTTTGATGGAGTCAGGCTGGGTGCCAAATAGGTCACCACCTCCCCCTCCCTCATCTGTTTGTTTTTCATTCCCTCAAACTTCCAGGAACATTTATAGGAACTGTGGGTTTTTCCTTCCCATATACTGCAGGGCACAGATATAACCCCAGATTACAATCCTGAGGGGTGGGTCATGTACCTTGGTCCCCTTCAAATAATAAGGGACAGCCCAGGAAATAGTATCTGTGATCACTTGTCCGCTGATCATAAATTGTTTTTTTTTTTCTGAATAGCTTCACCCTTAAATAGTTGTAGGAGCAGAATATATTTGTACCATTATTATGAGAGGTGGCGATATCATAAGAGATTTACAGAATATAACCCAGGCCATAATCACAATTTCAGTCAAAAACCAAGGAAGGCTATGGCTGCTCTGAACCAGAAAGCTGTCCTTGTTTGCTCCTGGAAAGTGCCAGTGCAGCATCTGAATTTGCCCCTAACGAAACACATTGCTCCCAGCATTATCTTGTGTCCAACAGTCATGAAACTGGCCTTGACTGAGAGATTTAGGCCAGAATAGGAATGTTGACTGTCCCTTCCCCCACTGACTTTCCTGCTTCTCCACAGTACTGCTGACTTGGGTGAACTGTGCCAGCGTGCGTTGGGCCACACGTGTCCAGGATATCTTCACGGCAGGGAAACTGCTGGCGTTGGGACTTATCATTGTTATGGGAGTCGTACAGATCTGCAAAGGTGAGGCCCAGCCTGGTCAGACAAAGAAGGGGACAGGAGTCTCCCCAACACACTGTATTTGCCTCCCCTCACCCGCCCCACATACACACACCAAGGAGAATAAGCTGCAGGGTTTTAAATTCAGGGTTATCAACATTCCTTAGTAAGCAGATTTAGGGACTGGATTGGCTTCCATAGTTTCCTGCCCCAGTCTGTATCAGAGAGGGGGAGAATTAGCTGACCCAGGGAAAGGGAGGGAGAACAGTCCACCTGTTTTGTTTAAAGAACCCTTTTTGTATTTCAATATCTCCTTTGTGCAGGTGAATACTTCTGGCTGGAGCCGAAACATGCTTTTGAGTTTTTCCAGACACCAGATGTGGGATTGGTGGCTCTATCCTTCTTACAGGGCTCTTTTGCCTACGGGGGCTGGAACTTCCTCAACTATGTCACTGAAGAGCTGGTTGACCCTTACAAGTGAGTCAGTGTCCCCCTTGGTGGTGATACAGGGGAATGAGACCCACGTTGACTTTTATTCCTCTCTTCCACTCTACAGTCGTACCTTGGTTCTCCAACAGAATGCATTCTGGGAATCCGTTCAACTCCTAGAACTGTTCAAAAAGCAAGACACTGCTCCCGATTGGCTGCAGGAGCACCCTGCAGCCAATCAGAAGCTGCAGAAGCCACACTGGATGTTTGGCTTCCGAAAATAGTTCGAAAACCGGAACACTCACTTCTGGGTTTCGATCATTCAGGAGCCGATTTGTTTGGGAGCCAAGCCGTTTGAGAACCAAGGTACAACTGTAATTGTTTTTCCTCACAGGAACCTGCCTCGAGCCATCTTCATCTCCATTCCCCTGGTCACCTTCGTCTACGTCTTCGCCAATGTGGCCTATGTCACTGCCATGTCGCCCCAGGAGTTGTTGGCCTCCAATGCTGTCGCAGTGGTGAGGCCCCATCTACACCATTGTGCAAATTCACCTTCCCCTTGTTTCCAAATACAATGCCCCTAACCACATGCTCTCTTCCTGCTCCCTTCCTCACAGACATTTGGAGAGAAACTGTTAGGAGTCATGGCTTGGATCATGCCCATCTCTGTTGCCCTTTCCACTTTTGGAGGAGTAAACGGATCACTTTTCACTTCCTCTAGGTGAGTAAACATGGGAGTACATACCCCAAAAGCTGCAGCTCTGCTGGCACAACAGACTTTTGTGTGTGCAATTAAGCTTCCTCTCCTGTCTCATGCAGCACCCTTGTGTACCCTTAAATTCAGCTCTGAAGGATTGTGTACCCTCTGGAGCAGATTTTGGTGGGCATGGGAGGAGGAGAGGAACCACAAATCCCATTGCACCAGTGGACACAACCGACTGCCTTCAGCAGACTTTCAGTGATGTATTCTCATTTACAGGTTCCATCTGCTGAAATCCTCGGCTATCAAGTTCCATTATAGCAGCAGCTCCCCTTCCACACACAACTGCATTGCTCACCCATGTCTTCATAGTGCTGCCTCTCTAATTCAGCTCTACTTTAACACCTATATTAGGACTGGGGAACCAAGTTGGCCCTTCATCCATTTAAGCCTTCCCCATTCTTTCTCGGGGTCTTTTCTTTAGTAAGTCCTGTTCACAGTGTGGAGCCAGCTTCCTTCCTGAGTGCTGATCAAAGTAAGTAAATAATATTGCAGCACACTGCTTGCATTTATGATGTTCTCTCTCCAACATTCACAGACTATTTTTTGCTGGAGCCCGGGAAGGCCACTTGCCCAGCGTATTGGCTATGATCCACGTGCGACGCTGCACTCCCATACCTGCCCTACTTTTCACTGTGAGTCATCAAAAAAAGAGTTGGGAGGGGGACAGTTGATGCATCAGTGAGGGATGAGAAGAAAGCGTCTGCCAGTGCAGAGTTAGAATTGCCAGTGACTGAAGAACTTGGCAGGGGCATTTTCCTGGGAATTAATGGGATTAGCCAGCAGGTGCTGTCAGTTTGGCAGACCAAGTGCCTTGGGCGATTTCTCTGAAAACAATATAATTGCATTTTCTCTCTCCTTTTGTCTGTCTCTGGCAGTGCCTTTCAACATTGCTTATGCTAGTAACAAGTGATATATATACCCTGATCAATTATGTGGGCTTCATCAACTACCTGTTCTATGGAGTGACTGTGGCTGGGCAAGTTGTGCTGCGCTGGCGGGAACCTCACCGACACCGTCCCATCAAGGTAAGACGCTGGCCATCACATTTCTGCTGCTCTATTTATGTCAGCCCCTGTCACCTTCTCACACCAGTGTTGTCTTCCCTTGGAACCACACAGGATGGATTAAGCTAAATCAGTGTCACATCACTGATTTAAAACACATGGTTTTAAAGCTCCTGTTTCCAACTGAATCAAACCTTTATACCAGAACCTGTAGTCCTCCAGTTGTTGCTGAACATTCCCAGTGTTCCTGGCCATTGGCCTTGCTAGCTAGAGCTGATGGGAGCTTCAGATGCTCTTAAAGGGCCACAGGATCCTATATGACCTAGGAACATAATCCAGAACCTCAGTGTTTCCTGAGTGAGGGCAAAGGCTGAGGGTCTGGGAGACACTGGAGCAGAGCAGACTACCACTTCTTGTTTCTGGAGCACTCAGCAAAGAATTTCCCCGTGGCACCACCGCTGCTAACAAAACTGGTGGGTGTCTTGGAGTGTGGGTCCACTTTTGGCCTATTTTGACTAGCAGCAGCAGATCCCCATTGCTAGAGCTGGAGGCTGAGCTTGGGACCTTCTGCATGCAAGGCATGTCGTCTATCACTGGGCTAGGATTCATCCCACCTCTGCTAGCTTTGTTCTTGATAAAGAAACCTCTGTTCTCCCAACCTTTTCCCTTGCATCCCACTTCCTGATGCTCCTGCCCAGATCCAACCCATCTCTTTCCTCCCCAGGTGAGCCTGTTCTTCCCCATAATCTACCTGCTGTTCTGGGCCTTCCTGTTGGTGTTCAGCTTATGGTCAGAACCTGTGGTGTGTGGGATTGGCCTAGCCATCATGCTGACAGGTGTCCCAGTCTACTACCTAGGTGTGCATTGGCAGAACAAACCACCTGCCTTCCACACGTTTATTGGTGAGTCATGAGCAGATAATTGGGTGGGAATTTTTTGAAATTCCATTTTGAAAAATGACGCTGCGGGTTTTCTTCTCCTATCTTAAAGCTCACCCGCTTACTCTTATTTTCTTGCAGAGGTAGTGACTCGGCTAGGACAGAAGCTTTGTGTTGTTGTGTACCCTGAAATGGATTCAGGGAAACCTAAAACCAACCTCAGCAAAGAGACCAAAGAACAGCTGGAGCCAATGTGTGGAACTGAAGACTCGAAGTATCCTCAGAACTGAGCCTTCTTGGTGGCTGGGGGTAGAAGAAGCAGCCAGTGATGGGCTGCGCAGTACCCTTTGGGGGCACTGAAGTAAATGGGAGCTCCCTGCACAGCTAGAGCTCTCTTCTTGCTCCCAACAGCACCACACGCTGGGACTGGAATAGCTGGGAATGCCTCACTAGTGCCTCACCCAGTTTCCTGCACTAAACCCCTGCTGGGGCTGGAGTACCCACATCCACCACTCCCCACCAGCAGTGCCCCCTGCTGGAGCTGGAAAAGATGGGAGCTCTCCGCACAGCCAACGACCCCACACCCACATCCCCGGCGCACCCTGCTGGAAGGGGCTCCTTCGTTATTGTTGCCTTATATTGTTGGGAATATTCTCTTTGGGTTTGAACCTCATTTCGTGGGAGAGGGTCCTCTCCCATGGTTTTTGTGCCCTTGTATTTTTCACTTTTCTCTCTTTCTCTTTTTTTGATGTAATAAATTAAGCTAAACTTGCCATCCCTGTTGCCTTAAATGCTGGATTCTAGGATGTGTAAAATACTGCTTTGTACACACCATCCATTCTGCTAACTCTTGCTTTCCCAGTGGAATTATTTCACAGAGATTGCTACCACCTTGACAAGTATTGCGCTATTTTGATCGGGCATGCCAGTCTTTCCACTCAATGGAATTTTGAAAGATAAACCTCCATTTCCAGAGCACGTTGGCCAGAAGGCGATGTAATATTTTCATTGGCATAGCATGCTGGTAGAAACTGACTCAGGAGTATCAGAGAGACCTTACGGAGTGAGGAAAGGCAGGTTTAAAGGTTAATTCCTGCACTGCAATGTGAGAAGGTAGGGCACGAAGACTTTCACTATCGGGACAGGAATGGCCCTCACACCCACAAATTACCCCTGTCCTCCAAGAACATGAGAAGAGTCCCACTAGATTTAATTGAAGGTCTGCCTAGTTTCACGCCCATAAGCTGGGCATGTAGTACACAGCCCTCCTCCAGTAACTGGTTCCTGATGTACAGTAGTGGCAACAGAACATAGTGGTTATATTTCACTGGGATGGGAAACAGGCCTTGACAGGTCTCACTGGTGCCTGGTCCCTGCTGGGACTGGTACAGTGGGAGGTAGGAACATCAATGGCAGGTGGAGCCAGAGCCAATGAAAGGCAGAGCCAACTCATAGTTTTGCCCCCATCCTCCTCCCTGCTGAGTTCTAAAGACAACACTGCCCATTCACCCAGTTTAGAAATGCCATTTCAGAGCTTTTGGGGTTTGCACAATCCTGAATAATATTGCGTCCTGTTGCTGCTGGAGCCAGCTGGACTGACAGGGTTGCAAGCCTCCAAAGGACCACTGAAGATGTTCAGATGAGCAAGAGAGTTAGCTTTACCCCTACAACAGGAGGGAAAGGTCTGATGGCCGAAATGCCCATGTGGTTAGAGTGCATGTCAGCTGGGAGACTCAGGTCACACCTGCACCTTATGTTTATAGAGCTAAGCCACCCAACAGTCTTGTTTCCCCCTCCCCCCCCAAAAAAGAATCTTGGGAACTGTAGTTCGTTAAAGGTGCTGAGAGAGTTGTGAAGAGGCTTCTATGCCCCTCACAGGGCTACAATTTTCAGAGTTCTGAACGTCCCTAACCAACTGCAGTTCTCATGAGACCTGGGGGAAGCCATGATGGTCAAAGCGGTGTCATGGTGTTTTAAACGTGTGGCTGGTTCGAATCCACTCAGCTACAAGGCTCCTTGACTGATTTGGGGCCAGCCACTCTCATCTTAAGGCAACCTCACAAGGTTCTATGGATAAAATGGAGGGCAGGGGGAGAAATGTGTGTGTGTGTATCCTTGAAGTTACCAAAGGAAAGACAATCTATAATGTATAAGAAAGGGAAACAAAACAGGTGAAAGTTAAGTCTTCCCTGACACGGGCAGTCTATCCTCACATCTCCTTCATATGTGGCAAATCCCTACCCCGTGTTTCCATATGGTGATCTACATGGTACCGTGGCAATTATAAAAGAGGCTGGTTCTTTCACTGCAGAGTGAAGTGATTTTGACAACTTTCTATGCAAGGGCAACCTGCCTGGGCCTCCCGCAGGAGGAACTTTTGGAGTTCATTACCAAATTAATTGGAAGATCTCTGCCAAAGCATCCTTCAGTAAGAGCTCTACACACCAGGTGAGTGGGCACACCACCAAAGGCTTCTAGGGCAAGCCTTCCCTTTCAAACTCAAAACAGCTATTTTTGGTTTTTTTGCACTGCTCCCTATCTCAGTGCAGTTGCACTACTGGCCTCAGGGCCCCACCTGCTGGTGTTCAGAGACACCGCAAAGGAAAACTACGGCAAGTTTTTGCAAATTTCAATATGGCCCCTGATAGGTGGCAAGGGGGCTTCCAGAAGCAAGCCCTCTGGTGCAAATGCTGGCAAAACTGCAACAAAACTTTCACACCATTGTGCATATGTGCCCCCATTTCTTTCTTTGGTTTAATTCCATCATTTACCATCCACAGGGTCAATGGGAGCCATAGTTCAGCAACATCCAGGTTGGACGCAGGTCCCTCAGCCCTCTGCATAGCTCAGTGGCAGAGCACCTGCCTTAATAATAATGATAATAATAGTGATTATGATGATAGTTTTATTATTTATACCCCACCCATCTTGCTGGGTTGCCCCAGCCACTCTGGGCAGCTTCCAACACATATAATAAGACATCAAACATTAAAAACCTCTCAATACAGGGCTGCCTTCAGATGTCTTCTAAAAGTTGTATTGTTGCATGCAGAAGGTCACAGGTTCGATCCCAAGTGGCGATAGGTGCTGTTTGAGTGAGGCAGCGTACGGCTTATGGCTGGCGGGGAGTGGGAGGAAAAGTGCCCCCAGGATCACACATTAACATTGCATGACAGTAATGTGAAGACCCTCCTGAAGTGGATGAGGATCATGGAAGAGAGACTGCCAGGGTGGATGAGGCGAATTGCTCTTCACAGGAGCAGGGGTTCACCTCAGAAAAAGAGGAAGGAAGGGGGAGGGAGACGAAGGAGGGAAGGAAGAAGACGAGAGAAAGAGGGAAGAAGCTGCAGACCTGCAGAAAGAAGGAACGGTGCACAGAGGGGAGAAAGGAGCAGAGATGAGAAGAGGAATGCGACAGTGACAGAAAGAAAAGGTAGAGGGGGGAACCGAGAAGGAAGAAAATTGGACATTCCGAGAAAAGGAGGAACGAAAGAGCAAACAAGATTTTAAAAGTCAAGGAGGGCAAATCGGTGTCAAAGAAGGAAACCAAAGAATCAGCTGGAGAGGAAGGGACCCTCACGTAAGCTGAAGCAACAAGCAACATAAAGAACAACTAATAATAATAATAATTCTGGAGAAACTGGGCGAGGAGCCATTGAAATATAGGAAGGCAAAGAACGAGTGCATTGGGGCCGCTAGCAGACCCGGAAAACAGAGAGGAAAGAAGTCACGGAATTTCAGATTTCCACTTGGCGCCATGTCCCAGGGAGGGTATTTTGAGGGCAGTGAGCAGCGGCAATACCAAGCCCTGGAGATGCCCCCTGCCAGGCCCAGCGGCACGGACCTGGGCCCCCTCTGTGAGTCGGAGCTGGCCTCCTACATTGGAGACGAGCAGCTGCTCTCGGAGCTGCTGCAGGGGGCCGGGCAGAGGGGGCCCAAGCCAAGCACCCCCTTCTCCAATTTCTTCCCTGGGGAGCCATACCCCTACCTGTCTTACGGAGGGGAGCGCAAGGTCCTCGGTCCCTTTGACCCGCGGCCGGTCGCTGTCAAGGAGGAGCCACGAGGAGGCGAGGCCGGTCGCGCAGGCGGGCGCCACCCGTACAACCCCATGCACTTCTCGCCAGCCCACTGTGCCCAGGTGGCCCTTGCTCAGCCTGGCATCCGGGCCGGACAAGCACTGAGAGTCCTCAAGGTAAGGAGGAGAAGCACGGTCCCCCTGTTCCCAGCTTTGCTTTCACCCTCAGCCAGCTTGGAGACTTTCTCAACTCTATAACCAAATTAAAAAATGGTGACCCCCCCACTTTGGAGGTCATTGGTGACTACTCACCCTACCGGCTAAGTCCTCCTGTTGTGGTTGGAGGCAGAGATGCTTCTGAATGCCAGTCGCTGGAAGCCACAGGAAGGTGAGAGTGCTCTGGTGCTCGAATCCTACTTGCGAGGTTCCCACTGGCTGGCCACTGTGAGAACAGGATGCTTGCTGGGCCCCTGGCCTGATCCTGCAGGCTCTTCTTAGGGTCTGAGCTCCTCCTGACTCCAAAACCTGTCCATACTAGCACAGCTCCTTTCCCCACCCCATCTCTCAAACCTCAATCTTCTTCGAGTATTTATTACTGTTAACTATTGTTATTGAAAGTGCTTTAGAGAGTAAAAAGAAAAAAAGAAAGGGGGGCAAGCCTGTCCCTTTCGGGGCTTAAATCTATAACCTGATGCACAGGCGAGAGCAGAGGAAGGGGAAGGAAGTGGAGAGACAGTGGGAGATGGGAAGAAGATGCAGTTAGGTCGGTTGCACATACTTAGGTTTAGTTACAGCAGGGACCGGGTGCACGGGCAAGAGCAGAGGGTAACCCATGTTGTGCCCTCCAGATGTTGCAGGGCTCCAGCCCCCTATCAGCACCAACAATCAGGGATGATGCAGTTAAACAAGGTCTGGAGATCTGCACCATGTTTGTTGCCCCTGGACAAGGGCCTGTTTTGCCAAAGTTTGCACGGAAAAGGTGGGTTTTGAGGAGAGGTTTTAAGGGAGCCAAGAGAGGGACAAAAATGAGTTCTTTTTGGATCCCAGTTCCTTTCTATCTGGAACTATAGGGCTCAGTCCTGAAGTGTTTGCCTCCGTTCCTAAAACCTGACTTGCCTGCTCTCTTAATCCGGGACCCCAGTGTCCCTCGTCAGCCCTTGTGAATGCGGTCTCTGCAACACGGGGATAAATGCATGATATAAGCTATAACCCACACCAAGAAAAAGGGGAAAGGAGCTGAGCTTAACAGAGGTAAAAAAACAGCCTCCTTCAACAGCTCCATTAAAGGGCCCTTCCCATGACTGCGAGTGAACGAGAGATAATTTTGTGAGATGATGTGCAGAGAATCAAGGATCTATGATGGAACAAGTAATCGACCAGGCAAAATTAGGTAAAACACAGGGACCACATGAGCTACCAGCAAAATACAGTATTACAAAAAAATTGCAGGACTACTTAATGCAACCATTAAAAGACACTGCGAACAGGATATTAAAAACCTGAGAGATTCCAGATACATGGAAGAATGCATATATCACAGTGACTTCCTTTAACCTAAACCAAGGATCTCTGTTACAAGCACATACCTTTTCAGAAACAAGGTTTCATAGTGGCGCAGCAATAAAACTGCCAGCACACGTGTGGAAGCTAAGCAGGGCCCGGTTTGGTTTCAGATTGGATGGGAGACCAGGTTCCTGCCTTGCAGGGGGTTGGACTGGATGACCCTGGGGGTCCCTTCCGACTCTACAATTCTAGGATTCTATGAGAGGGGTAGGTATTGTTTCCAGAGCAGGCTGGGCCCATAAGGGCATCTGGAGGCACAGCCCCATCAACCTCAGCCAGCCCCACCTGCCTACCTTGTTCTCCTCCTTATTTCATTGCTATTTATTTGATTATTTCTTTGATTCTTGCATGCACCCATTCCAAGGAGTGGCCCTGCCTGCCCGCTTCCTCCTTCTTAGGGTTATCTTTGCAGAGCTCAGCAGGCAGGAAGGTGGGGATGAAACTAGAATCTGCTGTGTCTCTGCCTGCCATTGGCTGTGGTTCCACTTACGGCCCCACCAGTTTCAATGGTCACCAGCTGCCGGTGCTTATCCCAGAATCCAAGGGTGTGGAGCCAATATCTGGAGCATCAGGGAGGGCCCTCCTACAACCGGCAATCTCCATCTTGGCACGGAGGGCGTTTCTAGGCAGCTGCATATTCTGGGATGGGTGATGCCTCTTACAGGCAAATGTTTTGCAGTGTCCACCCACATTGTTGGCATTAAAATGCCAACCTGTATCTTTCCCCCAATTAACCCTGATTTATCCATTTCGGAGGAAATCAAATAAATCATCATTATTATTAAAATCTGTTTTAAATTATCTATTAGTGATATCTGAATGATCCATTTACAGTATCAAGTATTAATCTTTATACTGTTTTAAAGCAGGCTACACTTTAAGCATATGTTTGTGTATGTGTGTGTGTATATATATATATATATATATATATATATATGGCTACACTTTTGTGAAAATTTGGTTTCATAAAAGTATTGGCCAGCTGTGGGTTTTGAGGCCTGATGCGCTCTCTCTCTCTCTCTCTCTCTCTCTCTCTCTCTCTCTCACACACACACACACACACTTGGGCTATTGTCCCTAACCCATGGAAGGATCTATCCATTTCAATTGTCTTGGTTTCTTGCTTTTTCCAATATTAAATTCCATTCTTTGCATCTCTGTGACAATGTGAGATTTCAGCAAGACTCCTCGTGAAAATTCACTGGCCTTTTAGTGTAATTTTCTCCTAGTAAACACATTTTGTACGCAGTTTTTACTACCGTACACCTTTTGCAAGAGATTTCCCCAATATAATGCATTTTTATATGTTTTTTTTGTTTGTTTTGTTTTTGCTAATACAGTCATTATTACCTTACCCTAACATGCATTTTTGTAAGCATTGATTGCCTGGAGAACTGCATTGCAAAATTCAGAGAGTTCCAAAGGACAGTCGCGTTTCGCTTTTGTAAGCTGTTTCGGAAACCTGCAAACTTGATAAGTTTGAGTACGAAGCAAATAAAATCCCTGATTTTTTGCCCTTCCCGCTCCTCCCTCTGTGTCTCTGCAGGGCCCCCCTTGCAGCCCGTCCCCACCCTGTACCCCCAAGGGGAAGAAATCGGTCAACAAAGACAGCCTGGAGTACCGGCTACGCCGCGAGCGCAACAACATCGCCGTGCGCAAGAGCCGCGACAAGGCCAAGCGCCGGGTGCTGGAGACGCAGCAGCGCATGGTGGAGCTCCTGGGAGAGAACGAGAGGCTGCGCAGCCGGGTGGAGCAGCTGGTGCAGGAGACAGAGACCCTCCGTGACATTTTCCGCCAGATGCCTGAGGCGGCCGGGCTTATCAAAGGGCTTGGGGGCTGCAGCTGAAGCCGGCCGGGATGGGGTGGGGAGCGGCACTTAAGTGGTGGCACTTAAAATCGAGAGGGGGGTGGGTGCGTGCAATTTTGAGTGTGTAAATAAAAGGGTCTCTCATGGCACATGCAAGCTTTAGTGATGTGTCCTTTTGTTTTATAGGAGGGAATTGGCGGAGAGCTGTAGCTCCATGGCAGAGCCTCTGCTTCTCATGCAGAAGGCTGTAGGCTTCTCCGGGTACCTTTCTTGACTCAATAATAATAATATATTATTTATACCCTGCCCATCTGGCTGGGCTTCCCCAGCCACTCTGGGCGGCTTCCAACAAAATATTAAAATACAGTAATGCATCAAACGTTAAAAGCTTCCCTAAACAGGGCTGCCTTCAGATGTCTTCTAAAAGTCTGGTAGTTGTTGTTCTCTTTGACATCTGGTGGGAGGGTGTTCCACAGGGCAGGCGCTACTACCGAGAAGGCCCTCTGCCTGGTTCCCTGTAGCTGCACTTCTCACAGTGAGGGAACCGCCAGAAGGCCCTCGGAGCTGGATCTCAGTGTCCGGGCTGAACGATGGGGGTGGAGACGCTCCTTCAGGTATACAGGACCGAGGCCGTTTAGGGCTTTAAAGGTCAGCACCAACACTTTGAATTGTGCCCGGAAACGAACTGGGAGGCAATGTAGGTCTTTCAAGACTTAAGACCCTAGGAAGCAATTGCTGGTCATCGTAGGCAGTGCTGAGCTAAACAGGCCAACGGTCTGACTTGGGGTGGCAATCAGTGCTTTCTCCCCTAAAAAAACAAAGCTTAGGGGTGCTCTCATTTTCCAACTCATATTGAAATACTGCCCCTCAATGAGGCCAACATAGAGCTGCAAATTAAACGTTTCAAGTGTGTTTTAAGTGCAATATACAATGTGACCAGAGATGGTGATGGCGAGCCGTATGGAAAATGCAATGCATTTTTTAAAACGCTTTTTTTAAAAAAATAGCATTTTCAGATCGGTTTTTTATATGTGTGTGTGCAGATTCCACCCCGACATCTCCAGGTATTTTTCACAGCCTTGGACCCTGGGCAGCCATTGCCAGTGGAATGTAGAGAGCTCTGAGCTAAACAGGGCAATGGTCTGACAAATGAGGCAGCTTTGTATGTTGCAAATTGCACTCTGGGCCCATCTGCTCCCGCGCTAATGAAAGAGATGCAGGGCTCTTCCCACTAGAGATGCGGAGGACCAAACCTGGGGCCCTATATGCAAAACCACTGAGCTGCTGTGGGGAAGATAATTAGGGTGTAAGGCTGGAGCGAGTGGGTCGGCAGCAACCCCAGGACCGGTTTAAGCATGGCATGCTTTCCATCCAGTACTCTCTGCACTCAGCGCAAGGGCCAGGCCAAGCTAGTCCTCAGTCGCCATGCAGAAATTGCAGTAGCAAAGTACTTTAAATCAAGAAAGAGCCACTTTTGCAAGATCTGGGACCTTCACAAGAGCCTTCACAAGATCAGGGTGGAACAGCACCGGCAGCTGGCATCCTTGGGCAACTGCCAGGGCCCACAGCTGTGACCACTCCTTATGCCTACTTGGCCACCCACTTTAAACCCAGCTTTAATTTCCCACAATGCTCCTGGCATAGCCTTGCTCCAAGGTGCAGTGATAAAATCAAAATGGCGGCCCAGCTAAGCTACATGGGGCTGCTTGGAGTGCCACTGTCCTCTGCAGTCAAGTAAGCCCACCAGGGACGAGGCTGCTTAGTTCAGAGCCCTGTTATATGAGATCATTGATTTCAATGAGTAGTCAGACTTCTCTGTAAATCCTTAAAGCACTATTGTCAGGGCACACGCCCAGGTCTCCATGTCTAAAAATCCTAAAATGAGAACTGCATACTTGTGTGCAAATGGCACACTTCGTAACAGTCCCTTCAAAGCTGGAGTCTGGATTCGAACTCAGATCTCCCTCCTTGCTGCATCCTCTCCCTTTGCCTGCCTGGTGCCCTCCAGGTGCTTAGAATTACAACTCTCTTCAGTTCCAGCCTGCACAGTCCAAAATATTGGGGGGGGGGGGACAGGACATCAAGTAGGCGAAGCTTTCCCTATAAAACCGGACCCTCCATTTCTTCTTGTCACCTGGTGGAAACCTAGACTTCTCCTTGGGTTATACAGAGCCGATTTGTGGCATGGGGGGGGGGAGAGGAGTTGCAAGAGGGCCTCAAGCTCAAAGTGGACCCCCGTTTTAGGTAAAGGTAAAGGGACCCCTGACCATTAGGTCCAGTCGTGACCGACTCTGGGGTTGCGCCGCTCATCTGGTTTTATTGGCCAAGGGAGACGGCATACAGCTTCCGGGTCATGTGGCCAGCATGACTAAGCCGCTTCTGGCAAACCAGAGCAGCGCATGGAAACACCGTTTACCTTCCCGCTGGAGCAGTACCTATTTATTTACTTGCACTTTGTGCTTTCGAACTGCTAGGTTGGCAGGAGCTGGGACCAAGCAACGGGAGCTCAACCCGTCACAGGGATTCGAACTGCCAACCTTCTGATCGGCAAATCATAGGCTCTGTGGTTTAACCCACAGCGCCACCCTGTGTCCCTGTACCCCAGTTTTAGACCCCTGTTTATTTTGGGGCATTTGCTAAATTCCATAACTTATTTTCAAGTCCCACTGGACTAAAAGGGCGAGCGAAATAACAAAGAGGATGGAACAGAATAATTAAGAGGAAAGGTTGCAGCATCTGAGGATTTTTCGTTTAGGAAAAAGCGACTAAGAGGGGAAACAATATAATTTTATAAAAATTATGGGATGCCCTCGAAAAAGTGCATAGAGAAAAGTTTTTCTCCTCTCTCACAACACTGGCTGAGATCCAGTGCATCTGAATGTTGGAAAATGCAGGACGGATAAAATAAAGTCCTTCATGCAGCAAACAGACTTTGGAAATGGCTCCCACAGCATGGCACTTGAAGAGGACTGAACAGATTCATGGCTTTGTGGTGGGGGTGGGGGTGGGAGCCATATTACCCAGGTCTGCCTCTGACACTCGGTGCCTGGAATAGGAGCAGGAGGAAAGGGCGCGTTCTCACAATCTGCTCCTAAGGGTTGCCAGAGGCATCTTTAGCCCCTGCGTAGCAGCCAGAGGCCGGACTAGATAGGCCTTGGGCCTGATCTGGCAGGGCTCAGCTTCATCTCTTGCCTTGAACCTGGACGGAGAGAAACTTTCCCTTACAATCCTGAAACTCAAGAGCCATTAGGTTGAAACTGGTTGACAGTCGGTTACAGAGCTCTCTACACCCTGAGATGTGGTGATGGCCTTGCAGAGCCAGGCAGAGGCCCGGGTCAGGTAGACAATGTGCCCCCCCCTTTTTTTTTTTACCCTGGGGATAACTGAAGTCTTATAAATAAATAAGTACTGTATATAAATAATTTTCACAAAAGTTATGGTGACAAATAATTTTATTTCAAGGCTTGAACCGTATCTGCGTATAAAGACAAAATGGAAAAATATAGGTAGACAGTGGTACCTTGGGTTAAGTACTTAATTCGTTCTGGAGGTTCGTTCTTAACCTGAAACTGTTCTTAACCTGAAGCACCACTTTAGCTAATGGGGCCTCCTGCTGCTGCCGCGCCGCCGGAGCACGATTTCTGTTCTCATCCTGAAGCAAAGTTCTTAACCTGAAGCACTATTTCTGGGTAGCAGAGGCTGTAACCTGAAGCGTATGTAACCTGAAGCGTATGTAACCTGAGGTATCACTGTACAATAGTGCTTTTTAAAAAATACATAGGTAATGTATGCTGACCAAGGCCCCCTTTGGAATCGGAGGCCTGGGCCAAGTGGCCCATATGGACCCCACCTCTGTCTGGGCTTGGTGAGGGCCGCTGGCTTAGATTCTTCTTTGCCTTGTGGGACTCCGGGGCCCCTTTCTTTGTGCTCATTTCTCTCTCTTTCTCTCAGACACACACACACACACACACACACACACACACAGGCAAGGGTTGCACAAGCCGGTGGTTGATGTTACAACCTCTGGAGAGCAGCTTTTTGGATGGAGGTGAAGCGACGTTTGCTGGCCGCCCTGCCTCCCTTGGGCCCGTGCATCTCCCAAGAGACCCCCTGTACCTAGTGGAAGCCCCCGGTACTCAGGATTTGGGGTTTTCTCAGCGCCCTCTTTGCCAAGAGTTCGGCTCCTCGTCCCCCAAATTTGCTCGCTGTCCCCGTCCAGGCAGGGGTGCAAAGGAGCCGGCCTCAAGGTAAGCCGTGCGTCATCTTGTGAAATAACCTGTTACACCACCGAGAAGGAGAAGGAACTCTGCCACAAACCACAAGCTGTTCTGCTCCCCCATCCTGCTACAAACACACACCCCCAACTCAACCTCGCAAGGGTGTCCTCGCCCCCCAACCCAGACTAGAGCTGGGAGCCCCAACCAAGTGGAAAGACAGACCGCCACCCTCAAAACCAGCTCTCCCCCCGAGGGTCCAAGGCCGGGCCCACGGTAGAAGCGCAACCCTCCCGGAAAGCGCAATGGCCCCCTACCCGCCACCTTCCCTCTTTCCACACCGTTGAGGTCTCCCCACCCCCAGGCCATGGCTCATTGCAACCGGCCGGGTTTGCGAAACTCCTTTCCTGAAGTGTTTCAAGGGGAATGGGAGGGAAGGAGAGGGGAGAATCCGTTCCGACATTTCTCCGATGAAAATAGGGGCATCCCATTCCATCGTGATAATCTTACTATTTATACGCCACATATCTCAATGGCTTGCCCCAGCCACTCTGGGCAGCTTCCAACATGTATAAAAAACATAATAAAACATTAAACTTTTTTAAAAAAAACCTCCCTATACAGTGGAACCTCAATTTTCGAATGTCTCTGTTGACAAACGTTTTGGCTTTCGAACACCGAAAACCCGGAAGTAACTGCTTCGGTTTTTGAACGATTTTTGGAAGCTGAATGTGCCATGCGTCGTTTGTTTTGAGTTTCCCTATTGTACTGAGGCTTCCGCTGTCAGTTTTTGGAATGTTTCAGAAGTTGAACGGTCTTCCAGAACGGATTACATTCGAAAACCGAGGTTCCACTGTACTAGATTGCCTTCAATCTAGGTCCATACCCTCCAACATTTCTCCAATAAAAATGGGGACATCCTAAGGAAAAGCAGGACATTCCAGGATCAAATCAGAAAGCGGGACGGCTTCTCTAAATCAGGGACGTCCCTGGAAAACAGGGACACTTGGAGGGTCTGCCAGAGAATTCTGGGAGCTGTTGTTTTTAAGGGTGCTGAGGGTTCTTAAAAGACCCCCTATTCCCCCTCACAAAGCTACAATTCTCAAATTTCCCTATCATGAGGGATTTATTGTTAAACCACTCTAGCAATATTGCAGCTCTGGGGTCTTGTAACTCTAAATGTCTTAAATTAAATAGTGCCTTTTATGCCCAAAGGGGAAAACTGGGGCATTCTCAGGTAGGCTTCAAGTCATGGGTTCAAGAGGTTCCCCGCAGCCACTTTTCCTGAAAAACACATGATTTAGGGGCAAATCGGAAGAAACATGAATCAGGTTTTCTGTAGACAAAAATAAAATAAAAATTAATGGATAGGCCCTTAATGCGAAGTAGAAATACCATAGAAGTGATCTGCCACAGAGGTTTTTCCAAAACTTCTTTGCCTCCATTGAGGAGGGATGAAATAATCTGGCAGAGGAGGGTTTTGGGGGTGGAGGGCAGGGGAACAGGAAGATATAAGTTTAACGTGAAAAGAAATCACAAGAGAGGTAAAAAGAAAACAGCTACTATGAGATAGGAAGAGGGAAAAGAAAAGAAAAAGCCTTCTTTACTTAGAGACTCTGGAACAGCAAATTCTGCCTAAATTGGGGAGGCTGAGAGACACAATGCCTCCAGAACAGACAATACAGTAGTTTCTGTCCTTGTCTTGAGGAAAAGCTGAGCTGCGGAACTCCTTGCCACAAGGAAAACGCTGTGGCAAAGGACTTAGTAATTTCCAGAGATGGATTAGGTGTTAGCAGAGAGCGATGTCAGTCATTGCCAACCGACTATATCAAACCATTTTGTGACAAGGGGGTCTCGGTAATTTCCATCCTTCTCTAGTGGACCTTGAGGAGAGAAGGTCTGAGATCCCTTGCAGCGCAGGAGACCCCAGTTCAAGGAAGAGGAAGTTACCAATCTGTAGGTGGAATTTGGGGTTGGTTTCGGAGCTGGGGGGGGGGCGAGAAGCCATCTTGCCCTTTGCCTCAGGCCAGCAAAATGCCCTGGGCCAAACATGTTTAAAAGAATCTGATAGGTCTCCAGGGATCCCAGGACACTGTTGGAAAACCACTGCAAAATACATTGTGAAATGTTAGGCCTGCAATCATCAAACCAACAGCCATTGAGCCTCAGACTTGGCACAGGACTGCAAGGGCCTCTGGTGGCCACGAGTGGAGTTAACACAGGACTTCCTGACAGACATTTGCCTCCCTCCAAGGCCTCAAGCAAAAAAAAATGTATTTATTTCCCTCTGCTGCTACTGGATCCTTTCAACTGGCGATACATGGAATCGAATCTGGGACGACTGGCTTACTATTTCTGCCAGTTGCCTCAGCTGCTCTCAGAGAAAGGCCTGTCTAGTTCCAGCATCCTGTTCTCAAATAAATACTGTACATACATGGCCACGTGCCATGGATTCTGGAGCTCTGATTCCTGCATTGCGGGGGTTGGGCTAGATGACCTTTGGGATCCTTTCCAACTCTAGAAATCTACATTTCTGTGCTTAGAGCCTTCAAGGGCTGCTCTTTAGGCACGTACTGCAAGACTTGGCTTGCAAGGCAGCTGAGCAGGCATGTCGCCGGCTGTTGTCGACATGATCAGTCTGTTCTCCCTTGCTCCAGATTAATGCATAAACACACACACACACACGGAGAATCTTTAAAGAATATTTAGAAAACTATGGTATAAAAGGAAACATCCTGGAGAATTAGACTGATCCCTGTATTGTATGAATATAGGTTTGTAGGAAGGTAAAAAGAAACTATATAAGAAACATGTAACTGCAGTATAAAGTAATGGACAGACAAAGTACAGTGAGATTAATTGGAAGTCATTTTTAATCCCCCCCCCCTATAAATTTTATAATTGCTTTCAATACCAGGAGTATATATGACAGTTATATTAATCTTGTTGTATCTTAGAGTGGTGGTTTGTTTTATTTTTCTGTTATTTGTATGCTTGTTTAGTTGTTTGTCCGTCCGTTTTTTCATAAATGTATTTATTTTAAATTAATAAAGATATATTTTTAAAAACCCCACCAAAAACCCCACACACACATTCTGAAGGATGGCACCCGAAGGAAAGTGTGTGCGTGCAGGAGAGGAAGCAATTGAGAGGGACTTGAGTGCAAACAGGAAAAAAAGACACGGCAATGCAGAAGTCAGCCTGCTCACATCCCTCCTCAAAAATTTCCTGTAAGCCCCACCTAAGGGAATTTCACTCAGCAGGGAACAATTGGAAGGCCAAAGGTCTAAGGCTGAGTCTAAGCAGAAGAAGATTTTATTTACAGTGGTATCTTGGTTTACGAACTTAATCCGTTCCGGAAGTCCTTTCTTAAACCACAGCATTCTTAAACCAAGGCGTGCTTTCCCATAGCAGCGGTGGACTCAATTTACAAATGGAACACACTCGACAAGAAGCGGAACGTTCTTATTCCAAAGCAAAGTTCACAAACCAAAACACCTACTTCCGGGTTTGCAGCGTTCTTAATCTAAGTTGCTCATAAACTAAGCTGATCTTAAACCAAGGTACCACTGCATTTTATTGTGTTTATATTGCAGCAAGAAAGGAATGATTACTGGCCACACCTGTTTGAATGCAACTGGGAAAACATGTGCCTGTGTAAGTAAGTAAAAGAGAGGTAAAATCTCTGGCCTGGGAACAGTTGGGATTCATGGATCTGTCAATTCCAGTTTTCTCGGTTTCTCATTTTTCCAACCTTAAATTCAGTTCTCCACTTCGTTGTAACAATTTGCAATTAAAGGGGGGGGGGAAATCGTCGTGAATATTTGTCACCATTCTTGTGCGAATTTCTGCTAACGAACATTTTTGTATGCGCTTTCATACATATGTATGTGTGATCATTGATGTTTCTAAGTGACATACATAAAAACAAGCCAGCTGGAACAGAAAAAGTCTCAGTAACGTGAAAAGTGTCCCTGTCTAATTTCAGGTGGGAAGGAGTTCCATAGGCTTGGGCTCCACTCTATGTACATTTTTGCAAAGCAATTTCCCCCTATAATGCATCTTGCATGATATTTTCACCAATATATGCATTTTGATGTACACTTCACCGTAATATGCACATTTTTGCAAAGCATTTCCCCTTTAATGTAATGTGTTTTTGCACATTAACTCCACTGGAGAACCGAATTGTAGCATACAGAGATGTGCAACTTGAAAACGAGTAATAAAAATACTTTGGGAGAAGAAGAGAGATGTGCGACTTTTGAAGGATGGCTGATTCGGTTAGCGCATTGTTTTAGAAAGCGCTGCTTTCTCCCTGATCCTTAATTAAAGGTTGGAAACTGCCCCCTTCTGATCAGTGAGGGCCTTCTAGATAGGCCTTTGGGGCAGATCTCCCCAAACATAAGGAGAAATAAGCAACATGTGTCTAGAGTTTGGTTACCATATTTTTTCCAATGAATCCGGGGAAACTTTTTTTTGGGGGGGGGGGGGGGGACTGAGTAGCAACAGGGAGTCAGTAGTGGGGATGGTGAGGCAAAAGACCATGGGCCCAAGCATACATGCATATTGTATAAAGGTGCAAAGCCCTTCTTTTGCCCGCTGTGAAACATAAATGCACAGTTTTTTAAAAACTGGGCAACAGCCGCCCGCCCGCGACTCCCCTGATCTGTCAAAACAAAGGGGGAAGGGGGCAGGAGATCACACAAGACACATCCTATGCGCACAATACACATCATATGGGGACTTCTGGCGAGGAAGAATGGCAGGCGCCAGAGCAGCGAGTAGCTCCTGAAGCCAGCCAGAGCCAACTGCGCTACCAGGCTGGCTCCGGGCTGCTGAGGCTGCCACTGCCACATTTCCGGGGGACAGATTTGCAAATATGGGGACATTCCGAGGACAGAATTTGTCCGGGGACAGATTTGCAAATCCGGGGACTGTCCCCGGGGACGTCTGGTAACCCTAGTCTAGAGCCCATCTGCCTACTCGCCACAAGACCACGAAGTTCAGAGTCTAAGATTACGGCATCAGTGCTTGTTGTCTTCGCAGAGAAGTCAACAAGTTCGTCTGGGCTTTGCATCAACAGCGTCTTATTTACAGCAGCCCTGGGGCTGTTGCAACGTGACCGCTTTGCTGTGTCCCCCCCCCCCCTTATCTCGCTTCTCAGATGATTTATTGTGGATCCTACCTAAACACAGCCAAGGGCTTTGGGATTGGCAGACAAGATGTCTTGCCTCAGGGCTGGGGCCGGGGCAAACCGAAAGCAGACAGGCTCTCCTATTGACACCAAGAAAGCAAGAGGCAGATCAAGGAGATGGAGCAACTTCGCAATGAGGAAAGGTTGCAACATTCGGGCCTTTTTAGTTTAGAGAAATGGCAAGTAAAGGGGGGCCATGATAAGTGCCTGAAATCATGCAGTGCGGAGAAAAGAGATAGAAAGTAGGAAGGGGGTATTGTTTTTTTTTATTATGTATTACGTATTTATTATGTATTTTGCATCTCATTTTGTCAGCTACGGCAACGGCTCGCCTCTCCAAAAGAGTATGGGAGAACGTGATGCAAACGTCCAGTACCAAGATGTTGAGCACGCCGATTTATGGAAGTGAGTCATGGGCAACATATAACCTGTTATAAGAATTCTGAGGTCTCAGAAATAGAATAAATATTCATAAATGCACACATATCTAAATATATGAACCATGTGTCTGGAGGAGCAATCCTGAAGCCATTTTGACTCTCCCAGTGACCTCAAATATTCCTCCGCAGTAAGGGAGGCAAATGGGGAAAGCCTTCCCATTGTCTTTTTGCTTGCAAATCCTGTCTTAAGGGCGTATTTGTGTACGAATAGGGTGAGCCTGTGACCTGGATTCAGGAACTAAACCATCACAAAAGAATGGCCAGGCTGCCCAGGTCATGCAATCAGTGACCATTATCAGGTATCCTGGTAGGCAGGATTTCTGCTGTAGACCGTCTCCATCTGTGATATATTATGATTGGGGGGGGGGGTCCTGGGCTATAGGGTGGGCAATTTCAAGAGTCTATATAGGGGCTTGTACACCATTGTTCAGGGTTTTCCTCCCTCCTGCGTGTGGTGAGTGGGGACCCTGTTACAACAGTTCCTTTAATAAAGATAAGGCTTATTAGCCGCTTTGCTTCTCAGTATATTCTGGTTGGCCTGTTATTTTCTCCTACCAATAGGGGACCTACTTAAGGACTCTATACGGGCTCTGGAAAACCCCATAAGGGAAAGGGAGCAGTTTTTCTTACAAGAAACAGTTAGAAGTGACATCTCAACACCTTCCACATGCGTTGCATCAGGAGAAATTGGGGTATTACAGGACAGGGCAGAATTTCTAACAAAGGTGTGCTCTCCCAAGCCTACATTCCCAGCATGTTTGCACTCCTGTCTCAGCGATCTCTATGCTGGCTTGGTGATGTCCACAGAATGCAAGATGGCAGGATCCCCAAGAATGTAGGAATCCCTTGCAAAGGACCACCGAGCCTAGAGACAGACATTCAGATCTTGTATCCATAGCAGTGACCAGAGGAAGAATGGCTTGCTGGGAGGAGCATAGAGAGAAGAAATGCCACGGTGCATCTGCAGCAGCACAATCGGATGCCTTCATCTGCCCCGGATGCAACAAAAGATGTCTCTCCCGCATCGGTCCCTACAGCAACAGCAGGAGCGGCAACCATCCAAAGGTGAGGCAGACAGGTGCCAACAACATTCTCCTTTTGTATTTCTCTGTTGCAAACCGCCCTGGGATGTTTGGATGAAGGGCCGTATACAGCGGTACCTCGGTTTTCGAACGGAGGCATTCGAAAACCGAGGTACCACTGTACAAATGTAATAAATAATATTAATAGTATTTTTTCTCCTTTCCCTAATGCTCATTGGCTATTCAAATGAAGGAAAGCTACTGCATATCAACCTAATCAAGTTGTGGTTCCTTTTTCTGGTTATTTGGCTATAGCTTTTGATAGAATACAGATAACTGAACAAACATTGTTGCATTACATTCTTCATGAAATTGTCTTTCCCCAGATATGTAATTTTACGGTATTACTCCAAAAAAAGTAGTGTTACAAGCCATCAAACCTCAGAAAGACACTTTTCCCAAAAGGTTTCCACAATTTTGACCACTAGTGTAGACCTGGCCTTCTGCATCTTACTGGAACGGGGGGAAACTGAGTGCAAACTGCAAATGGCAGAAATCCATTTATTGGTTAACGTTCCTGTTCCGCCTTTCTTCCACAAGGGAACTTGAGTCTACCTGGGAGCTACAGATGGTTTCCGTGTGTCTCCAGCCGCTGAATGGACGCAAATGTGGGCACCTTCAGACCACTCCTGTGACTTGTAGGGCGTCACAATCTATTTCAACGATAATTGCAAGAGTGTGTGTGTTTCTGTCTGTTGATGTGCCCAGCCAGACATGTTACAGGCATTCCAGTCTGTCAGGTATTTGTATTAATTACGGGCTTAATATCCAAGCTATGGCTGCTAAGAGGTTGCTGGAACTCTGTCATAAGGCACAGCTTGCCTGTGATTTCACAAACAGGGCCTCCCTTGCCTGCAAACGGCTAATCCCATTGATACAGACACTTGATTGTTCTCCAGCACACATTCCTATTTTTAAGTCAGCTGCCAGCAAAGCAAACTTTTAAGGAAAGGCACCCAGGAGGTTTTGTCCTGGTCGGCCAACCTAAAGCTGGTCTCTTGGCAGGGCAGGATTAAATTTGATCACAGTGACCTTCCTGATCTTAAGGTGGCTAACAAAGACAGAAGTGTTTTATTTATTTTAAGGTTTCAACAGATGCCCTCCACTGGCTTAGAAAGGGCAGATATTATAGCCCATATTATTTAGACCAAGGGTGGCCAACCAATTCCCACAGGCCATAACTACCAACTCAATTATTATTTTTTTAAAAACACAGTATTTGCCCCTCCAAAGATTCCCTGCTGAAATGCCATGGTACCAAAAGCTTTTTAAAATGTGTGTCTCAAGGCTTCCCACTATTTCCCCTATTTTTAAATTTAAAAATATATATTCTTAATTATTATTTTTTTAAAAAAGAATGACTCCAGAAAATTACCTCCTGGGAATCCACAAGGTTTTTTGTACAATCTCCCATGAAGTTGTCCATTATAAAATATCTACCCGATTTAAAACTTTACTATGAGGCAGCCTGTTTCACCTGGCTAAAAGATTGGTGCACGTTGCAGGATCCGGACCTCCTGGACCTGGAAGGTTTTGACAACCGTTGGGGATGGCACGCCTACCTGATATATGGAAAAGCGAAAATTCATTAAAAAAATTACCAACCATATAATAAGAAAATCACTCTTTGCTTTATGGGAAAAATATAAGGACCTGATGGAGCCTAAAGTCCCGTGGTGGACTTCTCCAATAGAAGCCGTAGCAGTAAAACGGAAAAATACTCAGGAAAGCTGGCCAACATATAAAACACTTCTAAAAAATGAAGATAACCAAATAAAATTAAAAAACTTTGAGGAAATAAGAGGACACATCTCAGACTGGTTCCAATACCATCAGTTATTTGAAAAATTTAAATCTGACAAACAAAAGGGGTTCTCAACAGAAATTTCCCGATTTGAATCTGATCTTGTAAATTCTAAAAGAAAAACTCTTTCCAAAACTTATCGACTCCTCCTTGACTGGACAGTCAAGGAGGAGGAGGTAACAGTGGCAATGGTGAGGTGGTCCCAGGATTTTGGCCATTCAATAACCATGGCCCAATGGGAAAATTTATCGAAGATCAATTGGAAATTCACAAATTGTTACACGATTAGAGAGAACTTTCAAAAAATGCAACATCGATGGTATCTAACACCATGGAAACTTTCAAAAATGTATAAAAAAGTGTCAAGTAATTGTTGGAGATGCGGTGAATCAGGAACATTCTACCATATGTGGTGGATATATAGGAAAATACAGGTATTCTGGGAGAGTATCCATGCAGAACTGCAAAAAATGCTAAAGATCTCTTTCAATAAAAAACCAGAGGCCTACCTCCTGGGAATAACAGATTTGGATATTCCACAAAAGAGGATGGGTATTTTTTTATATGCGACGGCGGCAGCAAGAGTTTTGATTGCAGCAAAATGGAAGAGTAATGAAATCCCCTCTATACAAGATTGGATCCAAAAGCTGACAGAATATGCCGAATTAGATGGTTTATCAGAAAAAATAAAGAATAAATCAAAACAGGAATTTGTTTCAAAATGGGAGGTTTTCAAAGATTATCTGAAAAATAAATATAGTAGTTTAAATTCTGTTGCAGCATTCGAGGAACTTCAGTAATAGTTGCAAGGTAGATATAAGAAATTAGATTTATTGAGAATAAGTTTAATTATGATAAAAGTGTGCATTGGCAAAAAGTAATATGAATTTGAAATATTGAATAGACGGGAGGTTGGGTCTTTAGTGTTAAGACCAATAGATGTTTTATTGTTTGCTAATAAAATTATGTGTCTATGGTTATTTTTGTAATTTGTGTGTAATTTGGTATTTGTGGTTTTTTTTCTTTTTTCTTGTTGTATAAATAAAAAACTTTATTTTTAAAAAAAATCTAGTGAATGCAATAATGAATGAGAAAAACATTTAAAATAGTGTAGAACAGATGATGAAGGCGGCTTTGAGAACTGCAGCTCCCATTATGCCCACTTATTTTTACATTTTTGGGCATAATCAATGCAATTCTTGGCCTGAAAAAGGTTCGCTGCTGCTGATTTAGACATTTGTGGTACAGGAAAAATAGAAGATCGTCTCCCAAAAGATCAATGCCCTATGTGGGAAGTGTCAATTTTTTTAAAAAAAATAAATGATCAAATATTCTCATCTGTTTTCTCCAAAACGTGATTTCTACTCAAACCAAAAGAGCCTTTAGCTGCCTGTGGGTGGGATGTTTTTTAACGCATTTCTTCCCCTGCTTGGTTTTATTGTATGTACAGTGGAACCTTGAGCTGCAGACGTAATCCGTCCCGAAGGCACGTCCGCAACTCGAAGCGTTCGCATCCAGAAGTGCAGTGTTTGCGCATGCACACGGCGTGATTTAGCGCTTCTGCATGTGCGGTGAAACCCGGAAGTAACCCGTTCTGGTAGTTCTGGGTTGCCGCAGAACATAATGCAAAAAGACGCGACATGAGGTATGACTGTATGTGGGATTGCTTGTAAGTCACTTTGGGTTGCCCTGGGAAAGGTAAAGCGACTGACGTATTGAATAATAGTAGTAATAATAATAATAATAATAAAGCAATCTTGCATTTCTGTTTGCAGGTAGGGAGAGGTTAGTGACAGATGAAAGAGGCCCTGACAATCAAAAAACAGGAGAGAAATACAGATGGCTCAACTCCTTTCAGGATAACCAACCATTTGCATTTGGTATACATGTTTATTCTGTTCCCCTACAGCTGACAGTCACACATAAGATTGAGAAAATTTGGAGGGGGGGGGAGGGAGGACCTGGCACAACCGTGAGGAATGTAAAAGTAGTCACTGCATAATGTTTTTGAGTGGGGGGAGGCACTACTCAGCCCGTTACGCCTGCCCAGCGGTCGCCGCCACCTCTTGGTAAAACCGGGAGGCCAGATCCGGCATGGCCTCCTCCAGCTGCCTGACGAATTCGTTCCGCTCGGCCTCCGACCAGCTGCGGAACCACTGGTCCCACAGCCTCATCTGGCACTCAAAGATGGAGGGGGGCTTCCCGGGTGCCACGCTGAGCCCTGCCAGCCCTTCCAGCAGGGGGAGCACCTTCCACGGCACGGCCTTGTCCACCAGGTCGCGGAGGAACTGCTCTCGTTGCGCCGGGGCCCAGCCCGACAGCCAGTGCAGGAGGCAGTGCATCTCTTGCGCGGTCACGTACGACAGGGGCAGCGGTTCGGACATCCTGCGGGGCAGGGGAAGAGCGGTGAAGAAACACAGGCAAGGGGAATTATACGGCCTTGGGAGAAGCGAAGGAGACTTCAGGAGACAGGGAGAGAGAAACAGGGCTTTGGGGAAGGGTGGGATTCAAACTCAAGAGTGGGAATAATAATAAGAATAATTTTTTTTTTATTTATATCCCGCCCTCACCAGCCGAAGCCAGGCTCAGAGCGTCTAACAACAATAAAAGCAACACAGCACTGTAAATTAAATCCATTTTAAAATCAATTCAAAATCAAATTAAATTAATGGCAACCATTGGGCTAGAGTTCTATGAGGATTACCAAAAGAGGGGGTCAGGCTGTGCCTTGGCCAAAGGCCTGGTGGAACAGCTCTGTCTTGCAGGCCCTGCGGAAAGATGTCAAGACCCGCAGGGCCCTAGTCTCTTGGGACAGAGCGTTCCATCAGATCGGGGCCACGGCCGAAGAAGCCCTGGCTCTGGTTGAGGCCAGCCTAGCCTCCCTGTGGCCCGGGACCTCCAAGATGTTTTTGTTTGAAGGCCGTAAGGTCCTCTGTGGGATATACCAGGAGAGGCGGTCCTGTAGGTACTGATAAGGCTACAGTATGAGGATCCTAGGCCTCGTAGCATAACTTTTGCCAAACCCAGTAATGTCAGTCCTTGATGTTTCCAGACAAGCAAAGTACCCTTAATAGCAAACTTGCAACATGGGTGTAGTGGTTCAGGGTCCGTGGGGGGGAGCGTTGAAGACCCTTTATACTATGTCTGCAGCCGGGCCCTGGCCTCCAGCGACTTAAGAGTCACCTCTCAGCATGAAAGAGGAGCCTTTTAGCCACCGAGGATTGGCTCCTACGGTCACACTGGAGAAAGTGCGGGCGAAGAAAACCATTCAGGAATCACTGAAGTGTTGAGTTGAAAGGGACCCAAACCCGTTGCAAAGCAGTTGTTCTGTATGCTCCAAATCTAAGCATTATGGGGCACATTTCCAAGAGAATTGTGTGCACGTTCTGTTACGTATAATGGAACTTCAGAGGAAACTTAGATGGTTCTGATATCTTAGAAGGGGCGTGTCTGTGACTGTGTCTCTCTTTTACTCTCCCTCTCCCTGATCCCGGTCTCTCCTCCTCCTCCTCACTCGATAGCAATTCTTCTCCTTTTTAGAAATACAGCAAAATGTGGTTCCCATCAAAGGAATGGACAAAAGATACCAGCCAAAACTATTATTTCCACTTCCACAGGAATAGTTGCCAAAATTCGTTCCCTGGAGGTGCCACGAATTGAACCTGGCGTTTTGCTCCACGTGTTCCACCTACGGCTATGAAAGCGACACAGCCTATACAAATGAGGGGACCAAGGCATGCCTTGAAGGCAGAGTTTTGGCAAATGGGTGTTGATGGTGCAATAGGAACTTACAGGAAATGGTGCTGCTCCAAGTGCCTGCATGTAACAATCACTTTAGAAGGCTGCAACACCACAGTGAGCTGTGCAAAACTGTGGCAGGCTCTCGTGAAGAGCAGCAGAAGTAAACAAGAGATGGAAAAGACCCTGCGAATGCTGGAGATGAAGAACTGCACAACACAAATGACCAACTGAAAGTGAGCAGAGTGAGAATTATGTCCTGGGATCCCATATGCTGGCAGCAGGGGAGGTTATGAAGGCTGCTTCTTCAAACTACCAGGGACCTTACAAGAGAAGATTTGAAACAGAATTCTGGAAGAAGATGGAGAGAGGAAGCTGAATATATGAGTGTCCAGTCAGAAATGCCCTGATGGTGCATGGGAATGAGGATAGGGGGTGGGCTAGGGATGTTTACATGTGAAACCTGGGTTCAAACTTTCTATCAGCTAAGGATGTAAAATGAGATTATTGTATATATTTTATTTCCCCTGATGGAAATCAAGGCAACTTTTAGGATCTGAGAAGAACTTGAATGTCGGATCAAACACAGGGTGACATTCTTATCGTTTATTAAGCAATGAAACTAGGATCCACAAATACCCTATGAATACACCGGCAGGAAACATCCCAGTAACTAATTTAAAATGTTGCAGCAAATAGCTGGCTAGTTTTTTTTACACCAGGGGGCATAATCTAAATCACCTCTTAGCTCCTGAGGGGAGGGGGGTGTCCGTTGTTGATCTGAGGACTCCCGCAATCGTCCACCCCACCCCACCTTCCGAAAACGGGAAACGTCTCAGAAAGATCAGCCCTAAGCATAGTTCTGATTTATGTGCAAATATAGCCCCGAGATTTCAGAAGGTGGCGGTGCAGAGGGAGGGTTAAGTTTCGTCCCTAACCCTCTCTCTCCCCCATTCAGTTGTGCAAATGCCACAACGGGAGGGGCTGCCATTGCAATTCCACGATTCCCTCCCCTCCTATAACATGACAGGCTGGGGGTGGGGGGGGTGACGCTCCCAAAGAAAGATCCCGGAAAGCCGGCGCCGAGTTCTCACCTGAGTCCGCTCCCTGCTCAACACGCGCCTCCTCCCGTCCCGACATCCAATGTCGCCGCTTCCATTTTTCACCTCGGGGAGGAGACTCGGGACGAGGGACGGAAAGAGCCGAGCGCGTCCGGAAACGCCCGAACTTCAGTCCAATGATTTGCGCGGGGAGGAGGAGGAAAGAACGATCGCCTTCCTCTCGGCGGAAATTGCCGAGGGGGTTTCGCGCGACACGGCCGGGGGTTCCGGCGATCGCCGGAAGTTACCGAGGACTTTGCCGGAACTTGCTTCCGGATTGGAGCGCTCTTCGGGAGACCCGGAAACACCCGAAATAGCCCGGAAAGAATCGCCGGGCGAGGGTAGCACCCGCGCAACTCCCCCCTTTGCCCTCCCTCCCTCCCCTCATTTGGGGTTCTGGATACTGAGCGGAAGTGGCCGGAAACGCACGACTGCGAACGAAGCGCGGGCGGAGATTCTCGAGAGAAGTCGAAGGCGGTGTCGGAGGTCGCCTCAGAGCGCCGAAGCCCCCTCCGGAAGTTTCCGAACGCCCCCGAAGCTCCGGGGAGGGCAGGCAGCGGCGCCACACAAGATGGCGGACGGGGAGGAGGTTACTCTGGACGGGAGGCCGCTCCAGGCGTTGAGGGTCGCCGACCTGAAGGCGGCTCTGGAGCAGCGCGGCCTGGCGAAGAGCGGGCAGAAGAGCGCGTTGATCAAGCGCCTCCGCGGGGTGAGAGAAAGGGCCCGGCGGAAGGGGGCCCTGGGGCCCGGGCCGCTCCGCGCATGCGCAGACCCAGACAGGCAGTTTTTTGGCCTCAGCGACGGGGCTCGTGGCCCCGGGGTGCAGATCGTTACTACGCATGTGCGGGGCAGTATCCCACTACTGCCACCAAGTGGCGGGGCGAGGTTGTGCGGGGCGCCACCGGTTGCACAAGTGGGGGGGGGAGGACGGTGCCCACACCACCAAAAGGAGAGGGCCCCCCACTTCTGACATCACTTTGGGGTCACCCAGCAGGAGGAGGGAGTGGAGGTTCTCCTTTAAAAAAATAGGGGGGGTAGATCTCGTGAAAGCTGTATCTCTTGTTACTAAATCAAAGCGGGATTGGGATCCAGTGTTGGAGGGAAAGTGGTAGGTTTTATAACCCATTAAATTACAACCATATCCCTTTTCAGTTTCACCTTTCACCCTTGCAAAATTATTTTTTGAGGGGGGATGTCCCCCTGGTTAATTCTCTGTGTTTTATACCTTCATTGAGCTTCCCTGGCAAATGTTACAGACGGTTAGGACGAGCCAGGTGAGCTTTGCAAGAGCTGAGCTGCTTGTGTTGGAGCTCTCCCAGTTGAAGACGCCTTGCATTTTTATTTTACGTAAAGTTTCTGCAAAATGTTAAAAGTGTGCAGAGGGTTTTGCGAGTATCTCCCTTGAGCATGTTGAGAACTTTGCACAAGGTCGGCTCCAAGTCTTTCAACTTCAGAACTGTGCCCCGCTGAAAGCAGGCATTTCTCTATTCTGTCAATGTACAACGGTGCAAAGGAGTTTTGTGTTTGGAATGTAATATAAGTAAATGGAAGCAGAATCTGTGAATGTATCAGAAGTATAGGGAGTCCAGAGTGAGGGATTGGGAACCTGTGCATTTTACCCTGTGTGGACTTTCATTCTTGATGCCATGGGGCAGGGAGTGAGCAATTGAAAAGGAAGACAAGTTGTGGTGCCCTGTCCTGGGCAAAAGTTCGTTATGCTCTGATTTGGGGGTCAAATGGATGTATGGGATAAATGGATATTGCTTGTTCTTCTGTCATGTTATTGGAACTGTTCCCAGACTGTATGTGTGTGCATGTGTGGCGTTATCCTTCCCCCCCTTCCTTGACTTAAATACTGTGATCATGATAGTAACACCTGCTGAGTTCATGGCAGAGGTAAGATTGGAACCCAGGGCTTTCCTGCTTCACTGTTGAATCTCTTGCGTTATACTAGCTGTCAGTCCTATAGGTGTCAGCGCTTTTCTGGCTGCTTACAGTTTTCCAATTTGTGAATAATCCCTGCTGTGCTTGGTGCACCTTTGTGGCACGTAAATTAATCAAAGCCTTTGGCGTGTAGCTGCAAATTTGGATTATAGAAGCATACGAAGAACCTAGCTGCTGGATCAGGGCACAGGCCCATTTAGTTTTAACGTCCTGTTCTCGCTAGTCTGGTGTCCTTTTCTCCAGCAGATGCCCAAGGGAAACCTGCAGGCAAGACCTGGACACAACAGCACTCTTCCTACTTGAGTCATACCGCCTCTTGACAGTGGAGCTAGACCATAGCCATATCCTTCATTATAAGGCAGTGTGATGTAACACATAGAATTGTAGAGTTGGAAGGGACCACATGGATCATATAGTCTAACCCTTTTGCCCAACATGGGGCTCAAACCCACGACCCAGAGATTAAGAGTCTCTTGCTTAAGAAATGGGCCCTCAAATGCAGGTTTGAGTTGAAAGTAGGTCCAGTGTCCGGAAGGGTTGAATACTATTGGTGTTGTACTAGAACTGGGAGACTTGGGTTCTAATTGCCATGCACCCGTGAAGCACATTTGGGGTCAGTATCTCAGCCTCACCTACCTCGCAGGGTTGTTGTGAGGTTAAAACAGGTGGCGTACAAGTTCCCTGAAGGAAGGGCAAGACAGAAATGTAACAGGCAACCTGGGGCTGTGTGTGGTGAGTCAGTTATGTGTTACATGAATCCTATTTGCACTTACTTCATTGCACATGCTTGATTCTTTCTGCGTTAATAGACTCTGTTTGGGCGGGAGTCAGATCTTAATTTGAGCTGCAACTTGTTAGGATTCGGGGCTGAAAGTACTGAGAGAGCCCACCATGGAACCTGCACGGTCCTCATAAAGAGTCACTCTTCCATCAGTGACTATAACTCAGAGAGGCTGCCAGGTGGGCTTGAGCCCCAGTAACTCTCTTTGTAAAAATTAGCCATTGGTGGAAGCACTGAATTAGGCAAGGCTTGCGCTACAGAATCGGTAACTTCTCTTGAGAATTACTTGTGCTTAGATACAATGCCGTTGCATTTTTTGAGTGTCAGTATGTTTCTGGCTGGCACTGTAAATTCCCCCATCTGTGTAAAGAACTTGCTTCCTCCTGTATTCTGCATGTTTTCTGTTGATTTGTTCTTCTGGCTGGAATAATTTGGCCCCCAAGAGATTTGCTCAATTGACCAAATGAAAGTATCTTTAAAGATAGTTTAAATTGTGACCAACAGGTTGTATGTGAAATTCAAAACATTAATTAGACGGCTGTCATTTGTTGAAGAATATATATATTTATTAGATGCACGTTTCCCTCAAGGAACTCAGTGTGGCATTCATGGTTATCCTGCCATTATATCTGCATTATATCTACCCTGTGAGGTAGGTTAAATTGAGGGTGTTTAATAGGCCCAGCATCACCTAATGAGCTTCATGGCTGAGTGGGGATTTCAGCCTAGATCTCCCTGGCCCTAGTCATGAGATCATACAATAGTAGAGTTAGAAGGGATCCTGAGGGTCATCTAGTCCAACCCCCTGCCAAGTCTCCAAACTCTACTCACTAGGCATTAGCTTTTGTTGCCGATTACTTCTTGTGCCCCTGTTTGAAGATGCCTGCAGTTAATAGGAAGTGTTCACTATAAGAAGCATTGCTTTTTTGCAGTTGGGTTTTGCAGGCGTAACATGACAGTGTACTGAAATTTTAAAAAGTAAACACCTTTACATTGGCATTCAGAGCCTCATGGTCAAATAATGAGCCAAGTAACAATTGACCAGTGCACCGATCCTACTTCTTGCCACTGTTTTAGTCTATGTTCCGAGTTTCAGGCAAGAGTGGAAATTTGTCCTTGTTTTCATCACTGAATGACATGGATACCTGATTTCAACTTTCTTATTCTAGTAGACCTCATTCTTTGTGTGCAGTAGGGGTTGTCCTTGCTTCTGATTAGGTAACTTTTTGGGGTGGGGGAAGATGGCCCTTTTGCATTTAGGTTGGCTGGGTTGGAATGGAGCCTCTTCCCAGGTGGAAGAGGCTACACTCTGGCTTTAAATCAAGTTTAGTTACCATTAGATCAACCCTAGTCGCTCCAGAGATTTTGGACTAAAACTCCCATCTACCACGGTTAGCACAGTCACGCTGGCCAAGGTGAATGGGAGATGGGGTCCAAAAAGTTGGAGGGCGCTGGGTTGGGGAAGACCACATTAATTGCTGGATTTATCTGAAAAGCACACAGAATATTAAATGAGCCTCAACGTCATGACTTTGGTTTTTCTTCTTTCAAAGTCAGTTATTATGACCTACCTGAATGGATTGTTGTGCAGATAGAGGATAAAATTTTGTATCGTCTTTTGCGAATGAAGAAGTGTGTTGCAAATGATTAGCTGTTGCAGAAACTTCCGTGATGCGTCTGGCAGGGTTCTGTGTGATGAGAGATGACTTGGGTGGTGTACATGTTTGGTGCTGTATGGATGTGCTGTTTCAGTGAGATGTTGACAAGTTAGTAGCTAAATATCTTACCCGTGAATCACATGTGAGCTTCCTCTGAAGATAACTGATGAAGGTTGGATGTGTAAAAAAGTCAACTGGAGTCTTAAGTTCCAGACTGGTGGCACGTGTGGTTTCAGACTTGGCATAATTGAACTGAAGAGTCCATTTCTGATCAAGCTGACATCTGTGGATTCAGCTGGATTGTACTAAAGCCTAGTGAGATTAATTACATTTCAGTAAGAGGCGCAAAAGAAGTGGTGCAAAATTATTAAGTAGTAATGACTTTGGATTCACCATTGTGTGTTGGAAAGGCATGCAGTGATTTGGAGGTGTCGTTGTGTTAGGACTTGGAGGACCTGGGCTTATTGGGGGGTATGAAGGAGAAGTTGTCCTTGGACAGGTCACAGGAGCTGGGATAGGTAGGGTGGTTTGGATTTCTTGAGTCAGGTTGCTGAGTGAGGGTTGGGGTGAGTTTAGGAAATGCAGGGTTGGGTTAAAGGCTAAATCCTCGCTGAGAAAGTGACAGACGAATGCTGGGTTTAACTCACGGAACTGAGAATGGATTGGATGGTTAGTTATTGGGTGTCTTGAGAAACTGGTGTAACTCTGGTTGTATCCTTTATGGCTTAGCATATGGAAGATGGTTCTTGATGGACTTTGGGATAGGGTGTTTTTTTAAAAAAAGAGAGATGGTGATTAGTATGTTTGGGGCATGGGCCAGCCTTGGGTGTCGTCAAAGTTCTGGGCAGTGTGAGATTATCTGACCTGATATCTCCCTTTTTTCATTTCAGGCCCTGATGCTTGAAAACCTCCAGAAGCACTCAACTCCTCACACCACCTTCCAACCCAATTCCCAGGTGAGAGATGCCTTGTGTGGTTGTGCTACATTGAACTGGCTGCAGGGAAGCAGCCCTTTCCCTTTACCTCTCCGCAGTTGGCCTTGAAAGTCCCGTGATAATTGTGTGTGCCCAGTTCCAGTCCTGCCCCCACAGCTGCAGCGTGAACTTAGGGGCTCCTCAGCTTTACTTCCCTGGAGTTTGTGCCTTCCCATTCTAACTTGCTAGATCCACCACAACTGCCTAAGGTTGGGGTCAAAACTCTTGCCCTCCTTGTAAGGCCCAGTTTCTCTATTGTGTCCTGTCAGATTGGCGAGGAGATGAGTCAAAACAGCTTCATCAAACAGTACCTGGAAAAGCAGCAGGAGTTGCTGAGGCAACGTCTGGAACGGGAAGCTCGGGAAGCTGCGGATTCAGAGAGTGAGTATAATGAGCCCCGTTCTCTCTCTCTCTCTTCTAATTCTCCACCCCAGTTGACTTGGGAGGCAGACTGCCTTTCAGAACCAAAGAATTAAGGCACATTCTTGTATTGCTGTTGTTGGCTTTTAATTCTGTAACCAAAGAGCCGGAACGGAGCCCACACTTCTGCCTAACGGGAACTCTTAAGTCTAATTGGTAGCCAGCATATCTTTTGCCTGCTGCGGATGTTTGGAATGAAACCAAAATGGATGTCTTGGAACGGTTTGTGTTCTGAGCAGTCGTATTGCCCACCCTGGAGCTCCTGTGGCATTTGGAAGCTTGTGCCGCTTTTGAAAATACTGATTCTGTTCATTCCCAGTTAGTGGCACTTTCCACAATATTTGTATTACACAAGAGTCTGTGGTCATTTTAGGTGGAAAAGAAAAATGGTACAAATGTTTCATCCTGTTCCATGAAAAAACGGAGGCTCTGACAATTCAAAACATACAAAGAGAAGTCTCTGAGGTTACAGACAGCTTCCTTCTTTTCTTTTCTTTTCTTTTCTTTCCTCCTCCTCCTTTATAAATTTATTTATACCCTGTCTTTTTACCTGACGGGACACAAGGCAGCTTACAGATGAAAACAAGAACCACTAAAATCATAGAAAAGGCAATTGTTAAAATACAGTGGTACCTCGGGTTACAGATGCTTCAGGTTACAGACTCCACTAACCCAGAAATAGTACCTCGGGTTAAGAACTTTGCTTCAGGATGAGAACAGAAATCGCGCGGTGGCGGCAGCGGGAGGCCCCATTAGCTAAAGTGGTGCTTCAGCTTAAGAACAGTTTCAGGTTAAGAACGGACCTCCAGAACGAATTAAGTTCTTAACCTGAGGTAAAGGTAAAGGTACCCCTGCCCGTACGGGCCAGTCTTGACAGACTCTAGGGTTGTGCACCCATCTCACTCAAGAGGCCGGGGGCCAGCGCTGTCCGCAGACACTTCCGGGTCACGTGGCCAGCATGACAAAGCCGCATCTGGCGAGCCAGCGCAGCACACGGAAACACCGTTTACCTTCCCGTCAGTAAGCGGTCCCTATTTATCTACTTGCACCCGGGGGTGCTTTCGAACTGCTAGGTTGGCAGGCGCTGGGACCGAGCAACGGGAGCGCACCCCGCCGCGGGGATTCGAACCGCCGACCTTTCGATCGGCAAGCCCTAGGCGCTGAGGCTTTTACCCACAGCGCCACCCACGTCCCAACCTGAGGTACCACTGTACAATTAAACGCTGATAGAATTAAAGCTATACAGTGGTACCTCTGGATACGAACGGGATGCGTTCCGGAGCCCTGTTCGCATACTGAAGTGAACGCAACCCACGTCTGTGCGGGTCGCGATTTGCCGCTTCCGCGCATGGCGTCATTTTGAGCGCAAGCGGCGAAACCCGGACGTGATGTGCTCCTTTACTTCTGGGTCGCCGCGGAGCGCAACCCGAAAAGGCTTAACCTGAAGCGACTTCAACCCGAGGTATGACTGTATAATCTAAAAAATCTGTTTAAAACATACCAATGATTGCAATGAAAACAGCATGATACAAGCAGTAAATTCCCAAAAGCCTGTTGGAAGAATAAAGTCTTCACCCGCCAGCAGGACAGCAAGGAAGGAACCTGACTAGCGTCTCTAGGGAGGGAGATCCAAAGTCTGGGAACCACCACTGAGAAGGCCCTCCTCAATCCCCACCAAGCATGCCTGTGAAAGTAGGGTGCTTCCTCCCTCCCTCTCTTTCTCTCTTCCTTCAGTTTATATGCCACCCTTCCCTCCCAAAGGAGCTCAGGGCAGCAAGCACATCAGTAATAAAAACATTTGAAAACACTTTTTAAAAATAGTTGAAAACATTGTCGCAGCCAGTGACTATCAGGAACAGTGTTTTTCAGTCATCAAATGCCTAGGTAAGCAGGGCTGTTCTCAAGTTCCTCCTGAAAGTTAATAATGATGGATCCAGGTGCAACTCACCTGGGAGGGATTGTAGGGGCCGAAATAGCTGATATTAAGGAAGGCGCTCTTTTAGTTATTGACAAAGCTTCAATTCTAACCCCAAAGAGTGACCAAAAAATTCAGAAAAATTGTGTTAAGTTCCAAATTAAGGAATTGGATAAGAACACTGAAAGATCGAGAAATATTTTGCCTGTGGAAAGAAAAATTGATAAGAGGATTGAAATGATGGGCAAAAAGGTGGAGGAAAGGATGCTGTTGTTTTTGCCTGCTGACTGTGCTGTTTTTATCCTTATGGGTGTCTCTTTTCGAAAGGCAGGTTATAAATTCCGTATAGAAAACAAGTAAATACGTAACTTGGAACACAAACTTTAATGACCTGGCAAGTTAAATGGGTCCTTGTGAAAAAGCCCCTAGTAAAAAAGCAAAGGGAATGTTAAAATGAAGTTGATGAGTTGGAAAACGTTTTGAGGAGAAACAACTTGATCTTGTGGAGTATTTCTGATGAAACAGAGGCCAAACAGCTGGTACTCTCCAGTAAATTATGGGTTCGTATTCTGCACATTTACTGAGGGACAAGATAGCATGGAAGTTTTATATCAGGTATCAGAATACTGTTGACAGACCACGACAGTCATTAATAAAACTTTCAAGATAACGATATAAAACCATCAAGTAGTTAAAATCGGAGGTGGTGATTAACAAAGGTCATGTTTAAGTCTTCCTTCCTCAGGGATGCTGCAAGAAGAAACATGTTGAAATGTGTGGTTGTGCGACAGGATAGGCATCCATAATTGGTGCGTTTCTCCCTCTAAATGAATTGCTTCTTCGTGCCCCATTAGGATACGCAGTGTATGTTTGTTTTTGAGAAGAAGGTCAGTTATTTATTGTCCGCTTTAAGAAATTTGGAAAGAACATTGGGGGGCAGTTTATTTATTTATTTAAAAAAAACCCTTTGTTGCTATAAAAACACAATCATCTTGTGAAGCTTAGGTGGGCATCCTATCTTGTTGAGCAGTGCAAAGAGCCCTTTTCGGCTGATGAGGTCAAAGGCCCTTGTCAGGTCTAGGAAGGCGATATAGAAAGGCGCCTCTTCTCTCGGCAATACTCCTGCAGCTGGAACAGTGAGAAAATCACATTGGCTGCTGACCTCTGAGTTCTAAAGCTGTATTGTGACATGGGATAGACTCTTGTCAGTGAATGACTGTAATCTGTTGAGAACCACACGGGCGAAGGTTTTCCCCACAATACTCCACAGGGAGATCAAAATATATCAATGCAGTTTACAGTAATGCCTATATACAGTGCTTTTTTTCTTTAAACAAATGTTTAGGGGTACTCTCGTTTTGACTCAAGAAAATCACCAATTTATAGTTCAAATTGGGGGAAATAAATACAGTAAATGGACAAAAGTACAAAGATTCACAAAATGTTTAGGGGTATGCGTACCCCTGCATCTCCTCAGAAAAAAGCACTGCCCATATATATATATTTAAATTAAAACCTGAGAATATCAGCTAACTGTTATAAAAGGATGTATTATTAATTGCCCGCATAAGCCTGGCAAAATAGCCAACTTTTCTTCTCTCTCTCTATATATATATTTATTTAATTTTCCAAACTTTGAAATTTACAAACCATCGTCAAACAACCAAAACAAAAAGAGAATTCCATAAATTCCCATGGACTTCCCTCCTCCCCTTTGTGGGTCCTTGTGTTAACTTTTTTCCTCCTGCATCTTCTCTACTAATACAATTCTATTAAATCTCCATTACAACCTTAGTCCAACGTTAACGACAAGTATCATTCCGATCCTACTACTAATTTTAATTATTTACAATGATTTTTAAGATAAATTATATATTTTCCCCATTTCTTACTAAAATGTTGGTCTTCCTGATTCCTAATTTTTCCGGTCATTTTTGCCGTTTCAGCATAGCCCATCAATTTAATCTGCCATTCTAAAATAGCCAAGTTTCCAGCAGGCATTTATAGGTTGAAACAGAAGGCACCTGCTGAATCCCTATTGGCAAAGCATTCCTCAGGGCTGGGCCAATGACACTATAGGCTCTTTTTCATGTTGATGTCACGTGAGCCTCACCAACTCTGGGGCAACCTAGGTTTGCCCATAACCCAGATTTTAGAATTAGGGGGATGAGTGCAGCAAACCTTGCCTTCACTCCCTCCCTCCTTCCTTTCTCCTCCTCCAAAATAGCCATGGGAAAATCAGAGCCTTCTGCTTCCATTTCAGACATTACATCGGAACCCTAAACCATGTTTTATCTTCACCATGGTTTGTTGACATAAGTCACTTTCTTAAATGCCGGGTTGTATCTAACTAGGTTCTACTCATGGTAGACCTACTGGAATTAGTGGACCTACATTAGCCATCTCCACGAATGTGAACTTCCTACATGGCTGACTTTGGATTCATTTGCAGTTTCAACAAACCACGGTCAAGATCAGCTTCGGCTTATCAGGTTTGGGTGACACAGCAAGGTGTGGTTGGTCTACAGTGGAAGTGATGCTTCCAAACTCCTCCCTGCAGCTTTGATTGATCGATTGATTGATTGATTGATTGATTGATTGAATTTATACCGTATTTTTTGCTCTATAAGACTCACTTTTTCCCTCCTAAAAAGTAAGGGGAAATGTGTGTGCGTCTTATGGAGCGAATGCAGGCTGCACAGCTATCCCAGAGGCCAGAAGAGCAAGAGTGATTGTTGCTTTCACTACGCAGCGCTCCCTCTTGCTGTTCTGGCTTCTGAGATTCAGAATATATTTTTTCTTGTTTTCCTCCTCCAAAAACTAGGTGCGTCTTGTGGTCTCGTGCGTCTTATAGAGCGAAAAATACGGTATACAGTGGTACCTCGGGTTAAGTACTTAATTCATTCCAGAGGTCCGTACTTAACGTGAAACTGTTCTTAACCTGAAGCACCACTTTAGCTAATGGGGCCTCCCGCTGCTGCCGCGCCGCCGGAGCACAATTTCTGTTCTCATCCTGAAGCAAAGTACTTAACCTGAAGCACTACTGGGTTAGCAGAGTCTGTAACCTGAAGCGCATGTAACCTGAAGCGTATGTAACCCGAGGTACCACTGTACCGCCCTATACCCAGAGGTCTCATACTTGGGGGAGGGGAACACGTGGACCCGAGATTCTCGGTTTCTCATTCTGATAATGCTGAACTGCTATTTAGCATCACATCTGAATCGACTCTGCAACTCCAGGTCAGTGGTGGGGGGGAATTTGGGCCCAGGTGCTAAACGTGGCCTGCTGTCCCTCTGCATTTGGCCCTGAGAATCCTCCCCAGGCCGTGTTCCTTGCTGACCTTGCTTCTCACTCTGAGCATTTTTGCCTGCCTGGAATGTGTCCTTGAGCCTCTCGCTTGTTTGGGTGGAGGATAGAGAGGTATGTGTGTGGAAGCTAAACTCCTGCGCAAAGAAAATTTTTTACACTCCTTGCTGCTCCAGCTTTTTGTCTCTGGTATGTTGTCCTCAAAAGGTTGCTCAGAAGGGAATGGGACCACCCCTGCTGTAGACAATTCTGCTTTAAAACCAGATGTAACCGTGTAAAAGGTCTGATGGAATGATTTTAAGCCAAATTTTCATAGCTCTGAAATACAGACATCTTAGTAGGCGGTCAGATCCAGACATGATGCAGCAAGATTGCATTAGTTAATTACGGAAATGGATGACAAATGGTATTTGGAAAACATGAACCGTTCGGAGCTGGTTACAATATTCTGATACCATTATTGAGAGTCTGGGTTGTTAAGGGCATGATAGATTTTACAGTACTTGTTCTGTAGGATCGGCTGCAATTTTGAAAAGTCTTAAGTAAAGAAAAAGGGGGGAAAGATGTACACTATGTTCCATGTTGTTTTCCTTGTTATAGCACAGCCATGCAACTGCAGGGTTAATGTGCTTTTGCCTCACCTCTCAATTGCTAAGAAACATACTCATGCAGTTGATTCCAGTGTGTGGATTTGAAAGTCTAGCTCAGGGGTATGCAAACTAAGGCCCGGGCCCGGACGGTCCAGGAATCAGCGTGTTTTTACATGAGTAGAATGTGTTCTTTTATTTAAAATGCATCTCTGGGTTATATGTGGGGCATAGGAATTCGTTCATCCCCCCCCCCCCAAAAAAAAATATAGTCCAGCCCCCCACAAGGTCTGAGGGACAGTGGACCGGCCCCCTGCTGAAAATGTTTGCTGACCCCTGGTCTAGCTTTTTAAAAGGTGCGTGTTCTTGACCCACTCAGAACGTGGCTCCCGTGTACCTGGCTTCCAGAGAAAAAGAGGGCAGGAGGAGGTGCCCCAGACAGACAGGCATTTGCAAACCTCTTGGCACTCATCCAGTTTCTCTGTTCGGAAGATGTGTTTGCACCCGCTTCTGCTGCAGAGGGATTTGGGTGACCAGGGGGACCAGGTGGTGGTGTTGCTCCCTCCAAACAGCTGGGCAACATTCCACACCTTGAGGCTTAAGGCGATGCCCTGTTAGATGCCCTGTCAGCACATCCGTTTCCTTCCATGCCCGCTGATCGTCAAGGTTGATCAAAGCTTTTGTTCAGAACGTGGATTATCAGTAACTATTGTTCCACTAGATGTACATAGATCAGAGGCGAGCCAGTGTAAGAGTGTTTACACACCTGCACACCCACCAGGGAGAAGAGCAACTTCTGGCTATGCCTCCAGCAAGATAAGAGATCAGCCACATTTGCTCTCACTTCAGCCAAAATGGAGAGGCATGGCAGAGGGGAATGTTTGCTCCTAGCTGTTTGTGTGTTTGTGTACACATACACATACACACTACTTGTGTATGTCATTGCTTGCTTGAGTATTATGAGAGGCTTCTGGTAGTACTCATGTTGACAGTAATCAGGAAGAAGACCCATGTCTTGGGGGGGGGGGCAGACTTATCTGCTTACCATGCAGAAGGTTCAGTCCCCAGTGAAATCTCTAGGTAGGGCTAGTCCGTGTACTATTATAATTATTTCTTCTACTGTTATTGGTAGTGTATCATCATCATTGTTCAATTTATTGCCCACCCTTCATCAGCAGATCTCTGGGCCGGTTATAGCAACTTAAAACTCAGCCATCACAACCAATTAGAATTCAATTTTTAAAACAGATAAAACCAGTGACTGTCACAGAAATAGGGTAGGTCATACTGAGATTGATGGACCAATGTTCTGAGATGTTACCAAGCAGCCTCCTCTGCTCCTAGGGTCAAAAATGAAGGTACTGGGGTGGGGTTGGAGCCCTTTTACATATATTGGGGGCGAATAGATTGGCAGCTGATCTGTTTGCTTTGTGAAGATGTAATTGAGCCGGATAAATGAAAGAAAGTCCTTCCTCACGCAGTGGAACTATGGAACCCCCCCCCCCCACAGGAGGCGGTGATGGCCTGAAGGGAAGAGGAAATCACAGCATGCCTCCAGCATGGCCATCCACTTGGATGGCTTCCTTTGCATCCGTTAGAATTTTAAATTTTATTCTGGGCTTCTTGCCCTGCCAGACAAATTTAGAAATATCTTTCTGCCACCTCTTGAAACAATCCATTTTGTCGACAATCTGCAAAGTTTGAAACAAAAACAACATTTGGTCAAATTTGAAGCTTTCACTGCTAGGCCGTATTGCTGCGATAAAAATGAATGTATTGCCTAGAATGTTGTGTGAGAAGCCATTTCTGGCCTGACCAGCTGACGGTTCTCCCCTTCCTTTGCTAGGCAAAAGCTGCATTGTGTCACGGGAGAGGGAAGAATCTGATGAAGAAGGGCCAAGAAGACCGGAGCAGCACCCGACCCGGGTCAGGCAGGTAAGTGGCCGTGATATGGGTTGAAGGGGTCACCGTGGGGAGGTGCGTGCGAGGCGTTTGCCCCAGGAGGGCCAGGTGCAAAGCTGCTGGAGGCATGCTGTGATTTCCTCTTCCCTTCAGGCCAGAGCTGTAAAGACCCCGGGAGCCGCCCATGCCCCAAGCAGCGAAGAGCGAGAGACACCTCTCAGGAGTCGGAGGGCAGTCCAGAGGGCTCCTGTGAAAGAGGAGGAGGAAGAGGAGGAGGAGGACGACGAAGAGGACGACGACGAGGATGACGAGGAGGAGGAAGAAGAAGCTGCCGCGTTGCCGGCCAAACAGACGCCAAAGGGGCAGGCTGAGCCCGGCACCCCAGCTCCCCTGGAGAAGGGCGCATGCCAGCCTTCCCTGCCCATTGCCCCACAGGCCCAGCCAAAAGAGGCCACGGCCCAAACCCCGGACGCCCCAGTTTGCGGAGCAGCCATGCCACTTCTCCCACCCTCAAAGGGCCTCGCAGAGGCTGAACCCGCAGCCCCAGAGTGCAGGGAAGAGCAGCCAGCAACTGTGACGCAGGAGGGGCCCCGGGAGGAAAAGAGGGGCCCTGAGATGCCAGGGCCTCCAGAAGAGGCAGAGCCCGTCGAGGCCGAAGCCCAGCTACCCGAAGCCTTAAAGGCGGAGGTGGCCAAAGAAGCAGGGCCTTGCCCAGAGGAAAGAGGGGCGACTGCCCCCCGCGAGGCACAAGGGGAGCAGGGGGTGGGCTTGCTGGGGTGGGGGGCCCCTGTGGTCCCTCTGCAGCCCCAGCAGGTGGTGGCAGAGGAGATCCAGAGAGATGAGGATCAGGAGGAAGCAGCCGAGGCCCTGAAGACTCTGGAGGAAGAGACAGCAGCTGCCGCCGCCGCCCTGGTCCAGGACTCCCCTTCCCCTCCGCAGCTGACAGAAGCACAACACGCCCAGCAGGATGACGGGGGCGAGGAGCCCCCTCCCCCTCTCTTGACCAAGGAGGCCCCCGGGCCCAGCCCTGCAGAAGACGAAGAGGCCCCCCCTCAGCTCTCTCAGCCATCTCCCCCCGCTCAGGAAGTCCCAGCCGCCGCTGCCAGCCCCGGCCCCCCAGAGGAACGGCCCGGCCCCCCGCCATCTCCCCTGCAGCGCCCGCGGGAAAGGCCCGCAGGCTCCAGCTCCTCCCGCTCTTCCTCCTCCGCGTCCAGCTCCTCCAGGTCCCGCTCTCGCGGCAGCTCGCAGCCTCGCTCCCGCGCCAGGAGGCCCCGCTCCGGCTCCTCTGAGTCGCCCGCCAGGAAGCGGCGGGCCTCGGGCTCCCCGTCCCGCTCTGGCTCCGAGCGGCACAGCAGCTCCTGCTCCAGGTCTCGCTCCAGGTCGCGGTCCCGGTCGCCTTCCAGCAGCGGTGGCAGCAGCAGAAAGGTGAGTGGCCGGTTTCTTCCTGAGTCACTTGAAGGCGGCGGCAAAAAAGCTGGGCTTCCCACACTGGATTATTGTGTCTCTTCAGGATCACAGATTCAGTCCTGGTTGGATAGTCCCATTGTGCAATTTTTCCAGAGAGTCAGAGTGGTTTCTTGAACACCTGCCGCCCCCTCTTCCTCTGCCTAGTACTTTCCCCTTTTCCTGTAGGATTTGCGTCTTACTTTATTGCCACTTCAACCTGTTGAGGGCACCTTTCCCAGCAGGAAGGATTTGAATCCAGCTGTCCTCCACCTCAGCCCAGGCTTTTTATCCATGGGGGCCACCAGGGTTTTCGTGTGTGGTTCCCCGCCCCCTCTTGTTGTTGTTGTTGTTGTTGTTGTTTTAATTCGGGAAATGAGAATCAATACATTTGGCAGGTGTTCCAAAGCACCTTGCAATTAGCCAGCCCCTTGGTCATCAGTGGTGTGTACAAGTGCCCTTTCTCTGTTATGGCGGCTTCCCCTAGGCCAGTGACCCCAGGTGTTGTTGGACTACAACTCCCATCCTACCCCCCAGCTCTGCCTTATGGGAGTTGTAGTTCAACAACACCTGGGCACCCCAAGTTGGAAGAACGCTGCTCACTTACCAGGCTACAAGCAGCGTTCCCATACTTGAGATTATCCGCTGTCTGCTGCTGCTGCTGCTGCTTAGCAGCCTTTGGGTTTCAAACAGTAGGTGAGGTTTCCAGAGCAGCAGGGCAATGTTTTTCTCCCCTGGAAACGTGCTCAATTCTGGTCCTTCCCTGACTTCTGGGCAACGAATGTGCTCCGACGGGGTGAAAAAGGCCCATGGCTAGCAGCTCAGCATTTGATCTCTGTGTCTAGATGCTGCCCCCTGCTTGAGTCACCAGAGCCTTGTTGGAAGCTGCTGTGAGACTGGGCATTTGGAGAGTGTCTGGCTCAAAGCAAGATGCTGCTTAAGAACAAACAGGCATTCCTAGCTCAGGGCAAGCTCATCCATGGGAGATCATGGGCGGAGCTTGGCCAACTAGAAGCTGCCAAGCTTCAGACGCCTACCACTTGCCTCTGGCCAAATTTTTCAGTCCCTGGTGTAAGGCAGAGCTTGCCTTGAACAACTTAAAAATATGCATTGTAAGTCTTGCTTGAAAACTGAATTTGCACCGGGCGTTTGAAACCCAGGGGGTGTGTGGAAGAGGGGTTTCTTTTTCTTCAAAAAAGAAAAGCAACAATCCTGTCTCAGTGCATTATTTGTTTTCTTGTCCATATTTAAGGATTCATAACTTCAGGTGCTAGGCTATTTTGTCTACACAACCATTCTCAATAGCTGTTAGCTATAAAGCATATTCAAGGGCGCTGAGAGCTATGAGCCTCTTGTGAGCACTGCGGTATTGATAGTCCTTTTATTCGGAGCGATCTAAAACTTGCTTTAAAAATCATTTGTGCTAGTAAAAAAATAAATAAACCCACCTTGCTGGCAAGCAGCTTTAAATATCAAATAAAATACATGTGCAAATGGCAAACATCTTAAGAGGTGTTCCCTCTTTAATGGGAGAGCCAGGGCTTTTCTGAAATTATACCGGCTGTGACACATTGGTGAATCATCATCTAAAAGCAAAGAAAGCATGTTCCCCCAAACTATTATTCTTTCTCAGGTTGCGGATTTAATCAGTTAATTGACTGGCTCAGTTTACTTTCCTTTAATCCAGTCACAAGCTTGCTTCGTGATTGTGTCTTCCCCTGCTTGTGAGCAGTAGGGGAGATGTGTCTGTGGATTATGTCTCATTTCAATGCAGCCTTCCTCAGGTGGGCAGGCTGGAGCCGGCCATCTAAAAAAACCAAACCACCTGTTTTTCTGCTTTCAGTCCCGTAGCCCTGAAGCCTCAAGGGACGGTAGCAGCTACCCCCACACCAAAGAGACCTCCCCGACAGGGGAGAGCCCCCCACGCCACAGCCCCCAGACCCAGCAAGATGGGTCATCAAGCCCAAGGGAAAAGCGAAGAAACACCCTTCCCCTGCCTTCGGAGCCCCAGAGACACCCCAGCCATGGCCAGGAGCAGGAACAGCAGGAAGAGGAGGAGGAGATGGAGATGACAGTTCCAGAGCGAGTACGGAATGGGGGAGAGGAAGGGTTGCAGGGCGGGGTGTGCATCGTTTTTGGAGGGGGAGGCACATACAGGGCGGGGGAGGTCTTGAGACCCTCACCGTGTGGCCTCTTCCTGCTAAACTAAGCCTTTCCCCACAGGGCAGCCCAGAGCCCCCCACTCCAATGGAGGCCAGTGGCCTCGACAGCGGGGTCCCTGCCTCGGAGCCACACCGCCCGTCCGAACAGCGGCACAGCGAAAAGTAAGTATCCAAGGCCGAGCGACCCGGGCAGTGGAGGGCGGAGGCTGAGCAGGCCCCACATGCACCGCTGGGGAATGGGGCGCGTAGAGAAGGGAGCCTCCAGGGGCGGCAGCGGGCCCAGGAGTTCAGGTTTGGCTTGAGGCCACGACGCAGCAATGCCACACAACGCAATATGTGACACAGGGCTTTGTTTGGCCCACCTTTGAGCCCCAGAACACGTGGGTGGTCAGAGGCATGCGCAGAGCGGCCTGTGGGAGGGTTCCTGGGGGAAGAGGTGATTTCATAGAATCATAGAGTTGGCCATCTGGCTCAACCCCCTGCAGTGCAGGAATTTCCAGACGAATTTACTTGTTTTAGAAATTCAGGACTGATACACTACATATTTCTAGCTGAACTTGGTTATTTCCCTGGCAGTACTTGTTAAGCTCAGCATGATCAGGGGGTCTCTGTCTAAACCAGCCCCTGTGCACTCCTAAGGGACATATACCTGGCTCAGTGCTGTCAGAGGGGAGACTCTCAGCCCAGCACAAAATGCCATCAGGGAATTAACCTGGGACCTTCTAAAGACCACTCAGTTCTTCTCTGCCCTTCCACATGCACCTCACTTCTGCACATACAAGGATACTTGGTTTCTGGTAGAGGGATTATGCTCTTACAGGTTTTATGATGATTCAAAAGTTTTGATTTTGTTAAAGTGGTCTGTATGGTCCAAGGCTGAGGGGTGGGCGGAAACAGCTGGCATGCCTTGTTAGTGTCAAGGTGTCATGGCTTCTGGATCTTGCTGGTGCAGGTCAGCCATGGTCAGGTGGATGCTTCTGGTATCAGCAGAGCTGCTCCTCATCACCCTGGGCTGCTTGACCCCCAACTTCAGTTAGGCTAGGCCGGTAGTGTACACATGTACAGCGTTTAAGCAGTTCCCATTCTGTGCTAGGTGCTGTGCTCTATCTAAAGGCTCTCCAACCCCCCAAAAAGCAGCTGCAGCCTCTGCAGCAACATGCTCCAACGAATCTCACTTCTGCTTGGGACTGGACCCGTCCACTGGGCCAAACTGATGGTGATGGAGTTGCTTTTCAAGGGATGGCGAGCAGGAGAATCTCCTTTGACTGATATTGCACCATTGGGGTGGTGCCAGTTAATGTCTCACTGGAACAAACACAGGAAACGAATTAACCTGGGGGGGGACGACGACAATGCAACTGGTTTGTAGGGCTCAGGTGTTCCAAAAGCCAGTGCTGCCGCCCAGTTTTGTTACCTGATAGTGGCCAGGATGGGGATCCGAGGAGTCCCCCTGATGTTACTGGACTAGGTCACAGTAAGCAGAGCTGGCTGGATAAGGTCATTGGATCATTTCTTCACCACCCTGTTCTCACAGTGGCCAACCAGATACCCCTAAGAAGCCCAGGAACCTCCCATCATTATCCCTGAATAGTGGCCATTGCTGACAGCGCACAGTTCCCTGTTCCTGCTGTAGTGGGCAGCTCATGACCCACTGCTGTGCTGCAAACAGGGCAGTGGAAGCTGTTCCTGTGGAACTCGTGCCTGTTGACACCGCTGTCAAAGGCACAGACTCTTTCCCAGGCAGTGAGGAGGTGGCCCAAGATGCCAAGGACCAGACCTGGCTGGGCTGCATCCTTGACAGCCAAGAAGTGTGGAAGGCTTTGCCCATTCCCCAAATGTTGCCATTCCTCCCTTCGTCAAGAGAGCAGCCCACATCCCAAAAAAGTCTCTGCAGACTGGTGGTGTTCCCCCCTTTCTTTTTGGGGGTGACACGGAAGTGGGGTGTTGTGCAGGTATTGGGGGAAGAAGCTGCGGTGCCGAGGCCAAAGCGTGGGTCGGGCGTGTGTGTGTCAAGGGGCGCGCGCCTTGCTTTGCTGCTTGCGCTCCCCTGCAGCCTCCCATCGCCTCTCCTCCGGCGCCCACCCCCGCCCATGCCCTTTCCTCCCCCGCTATTTCTCCCCTCTCCATCTCCTCCTCCTCCTCCTCCCCCCTCCTCCCCAAACCCTCCCGGGGGCTGCTGGGAAAGACGGCGGCGGCAAGATGGCTCCGCCGCCTGTCCGCGGCCCCGGTGCGCTCCTGACGCTGCTTGCGCCGCTCCTGCCGCCGCCCCCGCCCGGCCCCGCGTCGCTGCGGCGCCTGCTGGACTAGAGGCGGAGCGGAGGAAGCGCCGGCCGGGCCATGCTGCTCTCCGAGAGCAAGGGAGGGTGAGACGGGGCGCCCGGCCTGGCGCAGCGCGGCCGCTGCCTCCATCCATCCATCCTTCCCATCCACCCATTCATTCATTCATTCATTCGCCCGTCCCCTCCTCTGGCCGGCCTTCGCCCGCCGCCCGCTCCCCGCAGTCCCGCCCGGGCTCCGCCGCCTGCTGCTGCGTCCTTCCCGGCCGGGTCGCCCTGCTCTCCCTTTCCCTTTCCTCGCCTCCTTCCCCCGCCCCGCGCGCCTTGCTCTCCCTGCGCCATTCCCATCTCGCTCGCCTCTCCTTCCCTCCCCGCTCCCAGATCTGTCCCCATCTCCTTCCCAAGCCCTCTCCTCTCTCCCTTCGCCGGCCGCATCCTGCTCCAAGCTCGCTGCCCCCACCCCACCCCGCGCGCAAATCCCTTTTTCTCCCCTCCATTCATTCTCCCCCCATTCATTCACTCGCCTCCTGCCCCTCCCCCTCTTCCTTTCTCTGCCTCGCTGCTCCCTTCCCCCTCTCCTCCTCCTCCTCCGGGCCCCTCTGCCATCCATTTTCTCTTCCATTCCCTTCTTGGCTTCAGCCCCCCTCCTTCCCTCCGTCCCTCTGCTTTGTCATGCCCCCACCCTTTCCCCAATTCTTCCCTTTATTTGACAGGGTCACTCTCCTCCTCCAGCAATCCCTTGCTTCTCCCCTTTCTGAAGGGCCCTCATTTTGCTGCATCTCTCTCTTCATCTCTCTCTCTCTCCTCTCGTTTTCTCCTTTCCCTGGACTCTGCCTCTACTCCCTTCCAGCTGGTCTCATCAACACCTCCCCACCACTCCCTTTGCTGTTTCTGCAAATATTTCTCCTGCCTGCTCTCCTCTTTCTTCCATTTCTTTCCTCCTCCTGTTTGCCTTCCAACTGCACACTGGCTCTTTCCCTCCATCCCCTTCAAATTGCACGTGTCTTTCTTCCCCAGACTTCCTATTTCCCATCTCCTTTCCCTCTCTGTCTGTCCGTCACTCCCTGGTCCATTCTCCCCCCCCCCCTTCCTCCCCACAGGCCTCAGTGGGGCAGGCGGTTCCCTGGTCTCTTATTAAGGACAGGCCTCTGAGGACCCATGGGGATGTTGTGATACTTTGGGGGAGGCTTTGCATGAGAGCAAGTTGGGGGAGGGAGAGATTTGGTTGTGGGATTCTGTGGCCTGGAAGACGGAAGAAGCAGCCTTTGGTGACATTCTAGGGGTGAAGTGTGTCTATAAGAGCTTTAGAAGGGAGGTCTCATAATTTTGGAAAGTGTTTGTTATTTTAGGCATCTGTGGTTGATCTCTGAAAGGGAAGGGGCTGGGGCTCAGGGACTATCTTCTGACCCCTAACACCAGATGTGGGGGGGAGGGGTGGCTGTGCTTTGTGCATTGGATATCAGGAAGGTACTCCTCATGTGCTCAGGCAGATTCACAGGTTCTGGGGCTGAGATTAAGCCTGGTGGGGGGGGCAGTGGAGGGAGGTTCCTCGAAGGCCCAAATGACCTCTAGGAAAGTTACTGAGTGGGGGAGAAGCTAGGCTGGTTGGAGCATATTTGTTCACAAAGGTGGTTTTTTGGGGGGGGGTGGCCAGGATGGAAGAAATGGGGGCTAATGGTAGCTAGAGGGAAAGAGACCCCCAAGGAGAAGGTTCCACTTGAATATTGTGGGGGAAGGTTCCATAGGGCTGTAACAAGCAGTATTTTCCTGGGCCTCAGCCTTTTCCCCAAGGTGCTTTCTGTCTCTCAAGAAGAGATGGCTGTGTTCTTTGTACCTGGAAGTCATTTCCCCCCACCCTCAACCACACCATAAGTGACTACTTCTCCCTCTCTCTGCACAGTGAGGAGAAGCAAGAGGTGTCCATGGAGCCGTCCGAGCCCCGACCAGAGAGCGAGGCCCCTGAGCCTGGCCCTGACGAACCCCCCTCCGCGGAGCCCCCCGGACCCGACCCGGGCCCCGAAGACGAGGAGAAGAAAGAGGTAGTGTGTTGGGGCTCCGCTCGGCAGGCGGGCAAGGGACCCCAGGGTGCAATGGGGCAGGCAGTCCTGAGGCCCTGTGGAAAGATGCCTAGGGGGGACTTTTGGGGGGAGACATTCCTTAGAGAGGTCAGCTATGTACCCAGCTACCACCACAGGGTTAGTGGGGCTCAGACTTCCGGCAATAAGGGCTGGGTGTTTGTTCAGCTCTCAGTTCCACCCCATAACCTTGGTGGGCAGGTGCTTCTAATTTAATCCCTTCCCCAATCCAGAGCCTCCTCTCATCCCTTGTGTCCTGAAGTGCCAGGGTGCTGGGAACTTCTGGGAACACTTGTTAGCTTTTGGGTTTAAATTATCATTATTTAAATCAACCGAGAAGCACGTTTCTAGCTTGGATGCTTATGTAGTAAGAGTTGCATGAATGTCTCTTGAGGAAGGTGTCCAGCGCTTTGGGGGAAGGGAGAGATGTCTCCAGCGCTCAGCAGAACTCCTTGACCTCCCTATGCACAGCTAGGAAAACCAGAATAAATTGTGTAAAAGTGGTGTGGAATAAATTATGCAAAACAAGAGGAAATTATGCAGAGATGCCCAGTTTGCATAATTTATATGGGACTCAATAGTTCCGCTTTCCTTGCTGCAGAATTTGGGTTTTCCGGGGGCAAAGAGTTCTGAATCCTGAGCATGATGCACCACACTTCACCCTGCCTTAAATGTGGTGTAAATGTTTAATGCAAAATACCGTCTGCATGGATTTACTAGATAGTGACACACACTCTTTCTCCCCATAAACTGGGCCTCCTACTGTCAGCTAGCAGCCAAACTTGGATTTTGGGAGGGTTAACTATTGATGTGTTTGCTGAATGTCATGTTATCGAAAGGTTCGTTTTGCCCACGTTCCTCCCTGCCCTGCATTTCCCAAATTTGACTCTTCCCACCCCTGAGCCGGGGCATGAACCTGGCTTCTTCCATCTCCTCTGTTCCAAAGCGGGGTGGGGTGGGGTGGGGGGATTTCTCGGCTGGGGTGAGGCAGGGCTGTTTTGAGGACACACCCACGCACACGCACGTAACGCGAGCACACACATGCGAGACTGCTTTCTGTGCTGCTGAGAAGAGGGGAGGGTGGGGACAGGCCTTGCTTCCCCCTCACCCTAAAGAGAGTTTCCCCCCACAACCCCGTTGACATTCTCCTCTGGACTCGTTTGTTCTGATCCCCGTTTTAAAGAGGCTCCAATCCACCGGGAGTGCGAAAGAGAGAGTGAGAGAGAGAGAACCGGAGAGAGAGAGCACAGACGTACTTGAGCAGGCCGCACAGACAGGTACCCGAGGAGGTGGATGAGAGATTTGGAGGGGCCACAACATACTAGGCCTCTCCTGGGACCGTTTCCGCCACCGCTCTCCACTTTGTGGAAAGCCCTCTGGCTCCGTAACCACAGAGCTTCTCGTCTGGGAGCCCCACATGCGCTGTGGCTCTTCCTGATTCCGTGGGCCTCTTCTGTCCGTCAAAGAGAGTGCCATCTGGTCCTTGGGACCCATTCTGCCTTTGGCTGATAAATAGTCAATCTCCAAAATCTTAAAGAGCGCTGCTGTTGGAATCCTGCCTGGTTGACACTCTCAGCAAAAAGGTTCCAGGAATGTCAGGACTTTGCTGGGCACTCAGTCTGATGTTGCCTGCCTGGTGCTGTTTGGTGTCTTTTGCCGCCCATTGAAAATGTCTACGCCTCCTTCCACCGCTCAAGGTGCTTCTGCTTCGTATGAGGTTGCCTTTAAGGACTCTGTTTATTCTGCGGTAGAATTGTCTGCCTCTGTAAACCAGACGTTCTTTTGAAGTCTTCACTGCCGACGAAATGGTTATCCTGAGTTTCAGGGGCCTCCACTTGAGAGGAGACAACTCGAGAGAGCTTCCTTCATCACCTCGGGAGCAAAAGTCCGCTTTCAGAGACTCCCAGCAAGTTCTCCGTCACACTTGGCCATCTGCGGGAAGGCCCCGACCCGATGATACTCAGCTCCTGAGAAGCTGCAGCAGTCCGGCAGCTCCTCTGTTGAATCTGGGACTCAGCATCTTGAGAGGCTTTCCCCGAAATTTGAAGGTGGCCTCCCCTTCCAATCCGGCTGGTGTGCAGAGCTAACCAGTTTCCACAGCTCTCGTTGCTCGGCACGGGTTTTTCCTCGCGCAAGACCGCGTTTTCTCCGCCATGCCTCAAGGACTTCCACCTCCACAGATTTCTCTGGAGTTGCCAAGAGTTGCCTAAGAGGACTTGGTTTACGTAGGGTTCTCTGGAGGTCTTCCCCATCAAGGACTTGGCATTTGCTGCCGTCGAGTCGCCCTGCTGCCTGCCACATGGGCGCCTCTTCCGGAAAAGGACTGTCGATGTCAGCCGTCCTCTTTCCGCACGTGGTCTGGACGGTTGCCCCGTCACGAATTCCGTTCTCCGTTGCACATGCTGACACTTTCCGCCCGGTGTCGCAGAGCCCCTCGCCCGTCACGGGACTCTTGCTGCCATGCACCGCCGGTGGTGCTCAGCTCTCCATTGGCCCAGTCTCTGCCTGCCAAGAACTGATGCCTTAACCCTCCCCCCCACCGCACCTTGCCAGTGGGGGAGGCGCTTCTGTCTCGCCCTCTCTCCTCTGGGACACTTGGCTCCGACCACCTACCAATCAAGCGCTAGGTTCCTACCTACCACCAACCAACCACCACCTCTCTTGTCACCCAACCCAACCAAGCACGCACCTTTCAGGCCAGGGAGGGCTCGTTCCGATTGGACCAGCCGTTGCCTAGATACAGCGCACACACTGAGGTGCGATTGGCTGAACAGAAGACCCTGCCCCAGGTGTGAGAGGGTACCTGGAGCACTTGTCCTAATTTCGTTGATTTTATTGTTTGGTTTAATTTTTTTGTTTAATTAATTTTTAAAGGAAAAAAAAAGTATCACTTGCACCTTTCCCCCGGGGTAGGCGGGTGGGTCATGTTTCAGTTTAAATGGAGGGTTCCCTCCCCTGCATCTATTTATTTTTTTAACGATAAGGGAGCAGGGGATCTCTGGGAAACTGAGGCTAGTTCCTGCATCAACCTGGTTTGGTCCAGCCCCCATCCTTGCTCAGACTGTGGGGTACGCTATCGACAGGGTGGTACTTGACTCCCAACCACCTGCTCCCTCCATTTCCTTGGGAATCTGCTATTTGAGGAATAAAGTGGACGTAGAAAGGGGATGCTAGCAAGCTGGCAGTTTCTGCTCACCTGGGATAAGGAGCTTGAGGGTCTTCCGGTGTCGCTGGACTACAACTCCCATCAGCCCTGGCTATTGGCCATGGGATGGCTGAGGCTGATGGGAGCTCGAATCTCTCGACACCTGGAAGCTCCCAGGTTCCCCTATCGCTGCCTCTGCACCAGCCTCTCGGGAACAGCATTTAACGATATTCCTTAATTGGCATCAGCGCCTCCTTTATCCCTGCTGAAGCCCAATTAATTAACATGGGGCTAAAGCCACGTGGGAGCTTCCACCAAGGTTCCCTGCGGCTTGGTCCCAGGTCACCCCCATGAGATGTGAAGCTCTCCTCTCATAGAGGGCACACGAATGATGCGGTTCCTTCCTGTGCCAGTGGCTGTGGTTAAGTGGGAGGGCCAGTCCTGGCCTTGCTGTCGCCTGGGCGCTCGGCTGCTGAGCTGCAGGGAAGCCGAGGGAGGCATTTGGTGGCTTCCAGACTCCCTTGCATACAATGCAGGCCTGAGAGGGGAGCAGAATTGTGGGAGAGGATGAGAATCCTTCTCTTCCCAGCTCAGTGCTGTTGACCAGAGACAGGAAGGCCATTTCCCCACCCCAACCCCTAGAAAGCCAAGCGGTGGAACTTTGGAAAGGCTTCTTCTTTAACAAAGAGAATCTGTGTGAGAAACAATGCAGAACCGTAAGAGTTGGAAGGGACCCCCAGGGGCCATCTAGTCCAACCCCCTGCAATACAGGAATCCCAACTAGAGTGTTGAGACGTAGTTATATGTTCTGGGCAGATGGTCAGTCTCTGAATAATTGCCTGTTGCATCTGAGAACCTAAATACACATTGCGTCCCACAACCTTGGTGTCACTGCTGTGCCTAAGCCAAATGGACTCTATGAGGACTACAAGCATTGTAGGTACTGTGGTGGCTAAAATTCATTGCCGACACCTGGAATGTTCTTTGTCCTTTGCTCCAAAGCAGCAGCAGCAGTGGAAGCCTCTCTTATCCTGGACTTAACTTGGGCTGCCCATTTCGCCTTGCAGAAATAATGCCCATTGAAGTTGATCCTTTTTAGGATCTGCTTGTGCATATATTACCTGCATTGCCCATTAATGTGGCACAACTGGCTTAAGAAAAGGAGAGAAGAGCCATCCATTTCTCTGCAAGGCGGTGAGCAGCTAATCACAAGCCTGCCTTAAATTCTCACTGTAGCCTAGAAAAGGGTTAACAGCCCTTTGGGTTGTAGTATTCTGCGTGTGTGAAAAATTGGCAAGGTCTCAAGTACAGTAGGCCCTTCATTGGGCAGGATGGAAAGCGGAAGAGTTTTGTGTTAACTTGTGAGCTTGCACATTTTCTCACCAGAAGGGGCATGGTTTAAAAGCAAAATAATAAAGGTTGCCAAGCCTTGTTCAGTAACTATCGTGTATTGATGCAAAAGCAGCTTCCCCTATCTGAACCATTCAAAATTAAGGTAATTAGAATAATATCCCATCCAGATTTGTCCTAAGAGTTAGGGATTCTTTGTACCTGTGTTCTAGTACAGTGGTACCTCGGTTTAAGAACAATCCTGCTAACGAACGCTGCGGACAACGACCTCCGCAAAACCGGAAGTAGGTGTTCCGGTTAGCACACTTTGCCACGGAAGCCAAACGGAAGCCGAACACAGCGGTGGGAGGCCTCATTAGGGAAAGTGTGCACCTCCGTTCAAGAAAGCTTTGGTGTAAGAATGGAGCTCTGGAATGGATTAAGTACGTAACCCGAGGTACCACTGGAGTAGAAGCCTTAGCCCTTGGATTAGAGTGTATGTTGTCTCAATGCTACAGTTATTTATTATTATCTACCTGTTTTTCAATTAAAACTTACATAATGTCAGGGAAAAATCATATAGATAGCCAGATAGCCAACCCCCTACGTTAAAACAACAAAAAAGCAGCAGTAAAATAACGCCAGTCTTACATTTCTAAGATTTAAAAACAGCAGACCAGACCAAATTTATAAAAGTCACATTGCATCTTCAGAACAAAGCGAGAAAGCTGAAGTTATGGTGCTATCACCAAGAAGTCCTGTCTCTCGTACCCACCCATCGAGACTTAACTTACATTACCTGAGCTTCCGGCATTGCAGGGGGTTGGACTGGATGACCCTCAGGGTTCCCTCTGTGATTCTAGGACAGAGAACGGGGCCTCCAGTGTCAATTGTGAGAGTCTGAGTAGGCTCATGTAGGAGCGTTGTGTTGGTCCTCTTATGCTCGTGAGGACTCAAAACGTGTTGAGTCCAAATAACACGTTTTGAGTCCAAATAAGCTTCTGAGCGGCAAAAGAGCTCCTGGTTCGTAATCTGCATCCCTTTGGCAGGGACAGGATGTTTCCCACAGACAGGCTGCACTTGCCATACAGCCACCAAGGGGGGCAGAGTGAGGTGTAGAGGTTCTGCCGTCTCAACTTTATTCCTGAATCAGCAGAGGACCCTTGCCCAGCTCCCCAACTCCTCATCTGGGCCCCTGTTTCATTACTTATGCCCTCGTCTCTCCCACCCCCTCCCCCAGGTGTGGCGGCCACTTTCCAAACCCCTGACGCTGACCTGACTACCCCCTCTATGCGGGGCTTTCTCTCTCTCTCTTTCTCTCTCCTTCCCCTTCCTCCCTTTTCTCTCTCTCTCTCTTTCCATTCCCCTCTTCCCTTTTTCTCTGCAGGGTTCAACGCAGCCCAAGGCCTTCAAGAGGAAGATATCTGTTGTCTGTAAGTAAAGGAGCCCTGGTCCAGCGACCACACGGGGCATCCGGACATGTTGGAGAAGGGTGGGAGTTACCCTGGGATCTCCCCCTGCCGCCACTCCAATGCAGTTCTGAGGGGAAGGGAAACCAGCAGCAATGAGCAGCCTTTGCTGCCTTTTCTGGGGTCAGAGTGGATGAGTTTAGCCAGAAAATCTGGAGAGGCCTAATTCAGGCACAGCAGGTCGGCCTTTACCCAGGTTCTTGGTCTTAGTGAGGTCAGAGGGAATTTTCCCATGCTGTTTAGGAAGAAACGTGTCGGCGTGTCTTTCTCCCCCCTGGCCTATTTTTCTCCCACTTTCAAAAGAGAAAACCCAAGCTTCTAGCCCTCATGGTAGATGGCCACAAATTGGGCTGAGTATGAGCGGTTCTTGGGGAAGTCTGCCTCCCATGGAACTCAAGAAAGCAGATCTCTTTCTCTTTTTAGTGCGATATTAAGGATCAGTTGGCTGGTCACTCTTGTTAAAGTAAATTTTACAGGGCTTTAAACATTTACAAAGCTCCTTATCCTTCCCCTCCCCTGTCATCACTGCGTGGCTTAGGCCGGACTTTGGAATGAAGGGAGGGGAGCTGGCCATATCTTCCCTAACTCCAAGCATGTGCAGAGTGCGTTCCTGCCCAAGCCGCCTGGATTTACAGAAGCATTTGAGACCACGCATTAACCCTTGTAGCTGTCTTGAGAGATGAACCCCTTGAGAGATGGACCTGAGGGCGGCAGGGAAGGGACATACCCTCTCTGCCTCCGAGGTACCATTTCCCTGAAAAACAGAGCAGGCTTCGTCCCTGCGAGGGGAGGGGTCTTAGCGTTGGGTCTGCCCTCTTGATTTCAGCGTCATCGGTGGCCAAGGGCACAGCGGCAGCGACAAACAGTGACACAGAAGGAGGCCAGCCAGGAGGCCGGAAGCGGCGCTGGGGGGCCAGCACGGCCGCCACGCAGAAGAAACCTTCCATCAGCATCACCACAGAGTCCCTCAAGGTACCCTGGGCTCACGGCGGTTCATTTTAGGCTCGGCGCAGCTCCTTTAATCCTGGCCTGACGCACCCCTCTCCTTTGGTCCCCCCCCCAACAGAGCCTGATCCCTGAGATCAAGCCCCCGACGGGAGGGCAGGAGGCAGTGGTGGACCTGCACGCCGACGACTCGCGCATCTCCGAAGATGAGGCCGAGCGGCACCCGGAGGAGCCCCCCCACGAGAAAGCCCTCAAGATCTGCCGCACTGTCACGCAGGTTTGTCCATCACCAGTGGGCTCTGGGTGGGCGTTTTGGCTCAGAAGCAGCTGCAGGAATGTGGGCTGGAGCGTCTTCTGGGTGGAACTGCAAGGGAAACCTCTAGGCCCTCCCCCTCCAGGCCACCGTAGGCCAGGCAACCTTTGCATTGTCTTGCCTGCTGAAGGTAGCAGCTGAGCTGCCTGCCTAAGTTAGCACAAGGGGTAGAACAATGTGCCCTCGAAAATGCATACAGTGGTACCTCAGGTTACAGACACTTCAGGTTTCAGACTCCGCTAACCCAGAAATAGTACCTCGGGTTAAGAACTTTGCTTCAGGATGAGAACAGAAATCGTGGAGCGGCAGCAGCAGGAGGCCCCGTTAGCTAAAGTGGTACCTCAGGTTAAGAACAGTTTCACGTTAAGAACAGACCTCCAGAATGAATTAAGTTCTTAACCCGAGGTACCACTGTATTTTTTAAGACAACCGGGTTTTTCTTTCTTTCTTCCGTTTGTTCTTTTTTGTGCTTAACGTCAGTGCTTTTTAAAATTATGTAATTCATATTTTTCATAGTATAAGCAAGTAAGCACTACCCAGGAAAAGCTAAACCAAAGAGAGGTATACAGAGATAACCAACAGAGTCGCTCTCTAGGCCCATTGCCCTTGCTAAGGCCGTCCGCATGTTTTTCTGGCAACGCCGTTGGGCACATTGCAGGCGCCGCTGCTGCTTCTGGTGGAAGCCCTCTCTTGTCTCTCGCTCCTGAAAAACACAACTTGTTTTTTCTCTCTCCCCCAGGTGGTGCCGGCTGAAGGCCAGGAGAACGGCCAAGGAGAGGAGGAGGAAGAGGAGGAGAAGGCGCACGAGGAAGAGCCGCCCGAGGCGCCTCCCGCTGTCGCCGTAGAGGCAGTCGTGCTGCCACCACCCGTGGAGCACGAAGTGAAGAAAGGTGCGGGGCGAGGGACAGGGGGAGGCTGCAGGGGTGGAATGGCAAGCAGGGGCCGGAAAGTTGAGTTCCTGCTTCTTGAGCCCCAACTTCCCTTTGTCCCGCCCCTTAGTTACGCTGAGCGACACTCTGACGCGGCGCTCCATCAGCCAGCAGCGCTCCGGCGTCTCCATCACCATCGACGACCCTGTCCGCACAGCCCAGGTCCCCTCTCCGCCCCGCGGCAAGGTCAGCAGCATTGTCCACATTTGCAACCTGGTGAGTACGTGGCAAGGGTGGGGAGGGGAGGGCAGCCCTCCAGCAGACACCGATAAGAAGCCAGACCTGCCTTAACAGCCCAGTGGCGTCCTTTTGCGCAGGTGAGACCCTTCACTCTCGGGCAGCTGAAGGAGCTGCTGGGCCGGACAGGCACCCTCGTGGAGGAAGCCTTCTGGATCGACAAGATCAAGTCCCACTGCTACGTCACGGTGAGTTTTCCGCCCTGTCTCCCCCAGCTCAGAGGAGGAAATCCTTGTTTCGAACACGAGTGCCCTGCAACGGATTGGCGGATGGCCCGGAAACGTTAACGATAGAGCCAAGGGCCACATTCCCTTCTGGGGAGCCTTCCAGGGGAAAGGTGGGCAGGGCAACCAAGGTCACCTTTGTCCTTTATACAGTTGGCTTAGGGACACGGGTGGCGCTGTGGGTTAAACCACAGAGCCTAGGACTTGCCGATCAGAAGGTTGGCTGTTCGAATCCCCGTGACGGGGTGAGCTCCTGTTGCTCGGTCCCTGCTCCTGCCAACCTAGCAGTTAAAAACACACCAGTGCAAGTAGATAAATACGTACCGCTCTGGCGGGAAGGTAAACGGCATTTCCATGCGCTGCTCTGGTTCGCCAGAAGCGGCTTAGTCATGCTGGCCATGACCCGGAAGCTGTATGCCGGCTCCCTCGGCCAATAAAGCGAGATGAGCGCCACAACCCCAGAGTCGGCCACGACTGGACCTAATGGTCAGGGATCCCTTTACCTTACAGTGGGCTTGCCTCTCCACGCACTTGCAGGCCCCTCTCTTGTCTTCCATCCAGGCAAGAAGGAGGCATTTGCGACACATTCCAGCCAGGCAAAGCACTCTTGGAGGAGCGAAGCGAGGCCAGCCGTGGGGTGTGGCTTGGGAAGAGTTCTGAGGGCCAGGCATATTATGGAGGGCCGCATTTGGACCCCAGGCCTGCATTTCCCCACTCCTGCTCCTAGAGGTTCTGCCCCCCGGACTGTTTTCAACCAAGTTTAGTTCCTTGTTATTTTGAATCTCTTTAATTGTTAATTTTTCTCACTGATAACTTCATCAAGCAAGCAAGCGGTGTATAAGTTTTGTACACTGAAAAAAGCCAGGATTAGAGCACCTTTTCCCATCAGGGAAATCCTGTTCGCTCTTTTCTCCAGGAAAGGGTAGTAGCAGCCTTGAAGGTGAAAGACTTGCTTTTTGAAGAACTAAAACATAAATTTGAGAGAGAGCCATATGCAAGACTAGAGTGTAATGCAAAAGCCACCTGCAAACCTCGTCGACCGAACATTTTATTGGACTTGTGCTCACTTAGTGAAAATCCCCTGCTCTAAAGCATGAAAGGAAACCAAACTCGGACTTTTTTTTTAAAAAAAAAATCTTCCTACCTTTTCACCTCCCTTTTTCTTTTCAGTATTCAACAGTGGAAGAAGCAGTAGCAACTCGCAACGCCCTCCATGGCGTCAAGTGGCCACAATCAAACCCCAAATTCTTATCAGCAGACTTTGCAGAGCAAGATGAGGTATGAACTGTGAGAGTTAAGGCAGAATAGAGGGTGGGATTTGTTGCTCTCAGTCCCCTCGATATCTCAGGAGAGGCTGTATGCAGTAAACTGGGAAGATGGGGAGAAGGAGCCCCATTTTTTAAAAAAAGTCTTTCAGTTTTTACCTCCCCTTCTGAGAGGTACAGTGCTGGGCCGGGGCACTTGGGCCGGGGCACTTGGGGCCTTCCAGACAAGAGCGTTGCTGGATCAGGCCAGCAGCTTTCGAGTCAGCAACCTGGTCTTGCTTTGGCTGACCAGATGCCCTCTGGGAAGCTCAGGAGCAGGACCTGAGCACGGCAGCGCCCTCCACCTCCTGTGGTTTCCAGCAACTGGTATTCACAAGCCTTGCTACCTCCAACTGCAGGGGGCAGGACGGAGCCATCACGGCAAGTAGCCACTGACAGCCTTTTCCCCCGTGAATGTGACCCATTCTCTTGTGAAGCCCATCCAAGTTGGTGCCCATCACTGTCTCCTGGGGATGCGAGCGCCACAGTTCAGTTCAGGAAGAAGTACTTTCTTCCGAACCCTTCAACTTCATTGGAAGCCCATGACTTCTAGTGTTATGAGAGAAAGGGGGAAACTTTTCTCTATCCCCTTTCTCTACACCACACATCATTTTATAATCTTCTATCATATTGCTTCGTCCTCGTTTTTTCTTTAAACCACCCAACCCCTAAATGCTGTGAACTTTCTTCACCCCCTCGATTGTTTTGCTTGCCCTTCTCCAAATCTTTTCCAATTTTGCAATATCCTTTTTCCGGACGGATGTCTGGCTTCATTGCCCAGTGGTCAGCACTGTTTGGACTTGTGATCCAGCAGGGTCTGGAAAGGCGAAGGCTCCTAAAAGTAGAACGCAGGAGGAGTTTAGCATCTTAAGAGGTCGGGGCTTCTCGTGGAGAGAAAACTGAACCAAAACAGAACTCCTAAAAAACCTGGTGGACAATTCAGACTGGACGAAACAGAAATGAATGTCTTGCTTCAAGACATTTTCCTGTGAAACGCATTGATGTTGAAGGTTGTGGTGGCGGCCAGTGGGGGTTTTAGAGGATGGGGCCAATGTATGGAGGTTTAAGTCTGCCCAGGGATAATAGGCATGTTGACGTGGAGTGGAAATTGAGGGTGAAGGCCTGTAATTTGCTAGGCGGACATTGCCTGGCCTGGTGGGCGCATTTCTCAGAGCAAGACTGCTCTGCAGGGGCAGTTTATTTTTCTGTTTCCATTGTATCTTGCCTTTTGGCTCACAAGGAGCCTCCATGGCCCATCTGAAGAGCCTGGTTGCTGGATCTGCCCATATAGTCCATTGTCCTGTTCTCAAGGTGGCCAAGCAGCTGCCCCAATGGGAACCTAAGTGCAACAGCCCTTCCGTTTACGTTCCCCAGTATAATGCCTCTGACAGTGGGTGAATATCCTCTGCTGATGGCCTTACCCTCCACAAATTTGTCTCCATTCTCTCTGAAAGCCACCCAGATCTGTGGCCATCCTATGGATCAAATTCCTGTGCACTGACTAAAGAAGTCCTTTCTCTGGCCTGTCTCGAATTTTCGGACACAAAATTGCTAGGTGAAATGCAATGGAATAAGTTGGGAAATGCTTCTTGAATGGCCGGAGGGCTGGGCGTTTTAAGGAAAGCCGCCATGTGTGTCTGATCTTCCTCCTCCTCCTCCTCCCCAGCTGGATTTCCACCGGGGCCTGCTGGCCGAGCGTCCCGCAGAAGCCAAGGCGGACGAGGCTCTCGCTCTCCCTGGGGTGGGCCTGGGCATGCGGGGGGAGCGCGAGATGTCGCGGCGCTCGGAGGCACGAGAGCGGGAGGCGGCAGTCCGGGAGCAGTGGGCCGAGAGGGAGAGAGAGATGGAGCGCCGGGAGAGGACGAGGGCCGAGCGGGAGTGGGACCGGGACAAGGTGCGCGAGGGGCCCCGCTCTCGGTCCCGATCCCGGGAGAGACGCCGCAAGGAGCGCCCCAAGTCTAAGGAGAAGAAAGCCGAGAAGAAGGGTGAGTTATATGGGCCCACAGGGTGGGTGGGTGGGTGGGTGGGTGGGTAAAAATTCTTCCTTCCAGCTCCACGATGCTGTGATTCAGCCTTCCCTCTGGCATTATCAGGCTGACACATGAGTGTGACCGTTAGTGCCGCGTGAATTTTTGAAATCTCCACCTCGCCTTTCGGCAGTCGCCATTTTGAGTGGCTGAGAGCATCTGGTTGGGCCTGAGTTCTTTAGGAAGCCAAGGGAAGAAGGCCTGGGAAGCCTCCCTTAAGAGACCGCTCTGGCTTGCAAAGTATTTGAGCAATAACAACAACTGTAAGAATAAAAGTGTGAGGCTGCATTCGCCCCTCTGAGGTCTCTGCTTCTTCCTCTCTCTCTGCCAACAGAAAAGGCCCAGGAAGAACCCCCCGCTAAACTGCTGGACGACCTTTTCCGCAAAACCAAGGCAGCCCCCTGCATTTACTGGCTTCCTTTGACAGACACCCAGGTAAGAGACGCTGTCCTTCAGGAGCGCTCGGGAAAGACAGTAATATCATTTGGTGCTGTCTGGGCTGGCAGGGAGATGGGCTGGCTTCCCCTGTCGGGTTATCCTTGTATATTATTAAGGGTGAATAAACCAAGGAATCCAGAACGTTGGTCAAAATCTGCCCTCGCGCTCAGATCCTTTGGGACGCTGGGTCAAATGGACAGCGGGAGGGTGCGTACATTTCCACCTTCTCTATTTCCCTGAGGACTAGAAACTTATTTCTAAAGGGGAAGAGATTCCCGGGACGCAGGCCAAGCAGATGTTTTATGCATCCTTTGTTTTTTTGCCCAACTTCTGCTAGCTGTCGTAAAGAGCCATTCGGCCTTTTCTGAAGGAAAGCTTGGCGATAAACCACATTATTAAATGGATTCTGCCCGGGTACACGGGGGCTCTGCCCTCCTGGTCCGTGGGGCTATTTTCAACCTACCTTTTCTCGCTTGTTGTCTTCCCCTTAGTACGTTCAGAAGCAGGCCGAGCGGGCGGCCAGGGCCCGGGAGCGAGAGCGCCGGCGCAAGGAGCAGGAGGCGGAGGAGGCCCGCCAGCGGGAGCGCAGCCGCCAAGCCGAGCGGGAGAAGAGGCGGGAGCACAGCCGGGAGCGCGAACGGGAGCGCCCCAACGCCACAGGAGGCGGGGCCAGCAGGGGGGGTGAGCGGAGTGGCCGGGACCGAGAGCGGCGCGAAGCAAAGGCCCGCCATAGTCGGAGCCGGAGTCGCAGCACGCCTGTACAGGACAGGGGGGGGCGCCGCTGACCTATTCCAACTTACTTACTTTGACCTTCTGCGGGGAGGGAGGGGGAGCGGTGGCGGCACTTCCTTCCCCCACCCCCTACCCCAAATCTAGCCCTGGTTTTTTGGGAGAGGACTGGGACAGCCAGGGATTGGGCTCCCCCTTTTCCAGCAGCTCTTGCGAGGAGGGAGGGGCGTGCTCGGCGGATGTCATGGCTGCGGCAGGCAGGAGGGGCCTTCCTCCTCGGAAAGTGGGGCGGTTTTTATCCCCAGCCCTCCCGCTCCCCTCTTCTCCCGGGGCCAGTTCCCTCCCCGTTCGTTTGTATTTTATTTTGGGGAAATCCTTTTTTTTTTATTCTGATGAATACAGGAAAAGAGAACATAATAAAGAGATGGCGTTAGTTTTATACCCGATGTGCGTCTTTCTTGTCGGGTTGGGGAGTCGAGTTCCAGAACCTGTTCAGTGCGGGTTGCTTCTTAGCTGCCGATGCACCTGTGCAAAACACACACACACACACACACACCAGGATCTTGCTAGCAGCACACCAACAGAGCTCAGCGATTCCAGCCTCTTGTGCTAAAATAGGAAAGGGCAATTTCAGAAACGGGGGGTCAAACATCTTTTCCCCCCTCCTGGGACTACACTGCTCCCTCCTGGGGCCACGTGTCTTCCGCCTGCACAGCCGTTAGGCAGCAGATGGTGGCTGAGAACAGAAGGCAGAGGCGCCACCACTCCTCCCAGTACCCAGATGGGCTTCACTGGTGCCTTTGAACTGTCAAGAAGCCTTGCTGGTCTCCTAACAGCTTGGGCAAGGCCCAAGAAGTGACCGCAAGCAGTCAGGGGACACCTGGATCCACCCAAAAAGAAACCCCAAGATGAGAACCCAAGTTCTTTGCTAGCTTGGATTGATTTTGGAAGTGCCTCACAAAATCTTAGGGGAAGCAAGTTCCCCCTAAGCTTACACAATGCATGCAAATACAATAAAACTGCACATTTCAAGTTGCGTTAACCAGCTGTCCGTGGTCCACATTTTGGGTGTTTGGGTACGTAAAGCTCCAGCAAGAGAGACCTTAGTAGAGTTCAAAAATGGGAGGCAAAAGTCAGTGGCTAGAACTCCCATATGTAGCATGGGAAGGGACTACAGGGGGCATCTAGCCTGACCCCATTTTGGCCGGCCGTCTTTTTGCTCCTCTCTCGGAACTGAGTTTAAAAACAAGTTCCAGAAATGGGATGATACGTATTGTGAAAGATAAACTATCCCAGAAGCCTTACGTTATGAAAAGTAGTTTTGCAATGGTTCCCTTCTGCCTCATGGAGAACTTTGCTAGATATTTGCATTTTTTACCTTTCTGAAGAATTGCACAGTCCTGGACGTCTCTGCTCCTCATTTTTTCTCAAATCAACACTGAGGCAAGTTAGACTTGAAAGAGACTAATCCAAAATTTATCTCATGAGCTTCATAAGTCCGAGTTGGGTATCTGAAGCTCCTCCACACTGTTTTGGACTAGATTACCCTCAACTACAGTTCTATGAATTTGTGGGGCAGGGGTCGGCAAGGTTTACCTCGCCTGGGCCAGTTCACTCCAGCAGAGATCCCTTCATGGGCCAGATTGCACGTGCGCCCGCAATTTCCGGTGTCTGCATCTGCGCAGACGCGATTTCCAGCACCGTGGAAGTGAGTCCCTGTGCCGCGCTGCGCCAGTTTAGTGCAGCAGGCGGTACTCACTGAGTGGGTGGCTCAGTTCGGGGGCGGCTCGGGGGCCGGTTTAACTACCCCCGTGGGCTGCTTGTGGCCCATGGACCTTAGGTTGCCTACCCCTGGTCTGGGATATAAAGGCCTAAAAAGCATTTATTAGGAATGCAATTCCCTTCCTGGCTGATAGGTGGCACCAGTGTTCCACAGCTAATTACTTAGATGGGGGAAAAGGAGAATGCAAGATCCCTCTGAAAATGAGCTGCGCTTCCGGCAGTACAAAAACCAGAGGTGAGTTTCTATGCCTGGAAGAAACACTCTGAAGTTTTAAAAGGCTTTCTGCAGCAGTTCCTTTCGTTTAGCCACCCCTCTGCCTTTTTCATCCCTACTTGAACCAGAATTGTAGAATTGCAAGGGGTCCCGAGGGTCATCTAGCCGAACCCCCTGCAATGCAGGAATCTCTGCTACATCATACGTGGCAGAAAAGAATTTTCCCTTTCACATTTTGGTGCACCTCCAGGGATGCTGCGGAAGATGCTCCCAGAATGCAGTAAAAGGGCCATACATCCCGCAGCAGTAGGACATCTGCTCTGAGTGCAGAATGCTTCTGGTTTCAGTCCCTGATGGCATCTTCAGGTAGGGCTGGGAATGTCTTATCTAAAATCCTGAAGAACCTGTCCATCGCTCTAAGGTCCCAGGGTGGGTTGGAACAATCAAAACACAATATTGCAGACAGTTTAAAACTTAACAATGACAGACACTGGATCCAAAAAATGTACACCTCAAGGGTGCAAATACAGAATAGAGATGCATCTTCACAGCGTCCTGTGGGGAGGGGGTTCCACAGCTTAGGGGCTGCTGCAGAGAATAGCCTCTCCTGGGATGCCACCCCTGAGCTGCTGGGCATGGCGAAACAACAGGGCTCCCACTGCCCTGTGGGGGTAGGGAAGGAGGTGGTCTTTCAGGTATTGGGGGGGCTGGAAATGAATGGGTGGCAAGTGTGCTGGATGAATGGTAGGCTCAAAGAATTATAGAGCTGGAAGGGACCCTGACGGTCATCCAGACCAACCCCCTGCAATGCAGGAATCTTTTGCCCAACGTGGGGCTCAAACCCACGAACCTGAGATTTAAGAGTGGCACAAAGCAGCTTCCTATGTACAGTGGTACCTCGGGTTAAGAACTTAATTTGTTCTTCACCTGAATCTGTTCTTAACCTGAGGTACCACTTTAGCTAACGGGGCCTCCCGCTGCTGCCGCACGATTTCTGTTCTCATCCTGAGGTAAAGTTCTTAACCCGAGGTACTATTTCTGGGTTAGTGGAGCCTGTGACCTGAAGCGTATGTAACCCGAGGTACCACTGTACCCGGCTGAGCCTATTCTCCACTCTCTCCCCCATTTCCTCCACCTGTTTGCAGCAGGTGAGTGTGTGCTCCGCTTGTGGCGATGTGCGCCAAAACTCAGCCTTCTTGACAAGGTGGGGGGGGGCGGACGGCTTACAGATAGGTGGTGCCCTTTCTACGTGCTTCTCTGCCAGGTGACTAGCAGCAGTCCTGTCTCAGTGGAAAGTTGGGCGCAGTTGAGCGGCTGTGCGTGTGTGTGCCTGTGGGGCAGGCGAATGTGTGTGTGTAGAAACCGGGTGGGTAGAGAGACGAGGGCTTTAGACCTTGCAGATGATTAAAGCTTTGCACACATTCACATTCCCACACCCACACGGCCACCGCTTCTGCCTCGTTCTCCATAGCAGATTGCTTGATCCACCAGATTTCCTCTTTCGATCCTCCTAACTCCGGCTCAAGCTTGGGAGGATTACATCACCTAACGGGATTTGGGGGTGGGGGTGGCCGGCGAAGAGAGGCCTAGCTGGAGAAGGAGCTAATCCCCACCCGGGGACCCTCTGCTGTTTCCCCTAGGTGCCGGTCGCAGTGGGTCCCCTGCAAATTCTCCGTTAAGAGCGCACAGGGGGATGCTCAGCCAACCTATGGGCTGTGGAGGAGCTTTGAAGATTTCTGCCGTCCCTCGTGTATGTACGCTACTGCGGTTGCGATAGCCTTTATTTTCTGCCTCTCTGCCAGCCAGCCCCACTGCTGAAGCCCCCAAGACACACAATGAGCGTAAGAGATCGAATTAAAAGCACCAATTTTGTCACAGAAAAGCCCGCCAATACAGAATTTCCCCTATCCTCTGCCAGTGGTAGTCTATGGACTTCTTCTTTGGCGATCACTCGTAGCCGAGTAAGATTGTCTTCCATAACCACGGTTTTAACAGTGAGTCCGCAAGTGGCTGTGGAGGCCAATTCTGGATCCACACGTCCTTCCACAGTGGGGACATTGGTTTCCGGGCAGGAGTTGATCACGGTGTGGATTTGCCAAGCGTGCCTTCCTCCTAGCACGTTTCTCCCTTGCGTCCTGAGTTCGAGCTTCTACAAAGCCCATGACACCTTTGGTAAAGGCTGTTCTCCAACTGGAGCGCTCGCAGGCCAGTGTTTCCCAGTTGTCAGTGTTTATACTACATTTTTAAAGATTTGCCTTGAAAGTCCTTAAACCTCTTTTGTTGACCATCAGCATTACTTTCCATTTTTAAGTTTGGAATAGAGTAGCTGCTTTGAAAGACGATAATCAGGCAACCGCACAACATGACCAGTCCGACGAAGTTGATGTTGAAGAATCATTGCTTCAACACTGGTGATCTTTGCTTCTTCCACTACACTGATATTAGTTCGCCTGTCTTCCCAAGTGATGTGTAAAAATTTTTGGAAACACTGTTGAAGGAATCTTTCGAGGAACTGGAGATGGCGTTTATAAGTGATCCACGTTTCACAAGTAAGGTTGGTAGTACAATAGCTTTGTAAACAAGCATTTTGGTTTCCCTGCGAATGTCCCGGTCCTCAAACACTCTGCACTTCAAGCGAGAGAAAGCTGCACTCGGAGAGTTCACTTCCTGCTGTTTATCCACAGTAGATTATATTCACAGATATGTTGCACCTGAACATGGAGGTTCTAATGGCATATTGATGTTAACAGGCCACAAACTGACCCCACCTTGTCTTTAAATTCATTGATGCTGGCAGCCACAATCATATATTTCGATAGGGCCAGAAGTGATCACGGTAACCTCTCCTTGTTATCCATTATATACCCCCTCATTTATTTATTTTATTTCATAGCTTGCCCACAGGCCTGTGTGGATTGCTTGGCCTTCTGCAAAACGCAAGCGCTGAAATTGGTACGAGAAGCAGAATCCAGCCATGGGAACCATAGCTTTTGTTTTACATAAGGTTCTAGTCCTCGTGGTGGCAGAGTTAAACATGAGTTGAGGAGACAAAAAAAATGATGAAAGGAAGGAATGCAGGAGCAGATCTGAGCAAAGGTTTAAGAGTTTTAGGGTGGCAAATTCAGATATTTTTAGTCTGTATTTTCCCCTCTGTCCCAGGAGCCTTGTAACTATAAAAAAACACCTCCATAAAGCAAACTAACGGTATAAAAATACTATTACAAATCAATAAACGTCTTGTTAAAAAACAGCTTATACAACACTTCAGCTTGGGCTGGGCTGCCTATTTGTTTCTGCTTTTGTTTTTCTGCTATTCTCCACAAAGCGGAAACTTGTGCTGAGTGGGGCCTGTCCACTTTCTGAGTCCTCTAAGTCCTTGGGAGGCAACTGCGAGGCCACGGGGATTGGATGTGATAGCTGCCCTAGCCAGGGTTGGGGGTCAGGGCTTTGCTATGGGGCAAGCGGAGGCGGAGAGAGACACCCTCATGATCCTGCCACAGCGGAGGGGTGTGGGAACGGTTAGGCGTTGAGTGACAGCCCGCGATGGATGTGGGGGGAAGATTCCTCTTTTCCCACGCAATTCCCCCGGGTCCTCTTTCTCCTCGCGGGTCTATTTTTATCTCTCCTCTGCTATCGCCTTTCTCCTTCACCTCTTTCTCTGGTTGTGCTGTTGTGCGTTGCGAGGCGGCTCTCGCCTCAGAGGAAGCCAGGATTGGCTCTGCCCAAAAAATCCCCGTCTTGCATCTCGGCCAGATCTTTGACTCCTGACCCCGTGGCCACTTCCAAGGACCTGCATGTCCACCCTTTCCTTGACCCCTTCCCCAACTGCCAGCCCATGCCAAAGCCTAGATCCCCTGCCCCACCCACGGCCCCCTTTATATGGGAGACTGGTCTAGTCATATCTACCAAAACTGCCCTTTGACCTTTTCTGGCTTCGGCGTAACCTATAGACACTGACCCCCTACCATGATCCACCCTCACCACCTAAACACCCCTGGAAAGACCCACACCCAAAATTTGCCTTTCTACTCTGACCAGTGCAACTCCTCAAACTTGTCCCCGGCCCTCCATATAAGTCGCTCACCAGCCCCACACTTCTGGGGGGTGATGGCTTTTAGCCCCAGCCTGGTGTGCTGACAATGGTTTTTAAAAGTCTTCTCCATTTTTTAAACTTTAGGGCTTTTGCTTAATATATTTAATCTCTCTCTCTTGCACACACGCTCTTCCTCTTAGTCCACTTATGGGGAAGTAGAGCTTGACCACAAGACCCCCACAAAAAAAACGTGGTGAGGAAGGAACCGAAATGACCCCCATTTTTGCCAGACTGCAAACACTGGCACAAAATGGGTTGATTCAACTCTGAACACACACATCCCAAATGGATTTGCCCTCTCCAAATATTTGGGGTTTGCCCCCCTTTCCCCCCATTCCTCAGTCCACACCGCCCCCGTCCAGAAGCCTCTTCCTCAGCCTTCCTCAACAGCAGAGAGCCCAGTTTCCCCCGCCGGGTTAATTACGCTATTTAAATTCCCTCAAATAATCGCAGCCAGTTAATTAAACCTCAATCGATCGTTAAAAGCAGACCAATAATGAATACGCCAGCAGCCTCGCTGGGCCTCCACGAGCGTGACTCGCAGAGCCCCCCAGCCCCCACCCCACTCCCTGCCGTTGTGGCCCCCCCAAATCACCTGATGCCTTTCAGGCCTGGGCCACGCAGCACCCCAAAGTTCAAGCCCCCCCAGATCCCAATGACATTTCTCAAGCCCCATCTCTGCACCACAAACCCCAATCCTGACCCACAAATAGCCCAATCTTCCACCTCAACCATCCTGCACACCCCCAGTCTCCCTTCTCCCCCACTTTTGTTGGGGCCCCCCAATTCCCTCATTCCTTCTTCTGAGCTGTGTTGATGGTTGACCTGCAACATTCCCACACCCATCCCGTTCTCTGATTCCCCCTCTTCTGGATTTGGGCAAGGGGGGGCGGGTGGCAAGGGACCCCCCTCTTTCGTTCTGCCTGGCAGTCCGCGGGAGCGCAAGCCCCACTATCAATTTTTTAAAATGAGCCCTCATTAGGAATTCACAAAGTTTCCTTCTCGTGAATAATTCAGGGAACAAGAGAATGGGTTGAGGAGGTGGGGGGAGATATGTGGGGTGGGGAGGTTTCTGGGAGCCCCGCTTTCCGAGATCCTGGCTGCGAGAGAGGGTGGGGGTCGGGTGGGGTGTTCACAAGCATCACGGGTGCCCACCCCCTTCCCAACTCCCCGCCATTTTTCCTTGGCTCTCGCTCCCTCCCAAATAGGCCAAATTTCTGCCTCCCTCACCTCTCCCAGTCCCTTAAAATATTCAAGAGCTCATTAAAATGCAATTGCAGCCAAACAATTCATTTCGGGTGGGGTGGGGGGGTTCGCACGCAGCAGGTGGGGTATTCTGGCTGAGGGAAGAGGCTGGGGGCAGAGCTGGGAGGCAGAGCTAAAGACTTGGGTGCAGGGCTCGGGTTCAAGACACCTTGTCCTCTATTCGATTGATCTCCAAATGGAGAGGTGCTGGGGCTCAAGGCCACCTGGGGAGGGGGTCTTCCGTCTTGCCACGGAAGCCCCCTCTCCGCTTACCTCTCCACATGTTATGTCTGGGGGTTGTTACCTAGCGAGGAAAGCCGAACACACTCTGCACATGCTCAGAGGCACTCTTCTCCAGCTTGTTCCCATTTTCCTGGACGTTGAAAACCGATTCTGGGGCTAAGCCTGGCTCAAGAGAAGCACACGTTGGAGGTCTGTGGTGTCAAGTCAGGGGAACATTATATTTGGAGGCTGGCCCCTCAGTATGTCAAAAATGGGGTTTGTGTGGCATGGGATTTTGAGCTGGTTTTGAGCAGAGCTGGCCTATAGATGCTGGTTGTGGCGGGCTCAGCAGGCATTGGGGGCAGTTTTAGGGCAGAATTGAAAAATGTCTTGTAAAGAATGCTGGATTAAGTCCCAAATGATGGGTCTGGACTAAGGTTAGGTTAATTGATGTGGGGATTAGCGGTCTCCATGGGTCAGAAGTAGAGGTGAACCTAGTCCTGTAGAGTGAGATATTGGGGTGGGGGGCAAAGTTGAAGGTTGGATATAAACTATGGACCAGGCACTCTGTTTGTGGAGCTCTTTTTTTGGGGGGGGGGTTCTGAGAGTCAATTGGGGGGCAGCAGAGTTTAAGAGTGGGGTGGAGGGTAGCAAGAATTGAGAAGTAGCCAGTGGGGGAATGAAATAAATAATTAGATTTGTGCCGGGACAGGAAAGGAGATTTTTTTTCGGGGGGGGGGAGTAGAGTGGAAGGATACCAGCAATTCTGAGGAGGGGTCTTCAAGTCAGGACAGAGGACCCCCAATTCTTGTGGGGGGGGTAGAGAGACACCTTTTAGACCAGGAGGGACGCCTCTACTGGGGTGGGGGTTGAAGAGAGTTCAGAAAATTGGGGTGGGGGGGAGTCCTGGTCGAAGGCTTCTAGGGGTCCAGGACTGGGACAGTGGCACGGCTGTCGGGGGTTTCTGTGGGTCAGGGTTTGGGGGCAGACATTGTCGCAGTCCCAGGCAGAGGGGGGTCGCGCTTTTCAGTTGTTTTTTTCGGGGGGGGGCTCTTATCTCTTCCTCTCCATTATTTCTCTCCCTCTGCTCAGACCACCCTGGCGGGAGGGGGGAGCGTGAGTAGTAGCTGAGAAAGACGAGGGAGGGAGGGGGGGAGGATCAGACGAGCATCTCTGCAGAAGGAGCATCCCTGCATCCCTCTGTCGCTGGTCCTGCTGCGCTCCCGTCTTCCTTCTCGCCCTTTGCTTCTCTCTCTCTCTTTCTCTCTTCTCTTCTACCTCCCTCCTCTTTCTCTCTCTCCCTCTCTCCCCCCCCCCTTCCTTCTACATCTGTGTCTCGTTCCCTCCTTCCTTAACCCCTCTTCCCGGACTCCCAGCGACTCAGGTAGGTTCCCTTCACTTTTGGGGTGGGGGAAGGCAGAGGGAGAAGAAGGATAGAAGGGTGGAGCCCCCAGAGGGTACCCACAAGAAGAGGGGGGGTGGCAAAATGTGGGGGTGGCGTGGGGGGGACGGAGTGCGGGCGAACCCCACAACCCACCCCACTTCCCTACAAGAGCTCAGTTCCCCCCATCTTTATCCATTCCCCCCCAAATGTTATATTATTAATAATAATAATAATAATAATAATAATAATATTTGGGGAGGGGGCTGTTTCTAGACCTGGCTCCAGGGCATGGGAGGAGCGCGGGAATCACTAATTGATAAAAAGGCAAAATATGTAGAATTCTATTTGGGGTGGGGGGGCGGTTCCATCCTGCACTTCTCCGTCCCTCCCACTTTCTCATTCCTTCTTTCCAGCCCCAGCTGTGTGTGTGTGTGTGTGTGTGTGTGTGTTCCCCCCCTCCTATTCCCGGGGGGGAGTCGGGGATCAAAGTTTGATTAGGGACGTGACGGGAGCGAGGAGGGGGGAAAGCGATGGGGAGCCAGCGGCGCCCGCACTCATCCGTCCGCCGGGCTTTTTCGTTCCTTCGTTCCGGAGAGAATTCCGTATTGATTGTGACAAATGTTGTGGCTGGCGGGATTCCCGTCTGGGAGGGGAGGCTGGGACGGCGAGGGACCCCCCCCCCCTTTCCCCAAACAGACGCGCTCTCGCCTTTCTCTCCCTCCTTCTCTCTCTCTTTCCCCCCCCCCACCCCCACCCCCCGTTTTCTCTTCCCCTCTTTCTTTCTTTCTGCCTGTCTCATTCCGCGATTCCGAGGCGCCTCATTAGGAATTTCACTCACGCAGCCCTGGGTTGTAAATCTACCCCGGGAGTCTTAAGACTGCAGCGCGGGGGAAAGGATTGCGGGGGGCATTGGGAGGCTGGAAAAAGAGAGGGGGGGACACCTGCTGGCATGACCGAGGGAGGGGGGGAGATGGAGATAAATCAGGACCCCCACCACCTCAGCCTCCCGCCCCACAAGGATTCCCAGGAGAGGGAGGGCTATGGTGAGGGTTGCTGAAACCTGACCCACAGCCCCCCCCCCACATCTGGAGAGACCCCCCACAAGGCATTTTATGACAGCCCCCCTCCCCAGATTGATTTATGCATCAGCATCAGCTCACCCCCTCTTCAAGTGTCGTAGGTACCCCACAAGGGCTATGGGGTGGCTATAGATTTGGGGTGGCTCTGCCCTCAGTCTCCCGTCTCAGCCCATTATTCCCCCCCCCCAATAATCCTCTGTATTCCTCAATGCACCTTGGTCCTCCTGACCCACAGCCCCCGAAAGCTGCCCCCTGATCTTTAAATGAATGCTATTCCTTCCTGGATTACCTGTCGCCATGCTCACTCCCCAGGGCCCTTGACCTCTTCCTTCCACACTCAAGCCCCTGATGTTCTGGCCTCCCTCTTTCGATTATTGCTCCTCAGATTCAATTTCAGACCCGATTCCCTCTCCCCACAAAACCGCAAATAAATAAATAAATCCCAGCTTTGGTCCTGATCAGTAGTTCAAGGTCTCCATTTCGGACCTAACTCTGGCCCCACTCTACCTACTGAAATGTTTTTCATTTTTGGGAACACACTGAATCATAAAACTGGGGTACAAGGGTCCCTCAGAAGACCACCCTGTCCAACTGCACTTCAGAGGCCCAGCCACCCCCAACATTATCTACACCCAGTGCGACTCTAACCAAATTCGCTTGTGGCTTCTCAAAAAAACCCCCCCAAACCCACCCAATATCTTTTTGGACTTCTAGTTTCAGGGGGGATCTGCCCCCCCACCCCACCGCAGGTCCATCATGCCCCCTCCTCATTATATTTCCCTCCCCACAACTAAGGGCTGCATTATCCCCACCCCCCACCCCGCTTTCTCTTGGAGTCAATTTTCTGACGAGGCGAAATAAGATTTGCTGGGTTTATTCTCCCAGGGTCTGGGAATAACTAATCCTAAAAAATCCGCTTAGATTTGGGCAGGAGGGGAGGGGAGAGGGAGGAAAGAGACAGAGCCTGCCTGGAGGGGGAGAAGGAATAAATGAAGGAAGGGATGGGGTGGAGAGGGCTGGGGAGGAGGGCATCACTTTCAGGAGGAAGCAGCAGGGAATTAAAACAAACACAAGCAGCCTTGGTCCCAGCTTAGGGCCTCATTCGGAGCCCCTGATTTATTTTAATGGCATCTAGGAAATCTGGGATACAAGATTTACAGTTACAGAGGCTACTGAAAATTGGCATTTAAACAGCGAAGTAATAAATGAGATACTTATATATGTCTCTGACCCCCCTTTTTTGCTTTTTGCATTAAAAAAAGAAAAAATGCAAGCACTTTTAAATCAGTGGGGCATGAATGAACAGGGACCTAGTCTTTTAGGTTCATCTTTCCTTATGTCCTAGAAGAGTTGCCACCTATATCATACTGCTCTTGCCCCTTGGGCTTTTAACGGCAGTCTAATCTGAGGAGAAATTAGGCAGGGTAAAGCTTTTCTCATCTCCTGATCTCCAAGCCAGAAAAAAGGCTTTTTAGTGGGCTATGGTTCTGAGCAATGGGCTAACGTCAAAAACACAGCAGCTGGGGAACAGGGAAGCAGTTGGCAACTCTCTGAAGGACAGGGAGGCAGGGTTAACACTATCTGTGGGTGCGCAGGCTCAAAATCACTTAACGGAGATGAGGGTGTATATCAGATTGATCAATCTTTCAATCTGGATTAATTAATCCGGAATAAGTACCACCCCCTGATCCCATAATCACACTCCCTGGTGGCTATTAGAATCCACATTTCCGTGTTGTCTCCTTTTTAAAAACAAAAACAAGCCGGTGTCTTAACACTTCCCAGATCTGTAGTAAGTTAAGCGAAAACAAGAATGTACATTTGATCACAAGAAACATCATAATTGCCTGTTTGCTGCTTTCTGGGCCACATTCACAAAATTTGCAAGTGACAGATTCCAGGACTAAAAGGTGCTGTCAGCATCCTTGTTAAACAAACAAAAATTTGAATTATTACCTGGTCTTAATGCTTGAGATATTTTGGAGTGCTGGGATCTAGCCTTGGGACGCGGGGAAATAATAAAAAGGCAGCGTGTGCTCTGAGCATTGGCAGAGTGCCTTTCCCCTCAACCGTCATTAGCCACAACCAGCTATTGTACCCACAGAAGTTCAAACCTCCTAGTACATTTGAGCATGCGAGTGCTTTCCTTTAACCCCGCAAAACGGGGATTTGTAGCTCACTGGCAGAGCATTCGCTTTGCATGGAGAAGGTCCAAGGTTCGATCCCTGATGTCTCCAGTTACATAATCATAATAAATTTAATAATAACAAGATGGTGGATCGTGGCCAGTCAGAGGAGGCTAAACATGATAAAGTGGACAAATAAGTTTCATTCGGTAGGAGGCAGCTTCCTCAAATATATTCTCATACGCAAAATCGCTAATATTTATTCTGTATTGACTATTCTGTCATCCCTTTCTTCAATCCTTGACACAGATAACAGCTGCCACTTCATATAAAAGCACATTGAAAATTGTTTTTTTTGGGGGGGGGGTATGTGAAGAATACTGTTGTTTGAACCACCCCAGTTGTGCAAACGAAAAGAGGTTTGTGTTGCTAAAGGAATCCCAGACAGCGATTTCCGTGTTTTCTTTCTGTTTGTCCTGGGCTGGGCCAGATCAAAAGTCATCGCCTCAGGTGGCAGAACCCGGACACAATTTGAGGGCTTGTCTTTTTGGGGCAATTTCCGTCCCAAATGTACCCCTCAGCGGTATAATTTTAGCGGCTCGGCGGCAGGAACTAAGCGCCATTTTGGATCTGCCGGCCTGAATCTTGCCAGGCCTGGGCGGGAGAGAAGCAGCTTAGCTGTTTTGCCTCAGGTGGCAAAATATCTGAGGCTGGCTCTGGACATCGCACACATCTTGGGAAGCCTTCCAAAATTTATGAAACGGAAACTTTACAACGGTCTGCCTCTGCGCCTGTTTGACTGCCCAGATTTGTGGTTGGCTGGTCAGCTTTTGGCTCCCGTGGAGGGAGTTTAGATGTATTTGACTTGACCCACTTGTAAGCTAACGTTTTTTTATTATTTTTTAATGCAGCTTGGGGTTGCTTTCGGACATCTGTCTTAAGATGCCTGCCTGGGGAAATGTAAAAAGTAGGAAACGAAACTCCTGCAGCTTCCTAGCATGTTTATTTCATTAGCCTCCTTTTTCCGGTGGGAAATGGGTGCTGCTACCACACACACCCCCCCAGACGCCCTTGAAATGTGTGTTTTGCCGGAGCTAATTCTGACCTGTGGTAGCAACCTGCAAATGGTCATTACTCTGGGTTTGTTAGCCAGGCTCAGGGAACAAAAAGTGGAATCGGCGTGTCTTTTCACGCGCGACGGCAGATCCTCTGAGACCCTCTCGAGTTATTTGTGCGATATAATCATAGAATCGTGGAATTGGAAGAAAGGGGCGCGAGGGTCATCTAGTCCAACCCTCTGTGATGCAGGAATCTTTTGCCTGACATGGGACTTGAATCCACAACCCTGAGATTATGAGTCTCATGTTCTGCCGACTGAGCTAGGTGCCTGATAGGCGGGATAAGTGCCTGCATGTGTGAATGCAACTAATGCGGGGCAAAGGAGTGAAGAGAGCCGGGTCTTTTCATTCAAATTACAGACAACGGGAAATTTGGAAGGGGATAGGAAAGGAATCAAGTCCTACTTTTTGTAAATGGATACCTGAGGCTGGTGCTCAGGCAACTTTTGGGCTGAATCGGTAACACTGAGGGAAAAGCAAAGGGAGGAGATGTCGTTGTTGTGGGACAGGGCAAGTTGCCTCTGGGAAAATGCGGTGCTGACTAGAAGCTTAGACCTGAGCTTTTGCGCCTTGCTGACTTCTTGAGAAACCTGCAACGTGAAAATCCTATCTCTCCCCGCCTGCCCTCCCCAAGTCGGTTGGTCCACGCTGATCTGCTTTTGAAATTAGAAAGGGGGGTTTTTCCATCCTGCCTCTCCCCAGCCCTCAGATCTCTCAGATCTTAAATGCGCCTTCCTGTAATTTAAAATTGTTTCTTCTTATCCTCGCCCTCAGCAGATATGGCATACTCTCCGTCTACTTTCTGACACCCTTTTAAAATACTTGGGAGGAAACCGCCGCTTCTTAGAGCAAGGGTTGCTGGTGGGGGAACAGGGAGACCCTCTAGGTTGTACGGCAAAAGGACTGTAGCTCCGCGCCAGAGCACTTTTTTTAAAATGCAAAAGTCTCAAAGTTCAAGCCATTTCCTGGTGCCCACCCCCTCCTGGGCTTCAGCTTCCACAATCCCCCACCATCGATTGGACTGCTGGCTAGGGACCGGCTGGATTTCGGAGCCCAACCATATTGGGAAAGCCACATAAGTTGTCCCTTGGGGAAAGATAATTCAGCATACTCCTCCTTCTCCACAGGGCTTGGTCTCAAAACGATCACACCGCAATGAGGTTGCAGGGTTTCGCCCTGCAGCGTCTTGCAAGGCCGCAGAGGCTTCTGGGAAATAGCGTTGTGAACACCATAGTTGTCCGCAGGGTCAGTGGGCAGAATGGGGCAAGCCAGCCCACAAAACTGAGAGAAAGATGTGAGATGGGGCATGAAAAGTCAGGCAAGTTTGAGCCAGGCCTCACCTAGTTTTAGGCCCGTGAAAGAGATCAGTCTCTGAAAGGAGCGATACTTCCCCTTGTAGTCACACCCTTGTAGCTTGGAACACACAGAGAGATTTTTTGTGGCAACTCGCAGGTGAAGGGAGAGAACTCTGTACATGTTCAGAGGCCCTCCAGGGTCGAGTTTTTCACTCTTGGTCTCCAGTTGCAGGAAGCAGGGGATGACTTGGGGCTCCTCTGAGGGCAGGGAAGGAAACTTGACTTTGGTGCCTTGGAATTATAGGAGAATAGAAAGCTGTCTTGCGCTAGAGTCACACCACTGGTCTATCTAGTATTGCCTGCACTGACTGGCAGCATTTCTCCAAGGCTGCAGACAGGTGTCTCTCCCAGCCCTCCTTGGTGATGCCATCGGGGATTTCACCTACGACCTTCTGCCTGCAAAGCAGATGCTCTTCCAGCACAATCCCTTGGTCTGATAATGCCAAGGCTGAAGGTTCAAATCCTCGCATGAGACGGCTGCATTGCAGGGGGTTGGACTAGATGACCCATAGGGTCCCTCCCAACTTTACGATTGTATAATCTACACCGGGGTAGGCAACCTAAGGCCCAGGGGCCGGATGCGGCCCATTGGCCTTCTCAATCCAGCCCGCAGACGGTCCGGGAATCAGCGTGTTTTTACATGAGTAGAATGTGTCCTCTTATTCAAAATGCATCTCTGGGTTATTTGTGAGGCATAGAAATTTGTTCAATTCCCCCCCCCCCCAAAATTTAGTCCAGCCCACCACATGGTCTGAGGGACAGTGGACCGGCCCACGGCTGAAAAAGGTAGCTGACCCCTTATCTACATTACCAAAAGCAGTTGAGAGAGGCAGCGGCTGTTGGGTGGGTGCCTGAACCGAACAAGTTGCTTACAGGACCGCAGCGAGCTGCCTTACGTTGAGCCAGACCGTCGGCCCACCGAGTGCAGTTTTGCCTACACTGACTGGCAGCAGAGGGTCTCCAGGGTGTCAGGCAGGGAGACACCCCCAGGCTGGGATCGAACTTGGGAGTTTCTGCGTGCAAAGCTGATGTTCTGCCACGGAGCCGCACAGCCTGTATTGCCCAGGGCTGCATTTGGCTACTGAAAACGGGGGCCGAGGCCTGAGAGAGTGCCTGCTCAGCAGGAGTAAAGCCCAGCCTTTTCCCTCCCTCTGCCACCATCTCAAATTAAATCCGGGGCGGGCTGCTTCTTGAGGAAGCACCTGCTGGACACGCGCTCCCAGCCTCCCATTCCCCTCCCCCCCTTGCTCATTTCCTCGCTGTTTATCTTCATTTCCGATCAATAAGGAGAAGCCAAGTGACTGAATCAGTTGTCGCTCTGAATGAATTACAGCGATTAGGCCCCGGTATGGTGAGGAGGACGAGGACGAGGAGGAGGGAGGAGGACCTGGGGACCAGATCTTCGTGCCAGTTTCAACAGAGGGCGCCACTGGAGGGCAAGGCGGGTTTTTTTTTAAAAAAAGGAAAGACAAAATTTATTAACTGCATTTCTGGATCACGCTCGAAAGGTTAAAGCAGGTCAGGCCGCAGTTGGGCCCAACTGCCCCGCAGGTTAATTGGGTTGAACGAAGGCCTCAGAGGGAAACCGCTAACAAGGAAGGCGAGAGAGAGGAGGGGGAAAGAAACTGTGAGAAAGGCCCAGAATGCAGATGCCGGCTGAGCGAAAGAAATACGAAAAGGTGGGGAGACCCGGGGGCTTCTGGACGACCTGTGCACTGCACATTTCGCCCTGATTTGTTCACGGGGAAGCGAGGCAACGTTGGCCATTTAGTGAGCGTTCACCCCAGTTTGTTTTCGGGGAGGTTAGATGATTTTGCGCCAAAGCCAGTGTTACCCCTGCACTTTCCGTGTCGTGAAAAGTTGGATCTTTTGGGGAAAGTGGGTTTCTTATTTCTTTCTTGGTTAAATTTGTATTCTGCCCTTCATCCGAAGATCTTAGGGCAGCTCACGGCAGGATATATATACTGTATCTACAGGGTTTTGAGTACAAGAGGGCCAAGTCAACTTGAAGCATGCAGCCTAAATTTGCTAGTATGTGGTTGAATCCCGCTTGAAAGCAGTGACAGTCTGGAAGCTCCCAGGTTGTGGAAGAAGGAGCAACAAAACTGAGGGAGGGAGGGAGGAAGGAAGGAAGGAAGGAAGGAAGGAAGGAAGGAAGGAAGGAAGGAAGGAAGGAAGGGTCTGTGGTGGAGCTCAGCCCTAGCACTAGTTGCCAATGGCAGAGCTTATCCCTTGAGGTTATGAAGCAAGAGGAAAACAAGGGCTCTCCAGAGCAGATGCAGAATGCATCTCCCTTAAGAGCATAAGAAGACCTTGCTGGATCAGGCCAGTGGCCCGTCTAGTCCAGCATCCTGATCTCACAGTGGTCAACCAGATGTCCCGGGGGAAAACCCAGAAGCAGGATTTGAGCACCAAAACACGCTCCACCTCCTGAGGTTCCCAGAAATATGCTGCAGAAGACAGCCGCTATGGCTCGTAGCTGTCGATAGCTGAATCCTCCCACAGATTTGCCCGATCCTCTTTGAAAGCCGCCCAAGTCGGTGGCCCTCCTCACCGCTTCCTTTGGCAGCGAGCGACTGCTGCAGGCTCTTCCCGCGTCAAGGGCTGAGGATGAGAGCTTCCAGGTCAGAGGATGCTCCTTCCAGGCAGTTCTGGGTCCTGGCATCTGTCCCCCACCCTCTCGAAACCAAGGACTGGGAAGGCAGGCAGGTAGCCAGGCAAAATATTGCAGAGGGTTAAGTGAAGAGGGTACCCCGACTGCCCTGCTATTATCCCCCTAGCGTGGCCAAGGGTCCTAGAAGAAAGAGGACAAGGCCTCAGGGCTTCCTTGGTGGCCCAAGTCAACGATGGCAGAGGTTTTAAGCACAGAGGCAAACGTGGCTGAAATATTTTGCCAAGGAGCCATCAAGTTTTCCTGGCCCCCGGCTCCTCCTGCCCATTTCCACCACTAGATCCCACTGGGTAGGTTGTCGGGGGACGACAACGAATTAACCCCAGAGTGTACGTATATATATATATATATATATATATATATATATATCCCTACACAAAACTGGACGAGGCAGTATCTCTGTCTCATTCTGCCCTTCCTTGCAACTACGTTTATCTCTCCGTCTGTCCATTTCTCGCTCCATCCATCATCTGTCCTCTCTCGTCTGCAGGGCAGGCTGGGGAGCAGGACCTGAGGGGAATGTAGAACAGAGACACCAGGAGTGTGTGTGTTGTGGGGGGGCAGGGAGTGAGAACAAGAGAGAGAGAAGATGCAGGGAAGGAAGGAGAGAGGGAGGCACAGGCGGATGCATAGATAAATAATCTGCACGGATGGATGGATGGACGGGCAGATGGCTTAGATGAATAGTTAAGTGCTGTCTTTGGACAGGTTGGTGATGGGCAGGTGGATGGAGCGATGGGCATATTTGAAGATCTCTGTGGACGGATGGATGAATAGTGGGCGGGTGCTGCAGGAGATGGATGGGTGGTTTAAAGAGGAACGTGTGGGGAGAGGAGGAAGGGGGAAAGGGGTGGGTGCATGGAGGAAAAATGAGCTTGGAGATGCGCGGATGGTCAGAACATTTCGCATCAGGGGTACATGTGTGGATGGTAGACTCTGGATGGTGGGCAACTAGGAACTCCACGAAGAGGCCCTAGTGGTTTTGTGGGTTTGGAAAGATGGCTGCACCCAAGGGGTGCTTTGTGAATGATTCGGGGCTGGGACTTCCCTAGGTGGGGAAGAGGAGCGAACCCTATAGACCCGAGCAACAAAATGGCTCTATTGCCAAAACAAACTGGGCAGCAGTTCTTCAGGGTTCCAGGCAGGACTCTCTCCCAGCCGTACCTGGGGACACAGGGACTTGAACCTGGGACCACCTGCCTGCAAAGGAGATGTTTTCCCGCTGAGCTGCGGCCTCTTCTTCGTGACCTAGGGGCCCTCAGGGCTGGTCCAAGCCGTTTTGCTGCCTGAGGCGAAGGACAAGATGGCGCCCCTCCCCACTCCAGCTGAGCTGACTTCAGTGCCAGCAACGGAAATAGCATCCTCCTGACAACCCGAAGGCAGCAGACTATTTTAGGGACGCTGGGCTGGCCCATGTCGCTTGCACAGCTTGGTCCTCCAACAGAGAGCAACACGGAGGGGGGCCTTCGGAAGGAAGCTCTAGGAAGCAGAGGTGGCCTGCCCCCTGAGGCGGTCTCCTTTCTCCGCCCAATGATAGGGCCGGCCTTTCCTCCCCATTCATTCTTTCCCGTTCCTGAGTCAGACCCCAGAACTGTGTTTAGCCTGACACTCTTGTCGGTGGATGTAACTTTCACGAGTACAGCGCACGTCACCCGGGATCCTGAAGCTAGGAGGACTAGGTTGCGACTTAAACGTTAGGAATAAGTGCTGTTTGACAGTTCAGCTCGCTCAGAAGTCAGTGGGCTTTTCTTCCAACCGTACGATTCTATGATTTGTGGCAGGCTGACACCCTAGGCACAGAAAGACCCAGAGTTTGAGATCCTAGGTCAGAAGGAGTAGTGCCTAGGAAGCTGCCTTATGCTGAGTCAGGGCAACTAGGCCAGGCTTGCCTGCACTGACTGGCAGCCGTTCTCTAGGGTTTCAGCCTCTCCCTACCTGGAGATGCTAGGATTGAACCTGCAACCTTCTGCATGCAGAGCAAATGCTCTGCCACTGAGCCACGACCCCGTCTCCGTCGTCACGCATAAGTAGTATAACCTCCAGTGGGACCGATTTACCCAGTGCTGAACTGGCCTTCTGGTACCCATAATAGGTAAATCTGTCTCCATTAAATGAGCCTTTTCCTCTTCTCCGCCACCAGAAGCAGCTGAGTTTCACCTTTGGAGTAGTTTAGGAAACCAAGGGTTGAGCCGAAGAACCCGCAAGCACCTGTGATACTGGTTTTGTTCTTAGATTTCCCATTTCTGCCTTCATATAATTTTAATGTTTACTGTGAACCGAGAGGTGGGGAACTCACGGCCTTCCAAATGTTGTGGCACTCCAGTTCCCATCGTTCCCTGATGGTGAGCCATACTAGCCACAAAATCTAGAGGGCCACAGGTTTCCCCAGTCCTGTTTTAAACCGCCCACAGAATCCTAGCTAGGAGGTGGTCCGCAAATATTGCAAATCAATAAGAACAGAGGATGCTGGGATGAGGTTCTCAGCTCACACGCCAGCCGAGCAGCATCCGCAGTGGAGTGCCAGCCCAAAGATTGCCTCTCGACTCGATCGTTTGCTGCGTCGGGCGGTGCCAGCGCAGTGTGCACCCGAAGACGTGCAGAGTGTGGCCCAGGCGGCTCCCTTGCCTTGGCTTCACCCTTCCCTGAAGAGAGCCAGTGTGGTGTAGGGCTTACAGTGTTGGGAGACCAGGGTTTGAATCCCTGGCAGACGGTTCCCCCCAAAAGTCCAATTTGGAGCCCATGGGTTAGATCCAGCAGGAGGGCAGTTCTCTGCAGAAGTCTTGTAGGATTGTGGGCAACGTTAGCCAGCTTGCCTTGAGAAGGGATCTGGGAGGCTAGGAGGGATTTGGGCTAGGTCCTGCTCATGGGTAGCAATGGGGAGACCTATAGTCCATTTGGGGACAGTGTTTGGCAAAGTGTGGATGTGTCTCCTGGTCTACCTGTTATCAGTTATCATTCATAGATCTGGTGTCTGGTTCTCTTCGGAAGGCCGGGAAGGATTCTGGATATCTCTGACCCATAGGTTGCAGTTGGTAGACCTGGGGATCTGACCTTGTGGGGTGACCTTGAGCTAGTTGCCATCCCTTAGGCCAGGCTTCCTCAACCTCGGCCCTCCAGATGTTTTGAGACTACAGTTCCCACCATCCCTGACCACTGGTCCTGCTAGTTAGGGATCATGGGAGTTGTAGGCCAAAAACATCTGGAGGGCTGAGGTTGAGGAAAACTGCCTTAGGCTGACCCCCACTCAAGACAGAAGTGGGATCGTTGGAGGGGAAGGTGGTTGCAAATGCCATAATAAATAAATAACTCTGGCACAATCAGATGGGAATCGGAGAAAGAAAGAGGAACGGTGTTCTTTATGGATTATCTGCATGAATCAGCCATTTATTCTGGACAGGAGTGGATGGCGATGTACGTGATTGGAAGGATGCATCTGACTGGCAATGATATCTAGTCTTTCTCTCCCTCTCTCTCTCCCCTTCTCTCTCCCCCCATCTTGCCCCCCATGCACCCAGATCCACCCAGATGGGGTAGCTGTTCCTTATGGGCAACGCAGATGAGCAGCGCCCCCCGCTGCAGGAGGACTGAACTGCGGGGCTGAGCGATGGCCAGTTTCCTCCAGCTCCTGCTGGCCTGGTTGGGAGGCTGCGGCTGTGCAGGCCGCCTCATGCCGCCCAGCCAGGGTGCCAGAGCCGGGTCCCTGCGGGGGAACATGTCTCAGCGCTGGGAGCGCCCGCTGATGAGGTCCCGTCGCAGCTGGGTCTGGAACCAGTTCTTCGTCATTGAGGAGTACGCCGGACCGGAGCCCGTCCTCATTGGGAGGGTGAGCTGCAGGACGGCTGGGCCCCACGCTGGCCAGTGTGGAGGGCTGAGGAGGCAACGAGGGGCAGCCTGGACCTATGGGGTGCAACCCTACCTTTTGCAAAGGGATGGATCCTAATTGTTGGGCCCACCAGACCTTGCGACATGGTTTGCAAGGCCGGTTCAACCAGGCTGCCTGCCCTACATCATTTATGTGTGGGGCAGGTAAGAGTGAGACTCAGCCCAAAGGATGTTTCCTGGCCACAGCGGATCAGCTGACTGGAAGTGCCTGCAATGCCGCTTTCAAAGTGCCGGGCGAGGGAGACAGTGTGGAGTAGTGGTTAGAGCGCTGGACCTGGGTTCAAATTCCTGTTCAGCCATGAAGTCCACTTTGGGCCAGTCGCTATCTCTCTGCCTAACCCATCCCACAGGGTTATTGTGGGGGTGGGGGGGTGGGGAGGGGAGGGGGAGACGTATGGGTGCTACCTTGAGGTCTTTGGAGAAAAGGTGGGAATGCAATAAGATTTCCGCAGCGCTATTTCCGGCAGTGCTTTGAACTTCTGACAGAGACTTGTGGCCACGAATGAGGAATCTGCAGCCCTGCAGATTTTGCTAGGACCCAGATCCCATCAGCCCCAGGCAGCATGTCCAATGGTCAGGGATGATGGGATCTGGAGTCGCAGGCAACCTTTGGAGGGCCACAGGTCCCCCACTCCTCCTGCCTAAACCCCCTGAGGTTTTATTCTGAATTGATTTTAGAATGAATTGATTTTAGAATGTATTTCAATTAATTGATCATGATTTTATGTAAACTGTGTTACTTTTACTGTTGTTAGCCGATCTGAGCCCGGCTTCGGCTGGGGAGAGCGGGATATAAATAAAATTTTATTTATTATTATAATTATTATAATTATAATTATTATTATTATTATTCCTCCTTTCAGGCTCCTGCCTCAGCCCTTCTCCTCTCTCCCTCATTCCTGGACCCTCCTTCCCTAGGCCCTAACAGCCCACCCCAATATTGCGGAGTTTTGCGCTTAGAAGCAAGCTCTCAGGCCTTTTTTTTCAGAATTCTCATCTGCACAATAGCTTCCTGGAACGGACTCAGGGAAAATGATGTCTAAAAAAAACAAAAAACACACACACAAAATTTTCCCCAGACAACCAGACTGAAAGCCATTTATTGCACACAGGATGCAGAAACAATATAATATTCATTTCTGACTGGCTTTCAGTCAAGATGTCCCTGGCTCGAATGGCACCTGAGCTGTGAACTAATTTAGACACGCTGCATTTATCAGCCTCAAAGCGCAGTACAGTAATAAATGAGCAAGTTGGTCAGCGGAGGGGATGGGAGCTGGCGCAAGGCAAGATTCTCGCACCTGAAGATGTGGGCGCACAAGATATATTGTTCCTTGAACACTGGATTATTGTACATGAAAAAGCAGTCTTGCTTGTTAAGCCACCTCTGCCCCAAAGTGTTATGATACCATTTTAAACAGGCGTGGCTTCCCCCAAGGAATTATGGGAATTGTAGGCAGTTACAGGTGCTACAATTCCCAGAGTTCCCGGGAAGAGAGATTGGTGGTTACGCCACTCTGGGAAATGTAGCCTCAGGAGAGGAATAAGAGGTCTTCCGAACAACTCTCAGCACACAGGATTCTTTGGGGAAAGCCACGGCTGGTATAAAGTTTTATTATAGCACTTTTAACATAAGGTGTGAAAGTAGCTTTGGTAACCTTGGCCACCTGCCCAGCCCATCACTTTGATTGGAGCAAGTCAACCAATGGTAGCCAGGGAATGCTTGGCATTAGGGCAGTTCAGCCAATCACCGCCAGCGGTTTCATTGCTGCTTCTCCCACCACCACCACCCAGTCCCTTACATTAGGACAGCGTTCACCGCCCTGGTGCCCTTGGGAGGTTTTGGACTACAACTTCCAGCAGCCCACCTGTCACGTATGTTGAGATCTAGTTGAGATTACCCCGTTGCAGGGGGTTAGACTAGATGACCCTCCGAGTCCCTTCCAGCGCTACAGTTCTATGATTAATTCGGCTCCCATTAGCCTCAGCTGCATTTGGAGGCTGCGCTCCAAAACTCATGGTTAGCAAAGGCTGTGTTAGGGTTATAGATTTAAACATATTTTTTTTACCGAGTTCCATGTCTTTACTCTCTTTTTCCTCTGACAGCTTCACACTGATGTGGACCGGGGCGAGGGCCGCATCAAGTACGTCTTGACCGGAGAGGGGGCCGGCACAGTCTTCGTGATCGACGAGAAAACGGGCAACATCCACGTCACCAAAACCTTGGACCGGGAGGAGAAATCCCAGTATACGTTGCTGGCCCAGGCTGTGGACCGGGCCTCTAACCGGCCTTTGGAGCCGCCGTCTGAGTTCATCATCAAAGTCCAAGACATCAACGACAACCCGCCGGTCTTCCTCCATGGCCCTTACCACGCTACTGTGCCCGAAATGAGCAACGTGGGTGAGTTCAGTGGCCTGGCTAGTGGCCCTTAGCTGACCCTTTGCAGAGTACCCTTTTTGATAAGATTTTATTGGGCCTTTTCCTAATGCAATTTAAAAAAAACAACCCGCCAAATTTAAAAAAAACCAGAAATGGAAAAAAGACGAAGGCGAATGCAATGTCCTCTCTCACAGGTGGATCTTAACCCTTGTCTCACACAGGAAAAGGTCGACCCTCCCAGCTCTCAGCTGGGACCTTTCCTTTCTTCTCCCTGTCTCCCACCCTGCTGCAGCTGGCACTCTTTGGGCTGGAAGGACAGAAGGCATGGAAAACGACAGGAGGCAGAGCCAATCTTAAGGCCTCCTCCACGCCCTAAAGTGCTGTGATGCTGCTTTAAGCAGTCATGGCTTCCCCCACAGAGTTCTGGGAGCTGTAGTTTGTTAAGAGTGCCGAGAGCTGTTAGGAGGCGCTTATTCCCCTCACGGAACTACAATTCCCAGAGTTCCCTGGGAAGAGGCCTTGAGATCGGTAAAGCACTCTGGGAAGTGTTGCTTATGGGGGAGAGAGTCTTCTAACGACTCTCCTGACTCTGAGCAAACCAAAGTTCCCAGAATTCCTTGGGAGAAGCCATGACTGGTATCATAACGCAGAGCATGAGTCCTAGCTACATGAGTCCTTCCTGAGTCCTACAAGGGGAAACACAGAGAATAAGGAGGAAGAGGAAGCTCACAGGCGGGGTCACCCTCTGGGCTGGACGTAAGAACATGAACAGCTCAACGCCACTGCGTGGCGAGCTTCCCACACTTATGGGGTTGGCCTTGTGTAAATATGGCAGACCATGTACTGTTGCCTCCAGGATGTCTGTGTTTGGACCAGGGACCAGGGCACCCCTCCTTTTATTGTCTTTTTGCTTCCCCACACAAGAGAGGAGGGGAGCCACGGTACGGGAGAGGGCTGTTGCGCCCGAATCTTGCTTGCATGTTTCCCACAGACATCTGGTTGGCCACTGTGAGAACAGGATGTGGGCCTAGTCCAACAAAGTAGTTCTTATGTCCATATGAAGGAATCTGGAGGAGGGAAGAGGAGTCATCCAGAGTCTCAGCCCAATTCCTCCCCTTCCTGTTTCTTCTGGGAGGGGGGCACATTATGGGGGGAGATTGCCCATTTTGCTGGGTGCTCCAATTCCTCCTTCTCCAGGCTCACAGAGAACAGAGGCGAAGAGTTTGAGGTGAAATTGCGGGAGCTATTCTAGATGCCCTCCTGAGCCACCCAAATACCTTGGGTTGGCCCCGTGTGCTTTTAAGTGTGTGAATGGCATCCCCAGACGATGATTCAAATCAGAACCAAACTTGAAGCCGGATGCCAGATTTCCTGCTACACACCATGCCCACCAAAGTCCTACAGGACCTGATCCTCCCTGAGGCTGGTAGCCATTGATAGCCCTCTTCTCCATGAATTGTCCAGTCCTCTTTTAAAGCCATCTGAGTTGGTGGCCATCATTGCTTCCTGTGGGAGAGCGTTCCATAGTTCAACACTGCACGAAGAAGTTCTTTCTTTTATATACAGTGGTACCTCGGGTTAAGTACTTAATTCGTTCCGGGTCCGTTCTTAACCTGAAACTGTTCTTAACTTGAAGCACCACTTTAGCTAATGGGGCCTCCCACTGCTGCCGCGCCGCCGGAGCATGATTTGTGTTCTCATCCTGAAGCAAAGTTCTTAACCCAAGGTAATATTTCTGGGTTAGTGGAGTCTGTAACCTGAAGCGTATGTAACCCGAGGTACCACTGTATCCTGAATCTTCCATCATTCAGCATCCTTGGAAGTCCATGAGTTCCCATGTTCCACTTCTCTTCCAAATCAAAAGTCAGAAGTGCATGTTGACTTTTCGTATGTTAACTACCCAGCCTCAGATAAATCTACCCCCTCTGTGTTTCTGCAGGAGTTGTTGATCTCAGAATGCCTCCTAACTGGAGGCAAACGAGGCCTGCGACTCACAAAGGGAGGTAACGTGTAGCCCAGGCTTCCTCAAACTTGCCCTCCAGATGTTTTGAGACTACAATTCCCATCATCCCTGACCACTGGTCCTGCTAGCTAGGGATCATGGGAGTTGTAGGCCAAAAACATCTGGAGGGCCGCGTGTGAGGAAGCCTGGTGTAGCGTCTTCTCAGGGCAGGCAAATCCACTATGGCTGCTACACTCTGTTCCTTTAAAGCACATCTGAAGGACATTCTTTCCCCCAAAGAATTATGGGCACTGTAGTTTCTTAAGGGTTGCTGGGAACTGTAGTTCTGTGAGGGATGAGCTGCGGCTCCCAGAATTCTTTGAGGGGAAAGAATGGGCTTTGAAGGCAAAGTGTGTGCACAGCCTGTGCCTCTTTATTGGGCCTGATTGAACGCTCAAGTCACACCCCATGCTGGCTCACAGCCGAAATTACCTATTCCCCTGCGGAGGCTGAGTAGAATGAGACATGGCCAGGGTGGTGAATCATACAGAGGCACAGCAGGGAGCCTCCCTTTATGGGGTGAGTACTTTGGGAGGAGGGTGGAGACAGGTACTTTTGATGATTTAATAGTAACTTTTCAGGGTTGCGGGATTGGGAACGACAGCAACCACGCTGCAACCTGCCAGAGCTTTGCGTCTGCAAGCAGGACTCTTGTGAAGAGGCTTGGAGGAGTTCTCATCTAGCATTCCGTTTGGAGATGCTGCTTTTTTTATATTGTTATTTTGGCATTTTACAGTTTGCTCTTAATGGAGAATACATGTTGGATTTTTATGGCTGTTTTAAGATGCTGTTTGCCTCCCTGGGGGCTCTTTTGAGCAATGTTTAAAACGTAAGCCTGGCAGGTAGTGCAGGTGGTCTTCCTTATTTTTATATTTTTTAAAAACTTATTTATGGTACCTAAGATGGCTTTTAGTGTTTTTTTGGTGAATTCTCAACTGTGCCGGGTTCCTGCTTTTCAAACGCCTTACGACTTTGCTCTTTTTGACGGGCCTCCAACAAAATAGCAGCACTATGGCCAAGACGGAAACTACGTCTCTGTGCCAACAAGACCCTTCTTGAACTCTGTCCTGCGGACTCTCGCAACCAGCATCCTCAATAACCTGTGTGTGTTTGGTTTTTCTTTTTTCTGTTAATCTGCCCCGTTTCTCCAGGTACGTCCGTGATTCAGGTGACGGCCCACGATGCGGACGACCCTGCCTACGGGAACAGTGCCAGGCTGGTCTATACGGTACTCGAGGGGTTGCCATTCTTCTCCGTCGACCCCCAGACGGGTACACAACGGGGAGGAGGGGGGCAGGTTTGGGGGTGGGAGGGCGATGGTGCCAGTGTCGCCCCACTGCGAAGGGAAGAATGCAGCAAGAGGCCATTGTTGTGCGCTCTTGGGGACTGGGGCAAGTGGGCGGATTTGTGATTTGCCGTGGAATGGCAGATTGGCTTGGAATCACAGAGATGGTCATCAAAGCTGATGGTGGAGAAAGCTTCTTCAGCGGGGAGTGCAACACTCCCTTCCTTGCATTTTGGAACAACTGGTTATTAATAGGCCACCCTTTCTCAACTGGGCATCCTCCAGATGTTTTGAACTGCACAACTATGCCCTCCATATTTGGAGGGTGCTAGGTAGGGAAAGGCTGCAATAGGCCAAGTTTTAACGTTTGGGAATGATAGAGCCCCTTACAGATGTTCTTTTTATTGGGCGTTTGTTATTTCAATACAGTGTGCACCTGCAAATATTTTGGGTTGACGCCCTGCCTCGCTTCCAACCAGCGCGTGCCCTGTAACGTCCTGCCGAAATCCTGTAGCTTTACATACCACCAATGCCCTATTAGTGGGTTTGTTTTTTTACTTCCTTTTGTCGTGTTGCTGCACAGGAGCTCCCCTCCAGAAAGAAATAATGTGGTTAACATTGGGGAAGCATCGCAGAATAACATAGGATGATGTGGTGACAGTCCACTATAAATCCTTACTGAGGCACTATTATTGCATCAGTGGCGCGTCTGGGGTTGTGCACTCATCTCGCTCTATAGGCCGAGGGAGCCGGCGTTTGTCCGCAGACAGCTTCCGGGTCATGTGGCCAGCATGACTAAGCCGCTTCTGGCGAACCAGAGCAGCACACGGAAATGCCATTTACCTTCCCGCCGGAGTGGTACCTATTTATCTACTTGCACTTGACGTGCTTTCAAACTACTAGGTGGGCAGGAGCAGGGACCAAGCAATGGGAGCTCACCCCGACGTAGGGATTTGAACCGCCGACCTTCTGATCGGCAAGCCCTGGGCTCTGTGGTTTAGACCACAGTGCCACCCGCGTCCCAACTAGTGTGCCATAGGGGAGGTTTAAAGGTGCTGTCATGCAGCCTCTGAGTTGCCGCCTTCTTCTCTGCAAGTCTATCCAATCACCAGTGACTCATCCCATCAACCTCCATCTGTTTGTCCAGCTTCATGGTCATGTGAACAACAACCTCTGAATCTGTTGGGTCGGCCACCTGTCTTTACATTCATCCAGATCATAGTGCCTCTACCCAGTGACTCTACCCAGTGACTCTGACCAGCCCTGCTTGGCTTCACCTGCCACTTCCTGAAGTGTAGGTGTGTGGCCCTGGGTGCCCATGACATCCGCTCTGTGTGATCTGCCTTGCGGCTGCAATCAGGCATTTCAGCTCAGCAGTGATTTCAGCTTGTGGAAGCTAGCCAGGGTTGCATACCTAGCCTAGCATCCCATCCTTGTCGCCAGTGAAGTCTAGGCGGGTTCCCACGAGGCAAGACACAGTGATAACAGCAAGAACCTTTATTGAACTACATTGCTGGGAAACAGAGGCAAAGCAACTGCCTATATACATTTCTGAAAACCTGGGCCACTCCCACTCCCAACGTGATTGGCTGTCAAAACTTCCAAACTGCGAATCACGACTCAAGAGTTGAATGGCCAGTGGCAGAGGCCCAAATCCTGTAATGTTCTGCGATTGGACAACATGTATCGAATCAGAACACGGGAGCTCAGAATCCTTAGTCCAGACTCAAGCTCAGGCAAACATAGACCACTGAATACATAACACTTCCTTCCCTTTAGGTGGAGCTAATTGAGAGGATGGAAGGGAAATTTGCAGGGTGGGAATCTATCATCTGTCTGTCTGTCTGTCTGTCTATCTATCTATCTATCTATCTATCTATCTATCTATCTATCCTGGTCCTTCACCCACTGCTCCTTTTGCCACTCTCTCTCTCTGATACTTCTCCTCCTTCCTCCTGCATTTTAGGTGTGATCCGGACAGCGACCCCCAACATGGACCGGGAAACCCAGCAAGAATTCCTTGTTGTGGTTCAGGCCAAGGACATGGGGGGCCATGCCGGGGGTCTCTCAGGAAGCACGACCGTCACTGTCACACTGAGCGACGTCAATGATAACCCGCCTCGCTTCCCTCAGAGTAAGTTGGGAAGGGGTAGTCAGCATCAGACCTTGGTTCTTTCTATGGATGCGACCACATTTTCATATGCAGGGCAGAAAGGCTGGTGTGGGGGAGGCTGTGGACAGGACATGCCTGCCACTTTATTGGGGGAACAGAGGATTTTAGAGGTTGACCAGAAACTTCAGATTTTAATAATAATAATAATAATAATAATAAATAATAATAATAATAATATTTATTTATATCCCACCCTCCCCAGCCGAAGCTGGGCTCAGGGTGGCTAACAACAATAAAATAATAGAACATTCTAAAATCATTTCATTATAAAATTAATTCAAATCAAATTGATGGCAACCATTGGGCTAGAGTTCTGTGAAGATTGCCAAAGGAGGGAGCCAGGCTGTGCCCTGGCCAAAGGCTTGGTGGAACAGCTCTGTCTTGCAGGCCCTGTGGAAAGATGTCAAGTCCCGCAGGGCCCTGGTCTCTTGTGACAGAATGTTCCACCAGATCGGAGCCACAGCCAAAAAAGCCCTGGCTCTGGTTGAGGCCAGCCTAACCTCTCTGTGGCCTGGGACCTCCAAGATGTTTTTGTTTGAAGACCGTAAGTTCCTCTGTGGGACATACCAGGAGAGGCGGTCCCGTTGGTACGAGGGTCCTAGGGCCTATAGGGCTTTAAAGGTTAAAACCAGCACCTTAAACCTGATCCTGTACTCCACCGGGAGCCAGTGCAGCTGGTATAGCACCGGGTGAATGTGATCTCGCAGCAAGGACCCCGTAAGGAGTCTCGCCGCGGCATTCTGCACCCCCTGGAGAAAGAAGAAAGCTGGGATTGGACCTGAGTTTGGAAAGTAAAGCAAAGGAAAACCCACAAAAGAAAGCAACAATTCTGAGCTCCCTAGCCACTTTTGCTACTTGTTTCCATGTTAGTTTGCTAAATTTGAGCCGCCAGATAGCTCAGAACTAAGGTCTTGCTAATCGAAAACATTGGATCTGAGCTGTCTACAGGAAATTTGTCTTGGTTGGTTCTTAACTTTGTTAAGGAGAGGCAAGATGTTCCTGGGACAGGTTTTGCAATCTAATTGGATGTTTTGTTTACGGTTTAGCCTCGGAGCCTAGCATATTAAACGTTTTTTAATGTAACCACACACAAAACTGCAAAGCGCATCACAAGGAAACCTGCGACAACCTCAGACGTTACGTTATCCTTGACGCTAACAACTGTTGAAAAATATGTAACAGGCGAACAAATACTGTAAATGTTTTAAGAGCGTGATTATGAATTAATGCAGGATGTTGCAATGTCTTCCTTTCATATTCATGATGTGTGAAGTCGTAGGGGAGAAGGAAGATCAGGAAAGGAGACTACGTTTCTTGAATAATGAAATCCGGCCGGTCTGTTCATGGTAGTCCACTCACCCTTTCCCGCTTCTCACGTAGTCCCAGTTTAGTGGGGCAGAGGACTGAGTGGGGCTGCTTGGAGCACAGCAAGGGTCTCACACTGTACCTTTAAAGCACATTCGAAGCACATTCCCCTCAAAGAATTCTGGGTGCTGTAGTTTGTCAAGGGCTGCTGGGAAGTGTGACTCAGTGAGGGGTAAACTACACTGCCCATAATTCTTTGAGGGGGGGAACGTGCTTCGAATGTGCTTTCAGGGTACAGTGTGTGCTTAACACAGTCTGAATCAGTGGCTGCCACTTTGTAGTGTGTAGATGGGGTGGGTGGGGGGTTAAAATGACTCAAGTCAGAGGCGGCACATTGAAGCAATGAATTCAAGTGACAGGAAAGGACATTCCGACTCAACATCAGGAAGTGCTTTCTGTCAATAAGAGCTGTTTGACAGCGGAACGGTCTCCCTCGGGAGGTTGCGGACTCTCCTTCCTTGGAGATTTTCAAGCACAGGTTGGATGGCAATAATAATAATAATAATAATAATAATTATTATTATTATTATTATTATTTATTTGTACCCCACCCATCTGGCTGAGTTTCCCCAGCCACTCTGGGCGGCTTCCAACCAAATATTAAAAACAATACAGCGTCAGACATTAAAAACTTCCCTAAACAGGGCCACCTTCAGTTGTCTTTTAAAAGTAAAATACCGGTAGTTGTTTATTGCCTTGACATCTGCTGGGAGGGCGTTCTACAGGGTGGGCGCCACCACCGAGAAGGCCCTCTGCCTGGTTCCTTGTAACCTCACTTCTCGCAGCGAGGGAACCACCAGAAGGCCCTCGGCGCTGGACCTCAGTGTCCGGGCTGGATGATGGGGGTGGAGACACTCCTTCAGGTATACAGGACCGTCTGTCTGTCATGGATGCTTTAGCTGAGATTCCTGCATTGCAGGGGGTTGGACTAGATGGCCCCTGGGGGTCCCTACAATTCTATGATTCCATGACTCTATGATTTGGTAGCCTTCAACAGAGAATTGCTGTGTACACACCGTGCATTCAAAGCACACGCACACACACACAAAATCCTGGGAACTGTATTTTAAGGGTGCTGGTAAATGCAACTCTGTGGGAAATAAATTACAGTTACCAGGATCCTCTGAGGCAGGGAGGGATGTGCTTTCAATGTGGGCTGTGTACACAGCCTGCTTCTGCTAGTGCAAGGATGTATGTTCATGCAGCAGAAATCCCCCCTCTGTCTCCTGTCCCCACATTCACGCTGAAAGGTACGGGCAGCCCTTAGGATATAGGGTGCTGGAGATGCAAAGAGGTTGAGGGAACGTTCTTTCACATGTGGTGGACTTGTAAAAGGGTAAAAGAGTATTGGGAAATGATCCATAATGAATAGAAAAAAATGTTTAAAAGTACTTTTCCAAAACACACACACACCAGAGTCTTCCTTTTCGTTGGGGATAATTCAGACTGAGATTCCCAGGTGTCAAAAAAGGTTATTTATGCATGCTACCACTGCGGCCCATGTTTTGTTAGCCCAAAAATGGAAAACGAGTGAGTTCCCAGCTAAAGAAGAGTGGCAACTTAAGCTGACAGAATATGCACAGCTTGCAGACTTAACATATAGAATAAGAGAACAAGAAGAACATACATTTAGGGAAGACTGGAAAATGTTTATTGAATATATGGGGGCAAATTGTACACACTTGAAAACTTTGGCAGCATTAAGATAAATTCAACTGTGTGAGTAAGTTTTGATGGATGTAATAAAGGGATAGTGAATGGTTTAGTTTCCGTAAAATAGGCAGGAATTTATGATGTGCAAAATGAACCGTGGAAAGAGAAGAAGGGAAGTCACTGATGTTTTAAGGATGTTTAAATGAGTATTTTAAACTGTAAAACAGAAAATTTAATAATAGATAGATAGACAGATAGATAGATAGATTTAGGGGACATAGAGGGAGAGGAGTGGGGAGGTTCTGCTGGTTAGCCAAAAGTCCTTGCTTTGTTGGCTGCCGCCCATTCTCTTCCATACACACGCCTGTTTCCCTGCACTTCCTTCCCATCCCCCAGGCTCCTACCAGTTTTCCGTGGTAGAGACTGCACCTCCCGGCTCTGCCGTGGGGCGGTTGCGAGCGCACGACCCCGACGAAGGGGAGAATGCTCTGCTGGCCTACAGCATTCTGGACGGAGGAGACGGGGCCGAAGCCTTCGCTATCCACACCGATGCGCTGGGGCAGGACGGGATCATCACAGTGAAAAAGGTTGGTGGAGGTGCCTCCATTCTGGGGGTACCTTGAAATTAGGGGGGCTCCGATCCTCCTTCCTTCCTCTGAGGGACCACCCCCTCCATTTGCCCCGCAGGCAGCAAAAGATGGGAGCTGTGGGTTCTGAAGGATTCAACAAGTTCATGAAGGGGAAGACCACTGATGATGAGGATGTTGATTTTATTTATTGAATTTATATACCACCCTATTCCCAGAGGTTTCAGGGCAGTTCACAGAAAAGATCCCAATATATAAAATCAAAATAAGAACAATAACACCCGCCCCCTAAAAGAGCCACATTTTATATTATGTCAATCAGGTCAACCAAAGGCCTTGTTAGAAAGGAACGTTTTTGCCTGGCGCCTAAAGGTGTATAATGAAGGCGCCAGGCGAATTTCGCTGGGGAGAGCATTCCACGGATGGGGAGCCACTGCAGAGAAGGCCCCGTTCTCGTGTTGCCACCCTCCGGACCTCTCGAGGAGGAGGCACACGGGCCTCAGAAGATGATCTCAGGGTCCGGGTAGGTTCATATGGTCTTTGAGGTATTGCAGTCCTGAGCCAGCAGACCATTTTTATGTTCTGATGTCCTTTAAAGCAGCAGAATAAGTCCTAATGTCCCAGCAAATGTGGTCACCAAAAGGATGCTCAGGAAAGTGGGATTGATGAGACCTGGAACTGGCTAAACTGCCAGCCTGGACTGAGCGATACTGAATACTCAGTAGACGATGACAGACAGAGGCTTCCAGCCTTGCACCTTAGTTGTAGCTTCACGGCCTGCTTTTCTTATTTCCCTGACTCACGCTAAGAAGTGACCCTGACTGTCACTATTCCGCTTCCGCAAGCATCCCCACTGCCGTCTTTTGACATGGGTCTCCCCGTCCCATAGAGCTCCCCTCCCTCTTTCCCTCCGGTTCCTCGCTCTAACTTGCCCAAACCCTCCCGCAGCCCCTCGACTTCGAATCGCGCCACTCGTACACCTTCCGCGTGGAAGCCACCAACACGCTCATTGACCCCCAGTACATCCGCAAAGGCCCCTTCAAGGACATGGCCACCGTCCGCATCACGGTGGAGGACGCCGACGAGCCCCCGGCCTTCTCCCGCTCCGACTACCACCTCGCCGTCTACGAGAACAGCCCCCCGGGGACCCTGCTGGGCAAGGTGACAGCTGTGGACCTCGACTCCCCCAGCAGCGCCATCCGGTAACGGCAAGCGGGGGGCCGCAGGAGCAGGGGTGGGTTGGGGACTGTGCAGATTAGCATCTGCCTGCCTTGTGTGTGAAAGTTACAGTTGATCCGTTTGTACCTGGTTGCCACGACAACCTGATGCCCCAGGTTCCCCCCCATCTTCTAGATACTCCATCCTGCCACACACGGACCCCGAGCGCTATTTCAGCATCAACCCTCAGGACGGGACCATCCTGACCTCTGTGCCTCTCGACCGGGAGCTCTTGCCCTGGCATAACATGACCGTGGTGGCAACAGAACTTGGTAAGGGACAGGTGGGTTTGGGGAGGGCCAGGTGGGTGGCTCTGGGATGTGGCAGCAGGGCTTGGGGTATTCATTTGCGGGTCGGATTTCCCCCCGTCGACAGATACCGCAACCAATGCTTTTATTCCGCAGTGTGCAATATATACGCCTATTTCCCAATGGGCAAATATTTACTCATTGTCTCTCTCGCTCTTTTTCTCTCTCCGTGCATCGTTTTGCATGTGGCTGCTCGGGATGCACTTCCTCCTTTGCGCCACCTGCCTCGCGCACTTTGCTCCTCTCTGCCATCTTTGTCCCATGTGGCTCCTTGCTTGTCGTGATCACCGCGCACGTCTGATGTGGCGGCGACACATTCCTCTGCGTGCCAATTCTGTGGCCTGCACACCTCACTGTGGCTCCGTTTTTGCATGGTTGTATACGCCGGGCGCAATGTGGCTGCTTGATCGTGTACATCTCCCTACCCCCGTGTAAACGCGGCACACCATGTGCTGGCCCCTCCCTCTCCTTGGATCTTATGGGGCTGTGTGTGTGTGATCTAAAATGCTGTATTCGCATGGGTGCCAATTTCTGTGTACCTGCCTTGTGTTCATTTTGCACAACCTCCTAACTACCCCACCTTATGGTCCGCCTGGCATGCGCTCCTATGCCCCCTCTTTGCCTGCTGTAATCTCTCTGATCCTATGGCTTCGTATGCACGCTTGTCACATGGAACTGCCCTGGCCTGGGGCGGCTGATCTGTACGGCTTTCCCCCTTTGCAACTTAAACATTTTTCAATTGGGGGGTCCTGGTGAATTGCCCGTTGTGTGTCCCTCCGTGTCGCTTGCATTCCATTCCCGGCATGTCCCACGTGGCTTTTCCTCGGCCGCCTCACGCTGTGTGTGGGCTGTGGGCTTCTCCCCATCCCCCCGCTCTTGCCCCCAGACAGCCCCACACAGGCCTCCCACGTCCAAGTGGCCATCCAGATTCTGGACGTCAACGACAACCCGCCCCAGCTGGAGCACAGCTACGAGCCCTTTGTCTGTGACAATGCTGCCCCCGGCCACGTAAGTGCTACCTGGGACCTGATACGGGTAATAACACCCACCGGTTTGGCTATTAGGGTGGAGCTAGGTGGCACATATTCTTATAGGAATGTACTAGATAAGATTTAAAAGAAATATACAATAATATGAGTACATTCATTTGTAAAAAAAGGAATATACAACAGGATAGACAGGAAGTCCAAAAAGGAATATACAACAGGATACACAGGAAGTCCAATGTGTTGGTACGTATATGATTGGGGGGGGGGGATTGTCTTTGTTTTTTCTCTTTGTTTTTCTTTTCTTTTTTTCCAGGTATATAAAGTTTGTATATAATCTCGGTATACATGTTGGAAAATATATTATAATAAGCTCTGTAATGTAATATGACAATGTTTACCAATGTAATATAAGAATGTTAATAAATAAATAAAACTGGGGGGGGGGAGGGATGGAGCTAGGCGAGGAGGTTGCAGCATAGCTGTCAACTTTTCCCTTTTCTTGCGAGGAATCCTATTCGGAATAAGGGAATTTCCCTTTAAAAAAGGGAAAAGTTGACAGCTATGGGTCGCAGCTTGGCTCCTTCACCCCTTTCCTTTCCCCTTCTCCCGCTAGTTGGTGCAGCTGATCCGAGCGGTGGATCGAGACGAGGACGGGAACGTGAGCCGCATCATAATCCGCTCCCCGCTTGGGGCCAGGGACCCGAACGTCACTGTGCGAGACAACAAGGGTGAGGGATTGCTCTCCGGTGTGGCTTTCTCAAACATCCCAGGTGCTTGGCAGGCAATCTCAGATAAAGCTGGTCATCTAGTCCAGTGGCCTGGGAGGTAGTGGGATAACCTAGGAGGAGGGCGCTAAGAGGCAAGGGCTGGGGGGCTGGTTGGTGGTGGCGGCGGCTGGAGGTGTAAATGACAATCAGACCTTGAAACGCTGGTATCCCTGGATCTAGTTCAGCAACTTTGCTGAATTAATTAAACTAAATAGTTTTAATTGGATTTTGAATACATGTGCAATGAATCGTTACTGTTTAATTTTATTGTGTTATTATCTTCCTTAGTGGGTCGTGCCGACTGCTATTCTGAATGGTGCTTTTTGTAGGGCAGGGGACATTGGGCATGAGTTTGTGGAACCAAGGAGCGGGGTGGTGGTTTGGGAACCACGGATCTCGACTCATTTCAGAATGGTGTCAGGTCTGAATTGGCCTTGAGCTCTTCCAGGAGAGGGAAAAGGGGACTCCACAACTGCAACCTTGCTTCTTTTGCTTGATCTCTCTGTGGCTTTTGACACACCATCAACCGCGGTGTCCTCTCTGTGGGATGGGTGTTGGGGGCACTGCTTTACAGCCGTTCCAGTCCCCCCCTGCAGGATCATCTCCAGAGAGTGGCATTGGAGAAAATGCTCCTCAGCCTTGGCATCCATGTTTTGGGGTGCTGCGGGGCATGCCCCCCCCCATGCTACTTAGCATATGAAACCCTTAGGAATGCTCATCAGGCGATTGGTACCTACAGTATGTAGCCTCTGAATTGAGAATGGCCAGGCAGGCTCTGAACCACCATCTGGCCACAGTGGAGGGCTGGATGAGTGCCAGCAAACGGAGCTTAAACCCTGGAAAGACAGAGGCCCTGTGTGCGAGTGCTGCCCACGTCCAGGGCGTAGTTCAGTTACCTGTTGCGGACAGTAAAGGAAGGAACAGGTACATAGCCTGGGGCTGCAGCTTGATCCATCTTTGTCACTCAAGGCACAGATGGCACCAGTGGCAGTTACGGTTGTTGTTTGTTGCTAATTAAATTTCTGTACCACCTTTCGTCCGAGGACCACAGGGCAGTCTGCAATATGAAAACACACAGAAAACATACCATAACAACAAAGGGAAATGATAACCTTGACACACAGCTTCAAAGACCATAGATTGTTTCATTAGCCAAAGTCTAGGACCACATTTGGTTGCAGCTGCTCCTCGACTGACATAGATTGGCTGCTGTGACTTTGGCGCTGAGAACCTCAAGGCTGGATTTCCACAACGTGGTCTCTATGTGGGGCTTCCCCTGGAAGGGGCAGCCGGCGCAGGATACAGCAGCTAGGCTGACCCAGGGCATCCCATCGACACCTCTGCCGCACAGGCTGCCAACACGGGCACAGTTCAAGGTTTGCCTTTTGGCATTTAAAGCCCTGAGCAACTTGACTGCGGTTCCTGCATTGCAGGGGGTTGGACTAGATGACCCCTGGGGTCCCCTTGAACTCTACAATTCTGTGGTTCTAACTCGAGACCAATATATCCGAGGGACCCCACTGCCTAGCAACTGTGCTTCTCAGATGGGGAGTTGCAGAGACTTGTGTGTTTGCCTGTAGTACAAACTAGGCTTTTAGTGTTGCAGCTCCAGCTCTCTGGGATCAATTACCAGCTGAAATAAGACCACCGCCTAATGCCAGGATGCTTTGGTGCCTACTGAATCCATTTTTGTTTAGGAGCGCTTTCCCCAAGGGGTACCCCAATCATTTATGGAATATCAATTTTATAGCTGAGAAAATTGCTTTGTTTCTGAAATTTGTAGGCTGGCCTTACTGTTTTGAAGGGTTTGTTGATACAGTGGTACCTCGGGTTAAGTACTTCGTTCCGGAGGTCCGTTCTTAACCTGAAACTGTTCTTAACCTGAAGCACCACTTTAGCTAATGGGGCCTCCTGCTGCTGCTGCGCCGCCGGAGCACGATTTCTGTTCTCATCCTGAAGCAAAGTTCTTAACCTGAAGCACTATTTCTGGGTTAGCGGAGTCTGTAACCTGAAGTGTATGTAACCTGAAGCATATCTCGGGTTACATACACTTCAGGTTACAGACTCCGCTAACCCGGAAATATTACCTCGGGTTAAGAACTTTACTTCAGGATGAGAACAGAAATCACACGACGGCAGCGGGAGGCCCCATTAGCTAAAGTGGTGCTTCAGGTTAAGAACAGTTTCAGGTTAAGAACAGACTTCCGGAACGAATTAAGTACTTAATCCAAGGTACCACTGTATTATGATTTTCAGAGCTTGCTTTCTCTCTCTCTCTCTCTCTGTGTGTGTGTGCGCGCGCGCCTTACACCGCTTTATGCTGCGGTCTATAAGTTTGTTCCCCTAACCGCTTTTCATCTTTTCCCTCCCCAGACAACTCTGCCTCCTTGCTACTTCGTGCCGCCCGCCTGCCCACCCAAGGCGGGTCCCTGCTGGTGCCGCTGGAACTGGTGGACGGGGGCTCCCCCACCCGCACAGGCTCCCCCACCCTGACCGTCAGCATCTGCCGGTGTCGGCGCGATGGGGCCATGCACTCCTGCGGGGCCGAGGCCCTGGGCTCCCCGGCAGGCCTCAGCACGGGTGCCCTTCTTGCCATCCTCGCCTGTGTGGGCACTCTGCTTGGTGAGAAAGAACAGGGGCTGCACTCAGGCGGCAGAAATGGGGGCTGCGAACTGGGGGGGGGGGAGGAATTTGGTTCCTTCTGCACTCCAGTGAGAAGATCGGCAATTCACACTTCTGCACCAATACGCAAACTGAAACATAGCTAAACTTCAGAGTTCACGCTTTTCAGAATTTTGTGAGGCAGTTCGCCGGAGAAACAACTGGTGCAAACATGTTTATGTCAGGGGGAAGTGTGCGTAAAAAACGTTACTGCAAATTACATACAGAAATGCATTGCGTTGGAGGGAAATTGCTTGCGAAATTTTGCATTTTAGCTAACACTGCGTGCAAGAACATAATTATGGGAAATCTGCGCTAGAACAAATTTTCGCAAGGATTTTTAAAAATTGCAATTTACTGCAGAAATGTCGAGAAGTGAATTTAAGAGCGTTTTTAAAAAAATTAGTAACTGCAATTGAATGATTTGCCCATCCCCACCGAAAACCCAGACAGGGCAGGGGCAGATTTTCAGAAGGAGTGGAATCAATGATTCCTGGAGATGGAGTTTCAAAACTAGGAAGAGGCTGTTTATCTAAATCTCTAATGTTTATCTAAGGATGGATCTCAGACAACAACAACAACAAAAACAGCTTGAAATGTGAACGTGGGCTTCTGTTAACAGTGCCAGGGGTTGAGACAGAGTCCTGGGGTCAAGAGCAAAGCAGTAGAGTGAGCCACTGTTATGGTATCCCAAGAACGTGGGCCTTGCAGATCCAAAAAGATCTGAGAGCAGAGATTGGGCGCCAAGGATGGGTGCCAAACTGAGCAGAGGACCTCTAGAAACATGGAGGGTGGACTCCTTCTTTTTTAAAACTTTATTCCAAAACCGAAAAAGAATTACAAACATCAAATTCAAAATCCATATTCGTTTTGTAACATAAGCCTATTACATAATTGACTAAATTAAAATATACCTAATTGCTATAGACTTCCCTTTGCAGCGCAATTAGAAATATTGTATTAGAAATTTTTATGTTCCCCTATACCCCCCACTCGCCTTCACCCATGTGTGATCTCAAAATTTTTTTACTTCTTCCATCTTGTTGTGTTGTTTTAATTATGGAGGGTGGACTTTTGAGAATGAGTCTTTTCCACCTCCAGTGAAGATGGAGTGGAGAACAGCTCTGTTGCACTCAGGTCCTGCTTGTGAGTTTCCAGCCACTGTAAGAACAAAGATGTTGGACTCGATGGGCCATTGGCCTGGCCTGGGAAGGCTCTTATTGTATTATGTCCTTCTGATTCCACAAGAAGCGTCCAACAAGGTGTGTGTGGTGGTGAAAGCCCTGCTGTTTGTTGTGCCTTGCTAACGCCTGTCCTTCTCCCCAGAGAGCCAGTGTGGTGTAGTGGTTAAGAGTGGTAGACTCGTAATCTGGTGAATCGGGTTCGATTCCCCGCTCCTCCACATGCAGCTGCTGGGTGACCTTGGGCCAGTCACACTTCTTTGAAGTCTCTCAGCCCCACTCACCTCACAGAGCGTTTGTTGTGGGGGAGGAAGGGAAAGGAGAATATTAGCTGCTTTGAGACTCCTTTGGGTAGTGATAAAGCGGGATATCAAATCCAAACTCTTCTTCTTCTTCTTCTTCTTCTTCTTCTTCTTCTTCCCCTGCTTCTTTCTGCCTGCACCTGCCACCCGCCTCCCTGCGTCCAGCCCTGGTGCTGCTGTTTGTCGCCCTCCGGAGGCAGAAGCAGGCGGCGCTGCTGCCTTTCGAAGAAGAGGACGTCCGCGAGAATATCATCACCTACGACGACGAGGGCGGGGGCGAAGAGGACACGGAGGCCTTCGACATGGCCGCCCTGCAGAACCCCGACGCTGCCCCTCCACCGCCTCAGCAGCGCCGCCTCTTCCGGCGGGACGTGCTCCCCCGCCTGCACTTCCCGCCCTCCTTGCCGGCCCGCCGGCCCCCGCAGCCCCACGACGTGGCCAGCTTCCTGGCGGCCCGCCTGAGCGAAGTGGACGCCGACCCCTCCGTCCCCCCCTACGACTCCATCCAGGTGTACGGCTATGAGGGACAGGGCTCCTCGGCCGGCTCCCTCAGCTCCCCGGGGTCCTCGTGTGCGGGCGACAGCGACGCCGGAGGGTATGAGTACCTGGAAGAATGGGGGCCACTCTTCCGAACGCTGGCTGAGCTCTACGGCACCCCAGAAGGGCCACCTCCAACCTGAGGGACTTCGAACCGGGGAGGGGTCATATCCACGGAACAGCGCGGCCCTCCAGTCCTCTCTGTCCCTGTCGTGTTGCTTGTTGCTTTCGCCCTTTCGGTTCGCTCTCGGTTTCAGCTTGTCTTCTAGACATCTCCTGTCCTTGTTTGCGTCGCCTCCCTGTAGGCCGGGGCGGCTGGTCTGTGGCCTTCCAGATGTTTCTGAGTCACATCAGTCCCACCCGGCATGGCCGGCAGTCAGGGATGATGGGGGGGGGGGCTGTGGTTGTGCAACGTCTGCAGGGCCACAGGTTAGCCACCCCAATTATTCTTTCAGTGCGTCTTTCATTCTCTCTCGGTTTTCCCGCTCCCCAAATCTTTCATGTTTAAATTACTTTGATTTTATTTTGGATTCTTCTCTTCCTTTCTTCAGCTACTTTGCACTTCCAGCTTCCGCCATTCCTTACTCTGTTCCTTTAGACGTCCTCGATTCCCTTTCCATTTTGCTACTTTGTCATTTGTTCAGCCTTTAAACAAAAATGTTATGGGTTGGTTTGGGTTGGGTTTTGTTTTGGTCCCCTCTGTAATTCACATTGTTTTCTCTTCATTTTGCTGTTACCTGTGCCGTGTTTATTCTGTTTTTGGTTTCCGTTCTTTTCTTTCCCCCTTCTCCTGTACAAAATAACTCTATGCATTCATTTTCTCCCAGAATCCTTTGGTACCAAACTCCCTCCCTACCTGGACCCTAACAATCCAGTCTTGCCAGCATGGATTTACCTCTCATTCAACTTGCAGCCCCCCCAGCCAGGGCAGGGCTTCTGACCTCACCACCAGCACCCCTGCATGGGCTCCCAGGAAAATGCGTGGAGATGGCAGCGAGGGCGGAGGACCAGATCTGGCCTCTGACCTCTGGACAAAGCCCTCCTCTCCTGATACCACAAAGGGACTTTCTATAGCCAGGACAATTTTATTCTAGGGAGCTAAGGCATAATCGGTGTTGGGTGGGGGACATCCATGTTATAATTTCGTAATAAACAATTTATTTTCTAAAAAAAAGACCACTGTGGATTTTCAGTTGTGCGTCTGCCTGAGCGAGATGTGAACAAGTTGGCATGTTCTGGTTGGCATCTGTATGTCTCGAGAGACAATGGAGTGTGCCTTTGGGGGTGAAGTCAAACTTCTTCATTAGCGGTGACCTCCCCAATACGCAAGTTTAGGCAGTGTATCTGGAGGTCCTGGGCTGCCCAGACGACAAGACTCCCCTCTCAGCCTCACTGATGTGGTCCAAAAGAAAGCAGAGCAAGACATTTGGCACCAGCTTGGCTGCAGGAGTTGCAGGAAGGAGGAGTACAAGGTGCCATTCAACTGCCTTAGGGTCTCTGCACTGGATTTGTGTAGGGTTTACACGTGAAGATATCCCACAAGGCAGCAGAGGTTTAGAATTAGTTTTCCTTCTCCTAGATGGGCTACCTTCCCATCTGCCCCTCTTTTTCCTCTACGGCACATGCAGAAAGTGCCTTCTTGGGCCTACTCTTGCTCTCATCCACTCAGTCTGCCAGAGCCTGCCTTCACATGCATAGGAAGTCCCTAACTCACCGAGGGTTTGAGACCCATTGGCTGCCCTCACCTGATTTAGCTGGCTAGTTGAAGCTGTTTCCCGGGCTGTGGCTGCTGTCGCATGCTGGCAGCTTCCAGGAGCCGAAAGAGAGAGATGAGTGCAAAGGTGGACAAACTGCCCCAGAAGGAGCACAATGTGTGTGTGTGTGTGTGTGTGTGTGTGTCCCCTGCAGAGGTACTACCCCTCCCCTAACAACGCCCACACCCCATGATATACCATGACAACCAATAAAACTTTGGGCCCTTCCAGATTGTCGCTATTTGGGGATGGGATTCTGGCAAATTCAGGTTGTGCGGTTATAGCGCATGTTATGTACTGAGTTGAATAGGATCCAAACTGTAGCAGTCTGATTGGTCCTAGAACAATAGGATCCAAAAGGCAGCAGTCTGATTGGTCCTAGAACAATAGGATTCAGAATGCAGCAGTCTGATTGGTCCTAGAACAATGCAGCAGTATGATTGGTTGGCAGGAACCACCCAATCCTGCTCCAGATAGAAGTGAATCCACAACCTGATTGGCTTACAGTAGAATTCCAGAATTAGCCAATCATGTGCAGCCCATTGTGTAAATAATGTATATAAAGCAGATACTGTGAGGGGACATTTATTCATTCCTCCTCACCACTATGAGCTGAATAAAGAGCATGAAATCACTTTGCGACTCTGAGTATATTTCAGCGCATTAGGCGGTCTTGTGCAAAAACAAACCCTCCACCTCCCCAAAATATTGGGCTTTTTGCATGTACTGGTGGTTGTGAGGTAGCTTGCTCTGACAGAGTTGCCTCACCTTCCCACAAACAAATCAGGAGTGCTTATTAAATGGCCAACTGCCGTCTAGTTTCCCTGCAAACAGATCAGGTTAAATGCTCGGTAAACGAGTCATCTGGAAACACCCTCAGACAGACTGGGCTCAACTCCTCTTGTGGGCTTCCCCCAGGCATTTGGCTGGCTACTCTTGGAACAGAACGCCAGACCAGACTGAAAGGTCTTTGATCTGATCTGGCACGGTCCTCTTTATGAGTTTGCCGTAGCTGGCGTGAGCTTTTGCAGGCGAAGGTCTAGCCTAGTCTAGAGGAGGAGCAGCGTGGGCAGTATAATAGATTGGAAACGGTGTGTTGGAGGGCAGGCTGCCGGGTTCTGTTACGGAAGCTGCCGTGAGAAGCAGTTGGAGGGGCAAAAAAGGGTGGCGAAAGCAGTACTGCAAGGCATTCTGTCTCTTTCCTTGGCTTATTAAGCCATAGCATCCCCCCAGGGCTGGGTCTCAACCCCCCCCGGGTGAAAAGGCTGCCCACTCCCACAGGCCCTGGGTGCCATGAGCACATAGCCGTTAACATTTCCCATTTTTTAAGGGAAATTCCCTTATTCCGAATAGGATTCCTTGCAAGAAAAGGGAAAAGTTGACAGCTATGCATGAGCACCTGTTGGCTCAACCTGGAGAATAAGATGTACAGTGGTACCTCGGGTTACATACGCTTTAGGTTACAGACTCCTCTATCCCAGAAATAGTACCGTGGGTTAAGAACTTTGCTTCAGGATGAGAACAGAAATCGTGATCCAGTGGCGTAGCGGCAGCAGGAGGCCCCATTAGCTAAAGTGGTGCTCTAGGTTAAGAACAGTTTCAGGTTAAGAACAGACCTCCAGAACGAATTAAGTACTTAACCCGAGGTACCACTGTATAAGGTACAGCACCTATGTCATTCTGGAGCATGTCAGGCTCCAACTCTCCTCAGCCTCCAGGCAGCGCTGCTGGGATAAACTGAGCTGCTGTGTCTCCTACCAGGTAAGGACCCCCAGGACCCGCCTCCCAGCTAAGCTCTCCTTCCCTCCTGGCAGCATCCTTCCAGTCGCTTAGCAGATAATACAACAAGGCAGAGGCATTGCCCACTGGTAAAGGGACCGTCTTTATCAGCCGCTGAACACAATGGCAATAATCGGTTCCTCCAGGAGCAGAGGCACTCTACCTGTGTGTTACCCATAAGCAAAAGAAGCCTCTTGCCTTCATGTTCTAGGTGGAGGTTTGTCGCTCAGGTGCAGAACACTGTCTGTCCCTAATGCCATTTCCCGGTTCCTTGCTGAAATCCTGGACAGCCACGGCCCTCAAGTTAGATAGATCAGTGCAATGCAGCTTCCTGTGTCCTTGTGACCCATTGCTGAGAAAGAGGACATATCTGGCGCCAGAAGGAACAGCAATGAGAACTCCTGGGCCCCTCCCTGCACCAAGGATGTATCTTCCTTAAACATTTTAATTTAATTTAATTAAGCCTTATCAGAAACATATGCAGATAACCAAGCCCTAAGCAACACATTTCAAATAGATTCCACTTCTGGCAATATGGACAAGGAAGCAGTCTCCCCCACCGCTTCACTTCCCAAGAATGTTAATTTCTAACCATGTTTTTAAAGAAAAATTATTTAAGTAATGTACCTGTGTGGGCCTCAAGCATAGGAGTGAGGAAAGTTTTTGGGCCACATCACCTGTTGGAAAGCAGTTAGGGGGCCACATTCCACACACAATCGCACAGACAGGTATTTCAGCTAGTTTTTAGGTGGTTTTTAGTTGTTTTTAAATGTTTTAAATGAGTTTCTGTTTGATTTTAAGTGGCACTGTTTTAAACCCCTTGGTCTTTGCTGCCCTTGGAAGAAGCTCGGGATAGAAATCCTAATAATAAACAACATAAATAAATAACGTTACTGTCGGAAACAGACATCTATTTAATTGTTAGCAACTAACTCCACTCTGGTGTGCAAAGGAAAAAGAATGAATAAGAAACTTATCCAGTACCCCTTATCTATCCTGACTTTGCAAATGGCAAAAAAACTTCCAAGGCACAGCTGAACTGCCAGCACTGCCTTAACAACTACTCAAAGCTATGAATTTCAAAATGCAATTGCGTCCTGCAAATCGTATGTGTGCAATCTCCAAATTTATGTCATATTTGCAAGCCTGCTTCTATGCTGAGGCATTTCCAACACCTCTGCACTGATATTCCTGCAACAGATTTTTTATTTTATTTTTTGCTGAGGCAAGAGATGCGCTGCACACTTTGCACAACATCAAAGCCGTTTTACCTTTAAGCGGATCCCTGCTTAAAGGCTGATGGGCAGGAGTGAGGACCCCAAAGGAACTGTACCCAGCTGGATCCTAAGTCCTGATTCTAACGGATTAACACAGAGAAATTTCAAAAAGGACTTTGGACTCCACCCACTACCCCAGGCTGCTGAACCCCACTTCAGTAATGTGGAAGATGGTGGTCTCACGTGGGTGTTTCTGATGCCGCAAAGGTAAATGGTGCAAATGTGGGGCGAGACAGAGAATTTAGATGTTGAATGCTGGCCACTCCTACAACTCAAAATCCTGGTACCCAGGTGGGGCTCAGAGACAGAGGATGGAATAAGGGAAAATCCTTGTTTCTTTGATCTTCTAGTAACCATCTTGAAAGCAGCCGTAGCAGCCAAGCTGATCTCCCTCCATTCCCCTCTCTTCCTTTCGAGAAAAGCGTCCATTCTTCTCTGTGCAACTTTTCCTCTTCAAAAGGGTGTCTTCCTTCCCGCTGCCTCCTTTCTCTATCATTCGCATCGCTCCGTTTCAAAGGCCGGGTCCTCTTTTCATTTCCCCCGTTATTTGAGCTGCGTCCGTTCTGTTTCCTTTCTTCCGCAGCCGCCTGACCCTCGTCCGCAGCTCAAGGCTGGCTCACCTGCTGTTAATGCCGTCGCCGTCTCTGATGCCGAGACAACGGCGGCCTCCAAATTAATGTCGATAGTTTCTGGATTCACTCCCACACAGAGGAGCGGCTCTGTGGAAAACAGGCTCAGGACCCGGGCATCCCAAGCCAGGAGGCTGCTAGGCCTCAAAGCCTAGGAGTTGTGCCCTCTGCTCTGGAAACTCCTGGTCCCCCAATCTGGTGCTGAAAGGCAATCTGCACGTGGCACAGAGGCACTCTCTTGCTCTTTCACGTTGAACTATTGTGCCCTCTGTTGTAAACAAAACTTGCCCTTCTTCCCTTATGGGGTATCCAAGAGCCCGTATGGAGTCCTTACGTAGGTTCCCTATTGGTAGGAGAAAATAACAGAGGCCAACCAGAGAATTTTAGGAAGCAAAGCAGCTAGTAAGCCTGATCTTTATCAAAGCTGTTGCAACAGGGTGCTCCCTTCACATGCAGGACAGAGGAGGACCCAGAACCAAGGTGTGCCTGCCCTTATTTTAAATATTAAATTCCCTGCCCTGGAGCTCAAGACCACCCCTCCATACATCATGCATACATCACAGAAAAGGTGGTCTACAACAGAAATCTGAATGTTGTTGTTTTTCCTGTCTTCCAGGTTTTCTGATAATGCCTTATCTGATTGCCTTTCCTGGTAGTCTGCCCATTCCTTTGAAATGGTGATTACTAAATTCCTGTAACAAGGAATATTTTTTTCACCTCCTCCCTCCTTGCAGAGAAACATTTGGTCAGCTTTGGAGTCAAAATGGTTTCAGGACTGTCTTCCTGTGCTGCTTCAGACATGTGGTTTATATATTTATGTACGTGTTTGCTTGATACATTTATGAACATTTATTATATATCTATGACCTTAAAATTCTTATTACACCACTTAGGCATTGCCAAAAAAAGAGGCCAGATTCACATATGCCTTGCATATGCTAAGTTATACATATAGGTGCAAATGCATACCTTGCAAGCGTCTTGGGGGGGGGGGAAGGGAACATCCCGTTTTTTATCGTGAGAGAATGGCAGCCATTTTGGCTGCTGTGAATCTTGCACCCTGAAAAAGCACTTTTTTGGGTGGGTGGGTGGGAACTGCAGAATGAAATCACGTGAGATCACAGCAACCAAAATGGCTGCTGGACTCTTGGGGGGGGGGGGAATGGGAATATGGCATCCTAGATTTTGGCTTCAAAGTGTTGGAGGGTATGCAAATGTCAAAAAATGACTATAATGTAACTGGAAATGCAATACATTTCACCATAAGGAGGGAAACTGTGATTAGGATCATATTCACACCATGCATTTAAAGCGTTATGTTACCACTTGAAATGGTCATGGCTTCCCCCAAAGAATTATGGGATACTTATGACCGCCCCATATCAAGTATTGGTATTAAAATACAAAAAGCAGGCTCTGGCTCACTCTTGTTAACATCTGGGTGCCCCTTTGTGACTCCCCTTTCACTTCTGTCCTGGTACGGTGCTTGCTTGCTTGCTTATTTACTTCATAAAACTGATAACACCGCTTGACTGTAAAAAAGAACAAACCTCAAAGTGGTTTACAAAAGATAAAACAGTAAAATCAAGAAAAAAACCCACAACTTTAAAACATACAACAGTTAAAAAAATACGAAAACAGGTGAAAATGATTTCAACTTTGTAAGCATCTGGGTAGGCTTGTCTAAACAGGAATGTTTATAGCAGGCGCCAAAAAGTGTACAGTCAAGGCAGCATCTCAATAGGCAGGGAGTTCCAAGCTGCATTTACACTCCATAATCCTGTTCGCTTCACCCTTCCAATCTGCTCTTTCTTCCCTCAGCCCCTAACTGCCTTCCCTGCCGCTGCCATGTCCTGCAACCCTGTTTCCTTAATCCCAGATTTGTGTGGACTGGTTAGGCCTTCTGTCCTGAGGGGGAAACACTTTGCACGTGCTCAGAGGCTTTCCTCCCCTTTCATTGTACAACACCCACACTTTCCACGACGGAGTCCTGGCGCTGAAAAAGGCTAAGCCCTCTCCTACTTCTTTCCAACTAAAATGAACTCAAAGTAGACCCACTGAAACAAATGGACTAGTCCCACCCATGTTGGGCAAAAAATTCTCGCATTGTAGTGGGTTGGACTAGATGACTCTCCGAACCCGTTTCCAACTCTGCAATTCTTTTATTCTAATAATGCACCCATTATTTTCAGTGGGTCTGATTTGAGTAGGGCTAACATTAGACACAACCTCCAGTCTCTAGTGCCACGTCCATCCAATCCTTTTCCCACTGGCAAAATTTATATCCTGCCCCAAGTTTTTTCTACCCTTTTCCTCCCATCCAACCCCTAAACCTCCAATCTCTGCTGGCACTAGGAGACAAGCCCATTTAGAGGAAGCTGGCAAAGTAATCTCTCTCTCTTTCTTTTTAACTCTCTGGCCTTTGCATCACTTTGTTTTTTTAAGGCCCAGGTATTTGAAATTTTCCTCTGCTGCTTCGAAATCAAAATGCCACAGGGAAGCAAATGAGCCAAAGTCACAACGTCCCTCCTTTCAGAAAGTGCCGGAATCTGGGCTCCACCTGTGGGGGGGGGGGAGTGCTGGGCTGGCAACTTTGGCGCACTCTGCTGCCTCGGGCTGGCAAAATAAATAAATAAAAGCAAAACATTCAGCTTTGGAGTTTTTGTTTTTGTTTTGTTATTGCAGAAATCTACTGCAAAGCACAGGCCCTATAGGTCAACCGGAAGGGGGTGAATATTATACCACAAACGCACCACTTTTCAGAAACAGCTTGCGATATTATTAAAAGCGAGGCGGAGATTGAAAACACAGGCAAACGCATACCCGAAATAATTACACCCCCCCCTTAAGCCTGGTAATAAATGCATCGGGACGCCTCCGGCTGCCCAGCAAAGCAAAACACAAACGAACAAAAGAATTGTGAAGTTTCAGCTCTTTTAAAGCAGCCGCCATGCTAAATATCTAGGGAGGGTAAGTCCTGCAGGATTTGTATCCCTGCTTGCAAAGTTGTAAGCGGTCCTGAGGGTCTTGGGGGAGTTCCACAGAGCCAGGATGGGGGCGCCTGCTCTTGCTGGACTACAATTCCCATCACCCCTAATTATTGGCCATGTTGCCTGGGGCTGGAAGGGCCACAGGTCCCCCTCCGCCATTGAGCAACCCCAAATCATCTTGGCTGGGGATGTGGCAACCGAAAGGTCAGAAGTCCTGGTTTAGACAGGATGTCCTGGGGGACTTGGATCCGTATTCCACTTTTCCAGCATGTTCTCTGTGTGGCCTTGGGCTAAACCACAAACACAGAGCTTGAGGAGAGGTTTATAACGCTGCATTATGCAAGATGCGGTTAAAATTGTGAGATGTTTCACACGCGCCCCATCCTCTCTGATATTACTAGGCCAAAGGGTCCGCCAGGCGATTGGCAATAAATTCAGGAGGCGCAAGAGAAAGCCCTTCTTCACACCGCACAGAATTAATTGACGGAAGCCGCTGCCAAAAGATGCGGCAATAGCCAATTAACGTAGATGGCTTTTAAAATGGTTTAGCCAAGTTCAGAGAGGAGGAGGGGACATATATCAGAGGCGATTGGCTGAGACAAGCGGGGACCTGAAAGAAAATGCAGCTGTGTAGCCTCTCCTCATTTGGGGAAGAGGCTTTGCATGCCAGAGGTCGCAGGTTCGATCCCCAGCATCTCTGGGTTGGGCTGGAAGAGATACCTGGCCTGATACCCTCCAGAGCTGCTGCCAGTCCGTGTAGGCAATACTGAGGTAGATGGACCTTCCTATAAGTCTTCCTGTTCAGCCACATTTTCTCCCAGAATACTAAAGTGCACAAGAAGGCTATCCCACCTTTCCCCCTGGTTTTCAGGCCAATACAGTGGTACCTCAGGTTACAGACGCTTCAGGTTACAGACTCCGCTAACCCAGAAATAGTACCTCGGGTTAAGAACTTTGCTTCAGGATGAGAACAGAAATCGCGCCGCGGCGGTGTGGTGGCAGTGGGAGGCCCCATTAGCTAAAATGGTACCTCAGGTTAAGAATAGTTTCAGGTTAAGAACGGACCTCCAGGACAAATTAGGTTCTTAACCCGAGGTACCACTGTACTCTTGTTTCTCAGGCCCTATCTGCACTATGCATTTAAAGCCGTGTTATGCCACTTTAAACAGCCAAAGAATCCTGGGAAATGTAGTTTAAGGGTGCTGAGAGAAGTTAGGAGATCCCTATTCCCCTCACAGAGCTACAGTTCCCAGGGTTCCGTGCAAGGATTGTTACGCTGCTCTGATAAATGTAGTTCCGTGGGGGCAATAGATGGGTCTCCTAACAACTCTTAGCACCCTTAGCAAACTACACTTCCCAGAATTCTCTGGGAAGAGCTACGACTGCTTGGAGTGATACTGCTTTAAAGGTATAGTGCCGAGAGGGACCTCAGCTACCCTCTTCTGACTTCACTTACTCACCAGCTGAGTTCACAATTATGGGGAGTGGCGCCTGTACAGAGAACATTCATGCAAAGGCAGGATATGCTCCTGATTATCAGGTGCTGAGGAGCATCAAGAGGGGAGGAACATGGCATTCAAAGCCCTGCTTGATGGCTTCCCAGATGTGTCTGGTCTGCCACTGGCCGGAAAAGAATCCTGGACTCGATGGGCCTTTAGTCTGATCCTACAAAGCTCCTCTTATGTCGAACACTTTGTACGTTTAAGATTGTATAGTGAATTGTATAGTGGGAATGCCCAATTCTACAACCTCACCAAACCACCCAGCACCTAGGAGAACTGACCGGAGGCTGGAAGTGTATCATCGTGGCACAAACTGACCAGCTTACAAATGACTGGGCTCCGTAAAAGAACTGGTACCATCTATCAATAAGGATTTTGCATATATCACACCCGCAGGGAAAAATTACATGCTAAATACAAGCAAGCAAACAAAACAACCAGAGACAAATGACATTATGTTGCGGGAAATCTCTTTATTTCTTACAACTTAAAAAGATGTTTCTCTTTGCTGTTGGTTAGGGCTGCCATACATCTGAATTTACCTGGACATTACTGGGATTTCAAAGGCAGAATTGATGTCCGGGGGGTTGGGGGCGGATTTCCGAAAGGTGGCGCTCAACAATTTTTGGGGTTTCGTTAAAAAAACTAAACAACTCAATTTCAGGGTGTCCTGGTTTTTACTTTTTGAAATATGTTGACCCTGATGTAGGTTGGACGAACATTGGTAAGGCAACCAGGGTTCAGTTAAAGTTGGCCATCCCTATGATACAAAGACGAGTAATTATGAATGTTCAAGAGATGCCTGGCTCCCCACACACTCACAATATGGTTTTTATGGCAGCAGCGGGGAAAGGAAGGTGTGATACCTGACTGGTTTAGAAGAGAGGGGGATACATCTTCTGGGTTTGGAGCGTCACTGAAGAGCTGGTTGGAAAGGTGGGCATCTCCTGGCTTCTCATCCCAGCATGGAGAAGGAATCTAGGTTCCGGAGGAGTTTCGAGACAGATTTCATGTCAGTCCAAGGACTCTCTCGGGGTGGGATTGCGCTCCCGTGATTTGGCGCAGGGAGAAGTTCCATCTGGGCACTTCTGGGCTTGTCTGGGGCAGAAGGCCTGGAGGGTGGTAGTGGTACCCCTGGGCTGGAGGGAGCTGGGGCTGTGATTGCTTTTCTGGCTGCCAGTGTCTTTGTCTGTCGTTTAATTTATATGCAAATGAGGAGGGCGGGCCTGCCCCCTCTGTGCCCAGCACTACAAGAATATTAATTACTTTCCAAGGGGAGTGCAGAGCTCAAGTGCAAACAGGCACGCTCCCCTTCCTCCTCCAGTTCATCCCCGGCCACATCCACACGGCTGACTCCTTTTCCTGCTTTCTCATTCCTTCGCTTCCTCTCCCCTTGTCTGTATGCATCTGCAATCCCCTTTCCCCCCTTCACTCCTTTGATCCCCCTCTTGTTCCTCCATTCATCTCCTCCGTCTTGATCTCCACACTTGGCCCACTGTCCCTTTTCATTACTTAACAAGGCACATTCCCTTCCTCCTCCCCACCCTTCCTTGCATTGAGCCAATCAACTTTTACGATTAATTCTGCACTGCATTTTTTAATGGCATTCTACCTTCTGTTGTGTCTGGTACACACGCTGCTGTACACCGCCTTGATATTTTATGAGTGGGCGGCGTATATGAATATTTTAATAAAACGAAGGCTGGTTCCCGATGTTCTCCCTTCTTGGCCAGCCATCCCTTCCAGGTCTGCCTGAGCTTTTGAGGCCAGCGCTAGCTCACTCGGCTACAAAACAGCCACTGCAGTGTAGTGGGCTAGGGTGCTAAGACCAGGGCCTGGGAGGCCAGGGTTCGAATCCCCGCCTCGGGGAGGGAGGGGGGCTATCTCTCAGCCTAACCTACCTCACAGGGTTGTCGTGAGGATTGCGTGGAGAGCTCCTTGAGGGAAAGGCAGGGTACTAAACCTAAAATAAAATAAAATTCTTCCTCTGCCTTTGTTCACTGGCACGGTTAACTTTCTCATTCCTTCGTTCTGCATCCCTCAGCCACCTCCTGCTTTCCTTGGCCTTCTCCTCAGCGCTCTCCGCATCCCTCCTCCACAATTCACCTACTGTCCCTTCTTCACTGCCTTGTTTCTCCCTCCTCTTTTCCCATTCCCTTGCCGTTCTTTCCTCAATCCTTCCGCCTGTCTTCCTCTGCACTCCTCTCTCACCTCCCTATTCCCTTCGCTCCCTCCATTAATTCACAGGCCTCCTCCTCTCCCTTTCTGCATTCCTTTCGCATCACTTTCACACTCCTTCGCTCCGCCGTCGCCTCGCCCCTAACACCCTTTTCCCCCAGACATTTATTCCCCCTTCGCTTTCCCCTCTCGGCGTACCCCCCAAACACGCGGCCTCTCTCTGCCTCCCTCCTTGCCTCTCCCTTCCCATCTGCACTCCTTCCCAGCCACTTTTTCATTCCTTCGCTCTCTTCTGCGCCTCAAGGTGCAGCCTCCACCCAGGCGTGAAACAGCTAAAGTGCTGATAATTGGCGCCCCCTCCCCCGCGGCGCTCGCTAATGGACTGACACCCCGTGGCGCCAGAGCGCTGATGGACAGGCCCGGGCGCCCCCCACCCCACCCCACCCCGCAGAGGGCCACGTGGGGAGGAGAGGAGGGAAACAGGAGCCAAGGCAAGATGGGGGTGGGAGGGAGTGGGGAAAGACGGAAGGCAGAAATAATGAAAGAGGGATGGAAAGAATCGGAGGGCGGGCTGGAGAAGATGGAAAGAGGCGGCAGCAGCAGCACGAGAATGGAGAAAGCTATGGGCCCAGGAAGAAAAGGGGGCAGGCGCCGCCGCGGAGGGAGCGCGGAGAAGGAGGGGACGTGGGGATCCGGGTGATGGATAGAAGGAGAAAGGGGCAGATGGAGAAGAGAAGGGGAAGGTGGAGCAGCGGCAGGAGGCAGACGGATCGGGAGCGACAGGGCGAGGCGGGAGGGGCGCGGAAGTGGGCCATCCGCCAGCACCGCAGCCGCGGCCGGGAGATGCCAATTAAGATAAGGGCGCACAATGGCGCGGCGTCCCCAGAACGCGCCAGGCCTAGCAAGGAGCTGTGTTTACGCGGCTGGTTTTTGGGGGTGGGGCAGCCACTAGGGGGCGCTTTAGGGACCCGGGGGCCGCGATCCGGCCCGCGGCGCGTTGCTGCCGAAGGTTCGATCGCCGTCGTCCTCCTCCTCCTCCCTCGGCGGAGCTGTTTTCTCCCCAGCAGCAGCAGCAGCCGCCGCGCCGGGGAGATGGAGAGGCGCGATAAGGGAGAAGGAGGCTGCGCTCCCGGCGGCGTCGGCGGCAGACAATGCTGTTGGAGGGCGGCGGCGGGGGGAGTGCTAATGAGATGACGGGCGGCGACGCGGGCCGGGCAAGAAGGACATTGAAGCGGGGAGATGGCAGCAAGATAGGAGGAGGCGGCGGCGAGACGGCAGAGATAACAGCGCCTATCTGTCACCGTCGCCGGGACACGTTCTGCAGCGCGGCGGATGGAGGAGGAGATGAGGCGATGAAAGGCGCCGGCCAGCAGACGCCCCCCATTTATTTTCTCAAACAATGGAGCAGCCCTGGCTCGGTCCCCCTTGGTTCCGGCCGCGTCTGGCTTTTTCCCTCCAAAGCAGGAGGGTGAACATGTCTGGTCCATCCAAGGAGACTCGCAGGTTATTCCGACCCAGTTGCACAAACATGAGTCCAGGCCTGGGAGGGTTCCTAGGCGCCATCCTGGCCGGTCCAAAGGGATCCTGGGCGTCATTTCGGCCTCCACAGATCAGTTCCATACATCAGAACCAGCAGAGTCCATTCCATACTGGTTTACACTGGCCCAAGGCTCCCCCCGCCGCCCCACATCTAATGTACGCTGCGCTACCATCTGCTCCGTAATTGGCCCTATGCTAAATCAAGCTGTTTTTTAATAAGCCACGCTGATTGCTTTTCACCATATTTGTGAATTATTTGGGGTTCTGATTCGCCGTTTGTAGAAATAGGCGATTGGTTTCCCTCTCCGCTAAGCGTCTTGCTGCTATGAAATTGTCCCTATGTTGGGTTTGCCCTGGTCCAGGCTGCCAGCTTTGCAGCTTTGGGGTGGGTTTAAAAAAAAAAATCAATTTAGTCCACTCGGGCCTTCCCACTCCTTATTTTACAACCTGTGCTTTGCTTTCTCTGCACTACTTTGCTGAAATGAATGGCTTCTGAATCTGGGTTATGGCTGCTTCTTGCTGAAACCGACAGACCCGTCCCGTTTTAGGCTGGTATCTAGTCAATTCCACGGTGCCTTTCTTTAGTGTCACCCTCTCCGTCGCCCAGTGGCCCCAATCCCCGATAGACCTGGCTGAGATCTTCCCGGGAGACGCACACCCAGCCGCTTGGCCGCACGTGGTAGAGGTCCACGTTCCCCCCAGAGTAGGCGTCTCGGTGGGCAGCGTGAGCCACAGCCTGGCGGGCCAGCATGAAAGCCTCGTCGCGTGGCAGGTTGAAGCGGTACGAGCCGTCCATCACCCCGTAGGCGTAGGGAGACCCGGATCCCACTGCGAAAATGTCTCCCTGGAGGCACGTGCCATCGCTGTAGACGTAGCGCAGAGCAGGCCCGCCGTCGTCCCAGCCGCACAGCACAGTGGCCACGCACAAGTCCTTGTGGCGACAGCCCCGCAAGAGGAAAGCCAGCAGCTTGGCGGCCCCTGCCACACTGACCTGGCGCCCGCCGTGGAGCTGCCTCAGGCGCAGAGAGCACCGCAGCAGGCGCAACCAGGAGGCGCAGTCAGCCGATGTCCCAGATGTGGTCGCTAGGAGGTGGCGGTGGAGGGTCATGACCTTGCGGGCCGACGGGTCAGACACGAGGTTCCCGCTCGAAGCGCGGGTGTCCGCTGCCACCACCACCCCATGGCTGCAGCGGAAGGCCAGTGTGGTGGTGCCGTGGGACAGCGGAAACGGCAGGGGCACCACTCTCCCGCTCGGGGGTGGCAGGGGCCAGCTGGGGGCCTGCAGCGGGAGGTCCAGGCCCAGGACACTCTGGAGAGCCATTTGGGAAGGGTTCTGGAAAGACTGGGAGAAGAGAGCTTATAAAAGGAGGGAGGGGGCCTAGATTCCGGGAAGGATCAGGTAGAGGATTGGGGCGGGGCTGGAGACAAGGTGAGATGGGTCAGGTAAAACTGCATGTTTAACGGTGGGGAAAGGAGGGTGACGAAAAGCTTCAGGAAGCATCTTCTATGTGACAGGCTCTGACCTGTTTTTGACACTATTTTCCTTTTTTATTTTAGTCTAAAGGCAGGTGGGAGAAGCATCCTCCGTTTATGAGCAGTGGATTCTATTGTATTCAGTTTGGCAGGCTCCCAAGCCTGTGTCTAGGACTGCAGCCTAAGAAGCGGGTGTGCGAGTACTTCATAATGGGGTTGAAACAGTGAGCGGTGAATGATGCAGCAAGAAAAGCTGGGTCTCATTCACACCCCGTGGTGCGTCTTCTTCATTTATTTGTTAAATTTGTATACTGCCCTTCCTCCGAAGATCTTGGGGCAGTTCACAACATAAACATACAAAACGAAAACGCAAAAATACGTAACAATAATAATAATAATAATAATAAATTTTATTTATATCCCGCCCTCCCCAGCCGAAGCCGGGCTCAGGGCGGCTAACAACAATAAAACAGTACAAAAGTACAGCATAAACAACACTCTAAAATCATTCATTATAAAATTAATTAATTCAAGCCACTGGCAACCATTGGGCCAGAGCTCCGCGAAGATTGCCGAGGGAGGGAGTCAGGCTGTGCCCTGGCCAAAGGCCTGGTGGAACAGTTCTGTCTTGCAGGCCCTGCGGAAAGATGTCAAGTCCCGCAGGGCCCTAGTCTCTTGTGACAGAGCGTTCCACCAGATCGGAGCCACAGCTGAAAAAGCCCTGGCTCTAGTTGAGGCCAGCCTAACTTCTCTGTGGCCTGGGACCTTCAAGATGTTTTTATTTGAAGACCGTAAGTTTCTCTGTGGGGCATACCAGGAGAGGCGGTCCCGTAGGTACGAGGATCCTAGGCCGTATAGGGCTTTAAAGGTTAAAACCAGCACCTTAAACCTGATCCTGTACTCCACCGGGAGCCAGTGCAGCTGGTATAGCACTGGGTGACTGTGATCTCGCAGCGAAGACCTCGTAAGGAGTCTCGCTGCAGCATTCTGCACCCGCTGGAGTTTCTGGGTGAGTCTCAATGGCAGCCCCACGTAGAGCAAGTTACAATAATCCAGTCTGGAGGTGACCGTCGCGTGGATCACAGTGGCTAGGTCAGGGCGAGAGAGGTGAGGAGCCAACTGCTTAGCTTGGCGGAGATGGAAAAATGCCGCCTTTGTTATAGCTGCAATCTGCGCCTCCATGGAAAGGGAGGTGTCAAAGATTACACCCAAACTCTTAACGGACGGTGCTGGCACTAATTGCGCCCCTGCAAGAGATGGGAGTTGCCACCCCAATCCCATATCGCCCCGTCCCAGCCACAGGACCTCTGTCTTCGAAGGATTTAGCTTCAACCGGCTCCCACGTAACCATCCAGCCACAGCTTCCAAACATCTGGTCAGTGTGTCTGGGGCCGAGTCAGGATGGCCATCCATCAACAGATAGAGTTGGGTGTCATCGGCATATTGATGGCAACTCAGCCCAAAACTCCGAACAAGCTGGGCGAACAAGAGCAAACCCATAACCCCACCTTCCACAAAGAAGGCCTGGTTCTTTGTGACCCAAGGCCTGGTTGAAGAGGAACATTTTCACCTGCCACCTAAAGGTGTATAATGAAGGTGCCAGGTAAGCCTCCCTGGGGAGAGCATCCCACAAATGGGGAGCCACCACAGAAAAGGCCCATTCACGTGTGGCCTCCCTCTGGACCTTGTGGAGAATGCACATGAGACAGGGCCTCAGATGGTGATCTCAGATCCCGGGTAGGTTCATATGGAGAGAGGTGGTCCTTGAGGTGTTGAGGTCCTGAGCCATTTAAGATTTCATCGCTCAAAACCAACACTTTGAATTAGGCCTAGAAACTAATTGGCAGCCAGTGCAGTTGGGCCAGGATTGATATTACAGTGGTACCTCGGGTTAAGAACTTAATTCGTTCTGGAGGTCCATTCTTAACCTGAAACTCTTCTTAACCTGAGGTACCACATTAGCTAATGGGGCCTCCTGCTGCCACCGTGCTACTGCTGTGCGATTTGTGTTCTCATCCTGAAGCAAAGTTCTTTACCCAAGGTACTATATCTGGGTTAGCGGAGTCTGTAACCTGAAGCGTCTGTAACCTGAGGTACCACTGTACACACTCAAACCATCTTGCCCTGGTGAGCAACCTGGCCACTGAATTTTGCACCAGCTGAAGTTTCTGAGCCGTCTTCAGAGGCAGCCCTACGTGTAATGCATAGCAGTGATATAACCTAGAGGTTACTAGAGCCTAGATAACATAAGTTAGTGAGTGACCTCCTCTGTCCCAGGGTTGTTGCTTCTCCCATCTCTTGGGCCCCCAGAGAGACCGAAGAATCTGCCCTAGACTTGAGTCAGAGTATTTGTCCATCTAGCCCAGGATAAGCCTACACTGACTGGGCATATTTTATTTACTCTTCTTTCTTGCATTGACAACCCATCTTCTCCAAGGAGCTCGAGGTGGTGTGCGTGGTCCCTCCCCCTCCCTCCGCATTCAGTCCCCGCAAACGACCCGTTCGCCAGGGTGAGACAGTCGCCTCAGGTGGGGACAGCCCAGAGGGGTGGCAAATCCAGCCCTCCAAGGAGTGTGCTGTTCTCCCCCTCCTGCAAAGAGCAGGGCCACCACCCGCTCCTCTCTAGCCTCCCTTCCCTCCCATCCCCCTCAGCATGCCAGAGCTTCCCCAGGCCATGTCCAGTTGCTTCAGGTGGTGTGTTTCTGTGTGCCATTTTCTGTTCTGCCTCAAGCGGCAACATTTATTGAGCCAGCCTTGGGAGGTAGTTAGGCAATGAAGCAATGGCTTCATGGTCAAGCAGGGCGTTGGATTCTGGTCTCCCAGGGCCTAGTCTGACACACTCGCCCATCACACACTGGGTTTCAGGCATGGAGTTTCTCTCAGGCCTACCTGGAGATGTGGGGACTTTAGCCTGGGACCATCTCCTTTCTTCACAAGGAGGACTTCCCATATACTTTGGCATCGAGGTCCCTCTTTTTGTAAAGCAACCACCACAACAAAACCTCACTACACCCAGAGCCATCACAATCGAGTGAAGGTATTGTTGTTCCCCCAAGCGTTTGGGTCGGGGGCCGAGTGGAAGCCCAGTCAGACCAATAAAGCACGTTTCACCCTTGCCGCGTCCCCAGTGCCACGTCAAAGGCAAAAGCGATGGGGTTCTTTCTTGGCAGAGGCTGCAATCTGCTTTTGTGTTTGGCTCCTGGGAAGCTGCTTTAGGACAGTCTCTGAGAGAGCAAACTGGCAGCTGGAATTATACAACCAGACACATCAAATATGCTTTTGCTGCTTGCAATTTAGCTCATAATAAATATTGCTTCGTTTCCACGTCTCCACCAGTTATTGGCAAGGATGGCCCATCAGCGCAAAACGGGCATCGACCAACTCAGCTTCGATTAGGTAGCCCATCGTGCAGCCCAGACACCTTGGCCTAGCGAAAGTGGGACCCTGAGCCAAACTGGTCCCCAGCACTGAGAGGGTTACCTCTCCCTTCCCTCCCGCCCTGACCTAAAAGAGACGCTGCCCTGTCAGCATCTGTCACCCTCAAATGCGTCCTTCCGCGTGCTCCACCGAAACGTGATGCCGAGTCCCCCAGCAGCATCCACCTAGTGCTTGGGGGGCTGTGGGAAGTGAGTGGGGGAATGTGGGAGCCAGGAGGGAATGGGAGGTGTGTGTGAAGAAGACCCTCAAAGGGCAGTCCTGGTTGTAATCCAGGTACATGGTGATGGGGCGATCCTGTACACTTTGTCACCAGGCCTTGCACTAATGGCTCGCCTCCGCTTTCTCTCCAGAAATGCCTTGACCTTTGCCGGGGGTGGGGTCACACTTAGCTCAGTGATAGTCAAGACCTCTGGATGATCCTCCTTTGGGTAGCAATTGCAGAATGCTGCTTTATGCTAATTCAGACAGTTGGTCTGCCTAGCTCAGTATTGCCTGCACTGACTGGCAAGATTTTGGGCAGCCCTAGCTGGAGACGCCATTGGGGTCTGAATCAGAGACCCTCTGCATGCAAAACATCTTAGAGAAAATGGTGCTTAAAGAGGGAGTGCAGGCGGTTTGGCTTTTTTTGGAGGACGTCCCCTGTCCTCCAAGACCAAAACAGTTGGCTTCAGTGCCGTTAAAGGTGTACAAACAGGCATTTCCAGCAGAAAAAAGTAGGACGGGAGACACCCATGTTAATGGGAAGCAGAAGCTCCTTTTCAGAAGATGTTTAGTGCTTACGCTGCATTGATGGGAAGCAGAGCATTTATCACTGGAACAATCAGAGGAGTACAATCCGGAGAACTTAACTCTGCAGCAGAAAAGGTAAGTGTGAATGCATTCCGAACTTGGCACGGGGTGCGTGTGTGTGTCTGGTAAATTCAAGTCACAGTTAAGTTTATAAAATGATGTCTCCCATGAAGAAAGTGGACAGAGAACAGTTTTTATCCCTCTGTCGTAACTCTAGGACTCATGGATGTTCAATGAAGCTGAATGCTGGAAGGTTCAGGGCAGGTACGATAATCGATATGATACGATAATCTTTATTGTCATTGTCCCATACAGAACAATGAAATTGAAAAATCTACATAAGACATTCAGAACCCAACAGGCCTGCTATCCCAGCTATCCCAACCTGGTTAGCCCCCTAAAAACTCTGATATCCCATTTTTAAATACAATATACTCCCATACGGACTCCTTACAATGCGTTTAAAACGCATTGTAGAAACTGTTTCTCAGGCGGCTAGTCCTAGTCTTTATAACCCTGTACCTTCTTCCAGAAGGCAGAAGCTGATTGAAATCATTTCCGGGGTGCGTACTATCCTGCGCTATCTCTGCAGCTTTCTTATGGCACCTGGAAGCATATATTTGATCCAAGGTGGGAAGACTACACCCACTTATTCTCTCCACAGTCTTTACAACCCTGGAAAGCATTGTTTTTCCCCTGACTGTGCAGTAAAAGGAAGAACTTCTCCATGCAATGCAGAGTTGAACTATGGGACCCGCTGCCACTGGAATCAGTGATGACCACCAACGTGGCTTTAAAAGAGGATTAGACAAATTCCTGGGGGAGAGGGTCATCAATGGCTACTAGCCCTCATGGCTATGCTCTGCCTCCATGGCTGCTCCTGAATACCAGCTGTTGCAAACCACAGGAGCAGAGAGAGCTGTTGTACGCAGGTCCCACTTGCGGGTTTCCCATTTGGGTATCTGGTTGGCCACTGTGAGAAGAGGGTGCTGAACTAGGCGGGCCTTTGGCTCAGTCCAGCTGGCTCTTCTTGCATTCCTCTGGGCTTTAGCAGGCAGCTGCCAGGGACCATGGATGCCCGCTTGCAGTTTTCCCTTTCCACCACCTGAAGCAAAAAGGCTGAGCCAGCTGCCCCACTAACAGGCAGCTCCTGGGGCACGATGGATGGTAGAAGGGACTCCTGTCTCCATGCATCAGCATCCTTCAAGTGCTGTGCAATGGCACAGCGTTCAGGCTCGTTGGAGAGCAGTGCCATCTCTAGGAAGCCCATGTGTAAATGCACACGCTCCATCTTGGAGGCTTTCACCCCACCCCACCCTGATGGTGCCAGGGAGAAGGTGAAGAGGCTGATACCAAAGATGTGAGGACACTGGCTGCTCCCTGACCTCTCCAGTCAAAGCTTCCGCCAGTGCAGGGTGCTGTGGCTCTGTATGGTGATGGGAACTGCATATCGTCAACATAGGACACCGGTGTTAAAAGACTTGTACCGGCTTCCTATCAAAGTTATTGAATTAGTGTATAAAGCCCTGAATAACTTCAATGACTGCATCAGTGAGGCTGAGAGTCTCATCGACTGGGCAGCCCAGGACCTCCAGACACACTGACCATGCTATACCTGCACTAGATGTTAGTCTGTCACCATCCCTGCTGAGTTTCAGGTGCCTGGTTAACATTGCTTTATTTCAGGAGGCCTTTGCAACATGACTGCATCTTAGAAGTTTTCCATTTTCTGGTGCTTTAGGTTTGTTTTTTATTTTTTAAAATTTATGAGGTTAAATTCATTCTTTACATTCTGTTTGTTTTTGTCATTTTATTGTTATAAGCTGCTTTGGGACCTAGATGGTGAAAAGCTGAAAATAAATTTAATAATAATAATAATAATAATAGTTCAGAGGAAGAGCGGCACACTTGCACATGAGTCTTTAACCCCTATTTTTCACACCTGCAAAGATCAGACACTTCAGGGTACTTGAATTCTGCTTCTGGATTCCCCAGCTACTACTGTCGAATCATGAATGAGGGGCTATCTTGTTTACTTGTTTTAGCCCAGTATTTGTTGTTGGCCTGCATGCCACCTTGTGGCGGTGAGTTCCATAGGAAACGAAACTAGCACTTTGCACATCGTGCACCGTACAAGGAAAACTCATTTCCTTTGCTTTGTTTCATCCTTGTCCTAGAATCTTAGAATTCTAGAGTTGGAAGGGACCCTATGGGTCATCTAGTCCAACCCCTAACTTCACTAGTTGCTCAGAATGTAAAGGGATAAAAGCACTCGTCCCTTTCCATCCCCAAACGACATCCCTCCCCCCCCCTCCCAGGAAATGAAGACGGTGACTGACACATTTCCTTTCCATTGACCTATTTGCTTTCGCCGGGGCAACCGGTCTCTCAGGTCTAGCCTTGCCCTCACCTAAGATGGCGCCCGGCCCTTTATTCGTAGCAGCAAGCCTCAGGCAACGGCGCTGCCCCCTCACTAAAAATGGCGAAGCCAACCTCTCACGCGCGGCGTGAAATGAGAACGAGGCCGCAACCAAGATGGCGCCCGCCGCTTGCTTATATGCGTGCGGCTCCCGCGAGCCCTGCCCACACCAAACATGGCGCCCGGAGCCTATATAGGCTGTAGGCCCTGAGTCACGGTGACTAGCCCTTATCCAAGATGGCGCTGGCCAGCCTGCTGGAGCCGCAGCTGCCCGTGAACAGGGCCGGGTTCTTCGGTTTCGGGGCCGGCAACGAGTTCCGACTCCCCGCGCTCGGCACCTGCGGTGGGGGCGGCCATGGGGCGGAGGCCCAGGCCTCGGGGATGCCCCTGCTTCTGGCGGCCCCTTGTCCCGGCCTGGACCGAGGCGCCGCCGCGGGGGATGCCAAGATCGAGCTGCTGCACGGCACCACCACCCTGGCCTTCAAGGTGGGCGGCGGGGGGAAACGCCCCTTTGGGGGCTGAGAGGGGGCGCTTTGGGTGCGAGTGGTGGGGGGTTGGATGCATCGCTTTGGGGGGGGTGAGCCCTACTTGGAGAAGACTCATTGAGACGAATGAGTTGGGTCCTCTCTTGAGTACGGCCAGCATTGGATTGCAAACCATGGTTTTGAAACCTTTATCTTGTTTGTTTGCTCAAAACTTTTCTTCGCTGTTTTTATTATTTGCACGTGGAAGGCAAAGTGCAGCATTTACAGTGTCAGACTAGGGACCCGGGAGACCAGGGTTCGAATCCCCACTCAGCCATGAAGCCCCCCTGGGTGACCTTAGGCCAGTCACCATCTCTCAGCCTCACAGGGTGATGGGTGCTTGTTGTGAGTTCGTTCTGGGCTTTATCGTTCCTGTTTTTATGATGTAATTTGTGTTTTGATACAGTGGTATCTTGGGTTACATACGCTTCAGGTTACACACTCCGCTAACCTAGAAATAGTGCTTCAGGTTAAGAACTTTGCTTCAGGATGAGAACGGAAATCGTGCTCCTGCGGCGCGGCAGCAGCAGGAGGCCCCATGAGCTAAAATGGTCTTCAGGTTAAGAACAGTTTCAGGTTAAGTATGGACCTCTGGAACGAATTAAGTACTTAACCCAAGGTACCACCGTACTGTGTTTTTATGGTTGAGAGTCACCATGAGATCTGTGGATGAAGGGTGGTATACAAATGTAATAAATACTACTGATAATTGTTTGTTTGTTTGTTTGTTTAATTAAATTTATATACCGCCCTTCATTTGAGGATCACAAGGTGGTTTACAGAACAAATGGAATGTTAATGACTTAAAATATATAAGCTCTCCTGGGAGTAGGGATGACGAGAAATATATCTGGCTGGTGGTGGCTGTAGTTAGTTGGGGGTGGCGAATAAGAGGCCTGAACCTGGTGTTCAGATATGTGCGAAGGATACTGGAGTCCATATTGGGATAATTTGGGAGAATAGGTTAGTTCAGTTGGGGGCATAGAAAATTGGGAAGTGGAAGGCGCACTTTGTAGAGAGGGATTCACTGGAAGGAAGTACAAGGAAAGGCTTCAGGAAATGGAAGACCTGAGAATGGGTGGCATTGTCTTACATGATCAAAAGTCACTTTGAGATTATCACCTGAGTTTTCCAGAATAGAATTAATGGGTTTTTGATGTCTTGTGGGCCCTTCTGAGGGAGAGGGATACTGGCCTCACAAACCCTGGTGTACTTTTGGACTGGTGATTCAGGTTGAGACAGAGGTAGGCTGCTTTGGCAAATCCCATACTGGATTGGCAGGTGAATGTTGCCTCAGGATGGTATCTTATCACCTGGACCATGTAATAGGGTGTGAGGAACCCTCTTGCATTGGTGCCTTCAAGCAGGGTGGGCACACTTTGGATTGCCATTCATTCTGGTTGTGTGTATCCTTTGTGGTTTGTTCATCATGATCTTGACCTCTTGATTCCTTGATCCTCCAGTTTCAGCATGGTGTGATAGTGGCCGTGGATTCCCGGGCAACAGCAGGTGTCTACATTGCTTCTCAGACGGTCAAGAAGGTCATCGAGATTAACCCTTACCTGCTGGGCACCATGGCTGGTGGTGCAGCTGATTGCAGCTTCTGGGAGCGGCTGCTGGCACGGCAGTGTCGCATCTATGAACTCCGCAACAAGGAGCAGATATCAGTGGCTGCTGCCTCAAAGCTGTTGGCTAACATGGTGTATCAGTACAAGGGAATGGGGCTCTCTATGGGTACCATGATCTGTGGCTGGGACAAGCGAGGGCCAGGTGAGGACACCACATTTTTCTTGGGGGGGGGGGAGCTGTCATAAGATTTAAATGTCTTCTCCACTCCCCTGTCTTACTAAATTCTAAACAGATTTAGCCTTTGCACTATTTCCCTTGATCATGCCCGTACCCACATCTATGTTCTGGTCACTCCACAATCCTTGTCTGTATTTACATTGGCATTTGCTGTGGGAAGTGCTATACAGGCAGTGATAAATCCATTATGTGATGTGATTTTTTTTTAATCTGGCACCCTGGGCTCCTTTGGGAGAAAGGGCAGGATAAAAAAATTAATGGTTAAGATTACCTTTCTGGGGTCCGGTGTTTTCCTGTTCCTGCTTTCTTCACTTAAAACTACCTTCTGAGACTCCCCAACCTTTACATTTGCATTGGTTTAGGACTAATTAAGGCTGTACCCCTACCTCACATGCTGTCCGAGTTTTGGGTTGGGTTTTCTGACATTGCATTTTGACACTGGGAAAAGAACATGCACTGGTTCTGAATTCTGCTGTGCATCTCAAGTGATACTTTGGCTCCTGCTCTCTTTAGCTCACTTTTGTTTGCTTCTACTTCCTTGGGAAACTACAGCACGTTAATACTCTTTATAGGTAAGTGTTCAATTCTGTAGGGAGGTAGAGCCAGTAACATAGGAAACATACTGCCCTGCTAGCTGGATTAAAATATCTGGCAGATACCTGGATAAATTACAGTCACACCTCGGGTTACAGCCGCTTCAGGTTGCATTTTTTCGGGTTACGCACCTGCTGAAACCTGGAAGTACCGGAACGGGTTACTTCTGGGTTTTGGCAGTCGCATATGCGCAGAAGTGCTAAACTGTGCTTTGCGCATGCGCAGAAGTGCCGAATCGCAATCCGCGTGTGTGCAGACGCGCCGCTGCGGGTTGCAAACGTGTATCTCGCACGGATCACGTTTACAACCCGAGTGTCCACCGTATTGGAAAAGTGACTGATTGTCGCCCTATTTGCACCATTCATTGAAAGCAGTATCATTCCACTTTAAACAGTCATGGCTTCTCCCAAAGAATCCTGGGAACAGCTGAGAGTTGTTATGAGGCTTATATTCCCCTCACAAGAGCCAGAGTTCACAGAACAGCCAATCCCTCTTCCCTGGGAAGTCTTGAGAGTTGTGGCTCTGTGAGGGGAATAGGAGCATCCTAACAACATTCAGCACCCTTAACAAACTACATTTCCCAAGACTCTTTGGGGGAAGCCATGACTGTTTAAAATGGTATGATGCTGCTTCAAATATATAGGACAGTTGGGGCCAATGTCTCACTTGTAGTCGTAGCTGCAACTTTCTTCCCCCGAACACTGCTGCACTTTTACAACCAACTTGCTAGTGGTGAGGTTATTATAGTTTACCAATTAAGTATCTTATTTTATATCCTGCTTTCTTCCATCTTGAAACTTAAGATGATGCATGTAGGGCTCACAAGGGGTCTCCCATTCAGGCACAGATCAGACCCCGACCTATTTAGCTTCTGCAGGGCTGCTGCTAGAAACTCTTGCAAAGTCTCTGGCTGTGTAAAAATGTGTCTAGAAGCAAAGGTGGTTGTGCCTCCAGGTTGAATATGCTAACTAGGGAGGTGGTATCTCCAGGTAGAGTGTGCTTGGTACAGCCATTGTTGCTTTGGTACAGCTAGCTGCGCCATGCACATGGGTTTTACTAAATGTTCCCCTACCTGGTTTCCTCCAGATGCTTTAGTCCACAGCTGTGCTGTCTGGGACTGATGGGAGCAGCGGTCCAAGAATTCTGGAGGATACCAGGGAAAGGGTGTATGTACTAAGCTGACTGGGCTTGCATTTGTCAGCAGGAAAATCCCCACAGTCCCCACATAGATTGTTGGTACCCAGTACTTGTTGCCCATGAAGGCCTTCCTCTGGAAGCACTTGGTTGCACTAGCGTAGAATCACAGTGTGGTGATCCTATTTAAAATGGTTTTGTCTACTTTTAATATTTGCATAGCAGACCATTGGGCCAGGTTGGCTGCTCTCCTGAGAAAAAATCCAAAGAATTTACATGGGCTCTGCACATTTTTAATTTCCTCAGTGTTTGCACTGACTAGTCCCTTTGATAAATCCCTTTCTCATATGTTTATTTGTTACATGCTGTCTTTCCATGTGGAATACCCAATATGTCTAAATATGGTTGGGGCTAAGCGAAGCTGCAGTCTTTGGTTCTCCTGAAATCTGTGATACTTTGCATCCAAGTATGCAAAGGACTAGGATATAAACCTTTCTGTTTTCCTTTATTCCTCTGACTTAGGCATCTTGCTCCATATTCTACATCATATTCTACTTTCCGTCACCAAGGCTGTGCTCTCAGTGCAAACTGCCCCCCCGCCCACTTCTTTCTAAATCAGTGCCTACAATTTCAGAATATCCTAAAATACGTCTTCATTTAACATTCCCCAAAGGATTCCATCCCCCACCTAAACACTTAAAAGCACATTCTTCCCAGGACCACCTTTCCCCTCCAGGTGTTGGACTGCAACTTCCATCATCCCTGACCATAGGCTATGCTTGCTGGAGCTGTTGGGAGTTGGAGACCAGCAACATTTTGAGGGATACTGGTTCCCTACTTCTGGTGTAGGATACAGGACACATAGCTGTGTGTTGCAGCTCTTTTTTATAGAAAGGGAAACCCCAGTGTTTTCATTGTGAAGATATCTGTGTAGCTTGTTCCATCAGGCTAGGAAACTGATCTTGAAGAATTAATCCTTTTGGGTTTTGTCAACGGTCCAGGAAGGCTGATTAGAGCAGGGAATACTGGGCAGAAGATGCCTGGAGCTATGGCCAAGTTTATCCTTGAGCTTGGAACAAAATGCATAGCTATAGCTCCTCCCAATAAACATACCCCCCCACCCAGCATTCCAGTTGCCACATTTCCTTTGGATGTTGCATAGCCCCATGTTGAGACACTTGCAGCAGCATCAGGAACTGTAGCGCTTGGGTGTTGAAACTTGGGAGGGTTGCTGGAAGAAGCTCAGAGGGCTGAATGCTCCCTTCCATCAACCTGTTTAAAAACACGGTATAGAAATTGAGATCATTTTTGGAGGGGAGAAGGGTGTGCAAGGCAACCTTTGGTGCTGATACGATAATTGTAATCATTTTGTGAAAAGCCCCAGTAACACAAACTTCCCCGTCTTGCCTTTCAGGCCTTTATTACGTGGACAGTGAAGGGAACCGCATCTCGGGCAAAGTTTTCTCGGTGGGCTCCGGTTCTGTCTACGCCTACGGAGTGATGGACCGTGGCTACTCTAACGATCTCACCGTCGAAGAAGCCTGCGATCTGGCCCGTCGCGCCATCTACCAGGCTACATACCGCGATGCCTACTCTGGGGGCACGGTCAACCTCTACCACGTACGCCAGGATGGCTGGGTCCGTGTCTCCAGCGACGACGTGTCCAAACTGCATGAATTATATAATGAGAAAGCCACAGAAACAGTCGCTTGAGATGATGGACTTTGGGAGAAAGCTGGGGTGCTGATTTGGGGTCTTTTAAGGGTTGTTGACTGGAGGAAGGGCGGGACTCACAGATGCCGCTGTCTGGGAAGATGTCTCATGCTTGTAACCCATGTTTCATATAGTATTTGGTTTTTTTCCTTGTTCAGAATTAAACTTCTGCTGTCCAAACTGTTTTTTGTCTTCACTTGAAAAACGAGAGTGGGCAAGGGAAATCTTGGCTACTCCAGTCCCGTCAGAGGTGTGTTGTTGGCTTTGGATTCCTGCCAACGGAGGGATGCCTTGGAGGGGCAAACATGCTGGCTGCCTCTGTGGGCGTTAGTGATTGGGCACAGGAGGTGGGAGATAAATGTCTCTTGAAATTCATTGTTCCTAGGCAAGAAAGCAGAAGGTCGGCTGTTCCCACAGGCACTGAAGCATACGTGTCTGCCGATACCAAGGGAGGGAGGAAGTCAAACGATTGTTAAATAATTGCTCCTTTCCCCCATGATAGCCCACGTTACTTTACTTGCATCTTCACACACGTTTGAGCAAACCAGTCCCTTGCCTTTCATAGGGATCCCACCCCCTCACCCACCCCAAATCTATGCTTGTTGAATGTTGACAGTCCCAGATTAAGAAGTGCATGCCAATATTAACCCATGCTGGCCCCCTCGCCAAGCATAGCCATCCCAAATACTTTTATGCACCGTTGGATTTTCTGGTTCCCACCCAATTGACGCGAGCGATGTGTGTGCAGTGCGTAGAACCTAATGTGAACAGAAAAGGTTATTGCCAGCTGCAGGGCAGCAGGAACAGAATGAACAAAGCAGCCAAGATGGAGGCGTAGTTTTGTAGAGAGTCGAAAACAAAAGAAACCTTCCTGGGTAAACGGCCTTTCCTTTTCCAAATCTGCCCCCCCATGCTTGTTTAGTGGGTGGAGAGGAAGAAAATTAGGGTTACAGTACACAACAAAATGAGTGAGGCATGGGCCATGGGGTTTCCTGGATTGGGTCGGGGGGAGGGTACAGCTGCAAAGGTTGAAGGGAACAGCCGGCAAGAAGGATGAACAGAAGGAGGAAGGCAATGAGGTGAAAGCTGTGTGTACACAGGAGCCAAGGGGAGAGCAATAACAGAAACAGTTCAGAGTGAAATATAGAAGAAGAAACACGAGGGACTAGCAGGAGCATGAGAGGAAGGCTTTGAGAAACAAAATAGCATGCAGAAGTAAAGGGTGGCAAGGATCAAAGGGAAGTGTAAATTGGAGGAATAAAAAACAGCCTGATTGTACATGTCCAGGAAAGGGGGAAATTGGCAGTGCCCAGCTAGTCTAGGTGTCCCCTGCTGGGGCCCTGCTCAGGAATGCGTGTGCAGCTTTGGTGTGTGTTTGTGTGCGTACAGGAGATTGGCCAATCAGGGCAGAAGGGGGGAGCATGGGGGTGTGGCGGTTGGCAGCAGGGTGCACATCCTCCCCCTTTGCACACACACGAATACAAAGAGCTGCACGACCTTCCAGTATCCTTTTCCCAGGGACGTGTGGGATGGAATTGGGGGGTGGGGGCGGGGGGAAAGGATCTGGGGAGGGATTGAAAAGGGAGGCACCCCAATCCCTTCTTTGGCCTTGCCAGGGAAAATATACGCCAAGGGAGAGAGAGGCTTGTATGTGGCAGAATGTGGGAGGGGGGAAAGCAGGAGAGCAGGGATATGCTTGGCAGAAAATATATGTACATGCAGGAACAGAGTAGCTTGGGAGGTTTTTGTACATGGATATAGCGAAGAGAGGGAGAAAGAGGTCTATATAATGCTGAGGAATGGATAAGTGTACAGGAAAATAGGTAACACTCAGCTATCATAGATTAGTTTACCCCTCCAAGCCCTTTAACTGCTATGGGGCTTTAAAGAATGGGGGTGGGGGGAATACCTTTCTTCATTTTATTGTGGATGATGTGAGAATTTTAATGGGAATTAGTAATGGTCATTAATAACAAGGCAGTTAGTCTGGATTATTTAACGCTGTGTAAAGTAATGTGATTTGGCTGTGATGCTGTAGAGGTAAATGGTGTTTCAAGAAGAGCGGATAGGAAAATAAGTGGAGAGGTGAGGCTGTGAGTATACTAATTAGGCACACAGAATGTGTGTCTACATGATCAGGCTTGCAGAGGAATAATGCATGCATCTGCGTTGGATTTTTTAATCAAATATACCTTCTCTCGTCTCAATCTAATCATGCTTTTGTTTCTACAAGAGGGTGATTAGAAAAGGCACAGGGGGCTTATTCAATATCATTTGGGGTGACAAATATGCTAACATGCATTATTAATTCTTTTGTTCACCCTGTCAGGATTGCTGTAAAGCAGTGAAACAGTGAATTTCCTTTGGCCCAATTTTTCATTAGTGACTGGCTGCGAAATCATTTTGGACTTAAATTAACCTGGAATAAAAGGGTTTTCTTCTTCTTCTTTGGCGATCACTCGTAACTGAGTAAGATTGCCTTCCATGAACACAGTGGAGGCCAATTCTGGATCCACATATCCTTCCACAGTAGGGACATAGGTTTGTTTCCGGGTGGGAGTAGATCACGGTGAGGGGTTGCCAAACGTCCCTTCCTCTTAGCACGTTTCTCCCTTTTGTCCTGAGTTCGAGTGTCTTCAAAGCCCATGACACCTTTGGTAAAGACTGTTTTCCAATTGGAGCGCTTGCAGGCCAGTGTTTCCCAATTGTCGGTGTTTATTTTACATTTTTATAGATTTGCCTCAAGAGTCTTTAAAGCTCTTTTGTTGTCCGCCAGCAGTACGCTTTCCATTTTTAAGTTCGGAATAGAGTACTGTAGTTCCTTTGGAAGATGATAATCAGGCATTCGAACATCAAGACCAGTCCAACGAAGTTGATGTTGAAGAATCATTGCTTCGACACTATTGATCTTTGCTTCTTCCAGTACACTGGCATTAGTTCGCCTGTCTTCCCTGGAATAAAAGAGTACTCTAAGTGTTTATGACCCTGGGGGTGTGCTAGCCCTGACATTGCAGTGGGAACATGGCAGCTAATAAATTGGAGGATCTGTATAGTATTTTGTGTGGAAGGGTTGTGTCAGGTGCTTGGGAAGCAGGCGCTGAGGCCTGTCAATATTTCCCCTCCCCCAAGTAATAAATTAACCTTCACTTTGAAAGCAAGGGTAAATTAAGAAGGGAAAGACTGGCCACGTAATTTTTAAAATTGTGAGTGACACACAAGCCCATTGGGGACAGACAGCTTTGCTAGTCAGGGATAGCAGCTGAGGGAGGACTTATAGGGAAAATACTTATCAGATACCCAGTAACTGGGTGGGCAGGGGGGCAACAAAACCCAGCAACAAATGGAGGGAGAAACAATATTATTAGAAAATGAGGATTTAAATGTGGTGGGTTTCTTATTCAAGGCCATGGTCGGTGCCCTTGTGCCAGTGGGGCGCGAGTCTTGACATGACCTTGGGCCTGGTCAGCCATTTTGGAAAATACCCCAGGCAAGGCAACTTTTTTTTGGAAATCATTTATTTTATACGCTGTTGTCGTTGGTGTGTAATTACTGGGTATTTGACATGTCCTTATATTGGATTTTAAAACGTAGAATATGACCGGCGCCTTTCGCGGGGCCACGGAAAGGAAAGCCCTCGACCACCCAGTGTGGAGAAGGCGGCCTTGAAAAGGGCCCAGCCTCGCGGACCTCCTCAAAGAGCCCCCTTCTCTCCCGTCCATGTTCTTTTCCCCCGCCCCTCGCTCCTATCCCCGGGCCTAGGCGCCACCGTCTGCGACCAATCGGCTCCCTCCTGCACTTCCGCAATAGCCAATCGGAGAGCGGCGGGGCGGACGGAGGGCTGTGCCGTTCGTACACGACTGCGGCGCTCTTGCTTCTCCTGCGGCCCCCGAACCCCCCCCAACCCCGGGCGCTGCACACGCGGGATGGAATGCTGGGGAGCGTAGGATTCCAAACCGTTGGGCCGCAGAACCGAACGAGGAGAAGCCCCGGGCACGTTTCCCGCCTTGGGGGTTGCGAATTTTAAATATGCAAAGGGATGCCTTGCATGAACTTTAAAACCACTTTCGAGCAGTTGAAATTGGAAAAACGGAACAGCTTCCTAGGGATGGGGATGGATAGTTTCCCCCTCTCCGCTTTACTTTCCATTATCACCTCAGACTCGGTCCCCTCCTCCGTCCCCAGTTACGGAGATTCAAAAACATTGGTTATTTAAGGGCTGTTTGCAAGTGCTTTGCAAGAGCTGAATGCGCTGCTGGTTAAAAGCAAACTGTACTGTTGAGGAGGAGAAACAAACGTTGCACAGTGTGAACTCCTGAAATAAAGCAGAGGTTTCCCCCCACTTTTTTCTTTTGGCAGGGTCTCAGTGCTCCTACAAAGAAATTGGAAAGAGGTAGCCAAAACCTGAACTGCTAGTTCAGCTCTTGAGTTCATTGCAGGACTTTGACTGCCAAAATAATCAATAGATATAGACTGTAAAAGCAATAAGATTTACAAGAGGTCAGCTGTGGGTTAATATAGATCCAAATGGACAAGTCAGGTGGCTGGAAGATAGTGCTGAATCCCTCCTAATGTTAATCACACTGAGCATAAATCTAGATTGGGGTTCACAAACTGATTCATAGTCTGTTGAGGTTTTTTTATTCGGGTGGTCTGTGGCATGTCTGCCTTAATGATTTTTGGTTGTATTTTAATTGCTTATTTTATTTCTCATATTTATTTAATTATAATTTGAATTCTATGGAATCCAAATTGTAATTCAGCGTGATACGATATAAGAAATAAAAGGACAAAGGAAAATGCAGCTTAAAATACAGCATCTAGCAAAAGACATTACAACTGCCTTTGAGGAGGGGTAAGTTTCCGAACCACAGATTTAGACATATCAGATTGAATGCAAATATGAAATGGCCTGCCCTGTTGGGTTTGGCTACAGCAGATCTGTATACAGAGGTTGGAGCCTAAATCTAAGCAATTTAGATGATCAGAAGCAGGTAGGTTCAGATGTACTACAACATGGCTCACCAGTCATACTCTTAGAAATATTTCTTTAATATCCTTCCTCTTGTTTGCTGAGACCCAGCCTTCTGAGCAATGCCATGGGCATGCCTCCACCGCAGACCATTCAAGGCCGGATCTGAAGCTCGCCTTGCCTCCTCCAAGAGAACTAGCTGGGGAACACCCAAGGATCCCTCATAAACCTGCACCATCATGTCATTCAGTGCCACAATTTTGTTCTCCCCTCCCAACACCAAAGAGGCAAAATGCTGCTGCTGCACCTGCAAGCAGGAGCCAGGGGCTCAGGCAACTACGCCGCCACCGCCGCCATCTTCATCGAGCACCCCCATCACGGTTACAGGCACTGGGCTAGCGGTACAGTCTTCAGAGCAACTGCTCCATGTCATCTATCAACGTGTAGAGAAGGCAGTGGGCCTTGCTGAGGTGGCGCTGAGCCTGGCCAAAGCCAATAATGAAGCCCTGAGGCGGCTGGAGGAGGAAATGGGGACACTGCGCCGAAGGACGGCCCCTGTCGTCAAAGCCAGCCCCCTGAGTGGTCCTGAGGAGCGGCAAGAGGACAATGAAGAGCAGAATGAGGAGGAACAAGAGGCCGAAGGCTTCAGAAGTGGCGTCCAGGTGGTCATTGAAGAGCTGCGGCAGCTGGGAGCGGCGGCAGGGCCACCTGGACACTTGGGTTTCTCGCCTGTGCATCTGGGGCCTGGGGGGCTTGGCGGGGTATGTAGGCTGAAGATTAAGAGCTTCTTTGTCCCTCCCACCCCACAAAATACACACAGTCCCCATGTCCCTCCGGTCAGACACAGATGGGCTCATGAATATTTGATGGCATCTCTCGCCTCCTCTGCCAATGACCTGCTCAGGAGAGATGCATTCTGGGAGCCATGCCAAGCTCTGCTCTGCTGTTGTGGCCTGGGGTTGGGGGGCACTGGCAAGAGCTAAAAGTGTATGTGTATTTGTATATGTGATACTAAAGCTGGTACGGGAGTCAGGCTGGAGCTGTTTGCGATGATTAAGGGGCATTGGCAACATTGTGATTGGCAGACGTTCTAGTGGGTTAGTGTTAGAATGTTTTCATATATATGGGGCTATGAGAAGTGCCTTTGAGCCTTCCATACCACTTGAGCCAACTGTGAACTTTTGTCGGTACAAGATAAAAAGAGGCTTTAAAATTCAGCTATGTGGTTTGGCCATTACGCACTTGTGTTTGCAGGCCAATGCGTTTTGTGTGTGTGCGTGAAAACACACAAAAGAAGGTTTGGAGGAACTTTAAAGGATAGTAGAGCAGAGATTAATTAAAGGCCCACATTTTGAGTCAGAGCTGTAGAATTGGAATAGCAGCTGCGAAAGGAAGGGTAGCTGCAGTTTGGAATGAAGGAGATCATATTAAGTTGTACAAGTCTTTTTCTTGTTCTCAGGGAGCAGAAGAATCACCCGCAGTAGATGTCTCCATTCAACGGGTCTATGCCACACCACCTTCCCCCTCCTCTCAACCTCTGGATGATCCTTCTCTCTCCTGCCCAGAGGTATCCCCCAACAGCATCACCTTGGAGGACAACATGCGCGGGGAGCCACGTTTCTCTTTGGGCTTTGCAAGTCTTCCTTGTAGAAACCGAAGCATGGGACAGAAGAATGCAAGGCGCAAGAGGGACTTGGTGCTCTCGGTTAGTTGCCTTAGATAGCTGCCACATATTGGAGCTTGTGTCTCACAAGGAACTTGGCATGGGCCCAGCAGCTTAGACACTGCAAAGCTTATTTTAATTAACTTTCTGGGGCATGCTGCTCTGTTTTAATAGCTTGGGGTTTGCAGAGTTACTGTGGAGGGGCACTTATCTCTTTCTGTTTACTCTCCAGAAACTGGTCCATAATGTCCACAACCACATCACCAATGACAAGAGGTTTGATGGCTCTGAGAGGTGAGCTCTGGGTGGGATTGGCAAATAAGATAAGGAAGAGTAACTGCAAAGGAAAGATAACCAACAAGTGTGGCTTCTCTTCTCACTGTGTTGTGGTGGGAGAAGGAAGTTGCATGGATCAAGCTGGTCTTTTCTGCATAGCTAATAGAAGCACAGAACACCTTTATTGATCTGGCAACCCACGTTCCCACTGAAATTAATCTCAACATCCTGAATAGTCAGCCTTCATTATTATTATCCCTTATTAAGGCACCTTAATAACGTTCAGGTTATTAATGCTTATATAGGGCCAACTGTTTGCAACGTGCTTTATAAACTACAAGAGGAGAGGTCTCTGCCTTAAGGGCTTGTAATATAGAATGCAACACATGGGAGACAACAGGAAGGAGAAGAAGGAGAGAGTCACGGTAAAGATGGGAGAATAATGTACTTGGGGTTAGTTAGATTATGGTATGAGGACCTGGAGGTTGTGCTGAAGGCATTGCTAAAAATATGGGTTTTGAAGATGGATTTGTTCTAGTCTTTACGTTTCTCCATTCTCTTTCTCTCTCCCCCCACCCCAGCATAAAATCTTCATGGAATATCTCTGTAGTGAAATTCTTGCTGGAGAAACTGAAGCATGAATTGGTATCAAATCACCACAATTACACTGACAAAGAACTAAAAGGTAAGATGAGGGTGCATAAAAACACTTCACTTGGTTCATGTCTGGATTTTATTGTTAGAACATACCTAGAACATTTTTACCTGTTGAGTAATCCTTATACACTTTGCTGGTAAATTTTACTCCAGGTCTGAAAATAAATATCTCTCTTGGTGTTCACTCTGGAACTTACTGCTGTTGTTGTTGTGATATTTGTCAGTCACTTTTCTCAGACAGTGACTAAAGTGACTTATGTTCAGAAGTTCAGAATATCCAATGACAATGTAAAAGCACAGCTATGCACAAAAAAGGCAGGATTAGCAAACTCTACCCCACTAAAAGAGGCCACAGTGCCACCCTTCAAATTAGGAGCCAAAAATCCCAGGTAAAGAGAAAAGTCTTTACCTTCTGGTGACATTGAAATGCTGGCTGTTCATATACACAGACATGCAGACATAAATATCCTCTGGTTACTCAAGTGTGCTTCAAGTTCCTGCTTTTCATGCCTGCAGTTGCTTTGCCTACTTTTTGTTCTGTTAGGTGCTTGTGTGGCCTACTTTCTAACCAAACGACGTGAGTATCGCAACTCTCTGAATCCCTTCAAAGGACTCAAGGAGAAGGAGGAGAAGAAACTACGAAGTAGACGCTACCGGGTAAGGGACCAATCCATTTTTCTGAGCAAGTATTTCTCCCGTATTATCTCAACACTACATTATCTACCAAAAATAGTTTTTTGCCCCTCTTTTTATTTAAGCCCAAATGCATTCCTCCATCAATTCCAAAAATCACACTGAAGTGGAGTAGAAAATGGCATTTATATTCTGGTTAGAAACATAAAGAAGCAACACTGTATATGACAGGTGAAGGAATAGGTTTGGTGCACTAAGAAAGTTCTTAATATTTAGCTGGAATTCTCTTCCTTGTAATTTGAACTGTAGGTTCATATCCTATTCCCTGGAAATTTGCTCTGTCATCTATGACAGACCTTCAAATATTTAAAGATGGCTTCTTATGCTCCAGGCTAAACATACCACAACTCCTTCCAAATTTTCATTACAGGGCTGGTCTCTAGGCCCATTTCATCTCTGCTCAACACACTCCGGTTGTTGAATGGGATGGGTTGCTTAACAGTGGAACAGACCTGCCTCAGAAGTTGGACTCTGTTTTTTATGCCGACGGCAGATGGCTATCAGGGATGCTATAGCAGAGAATTTCCTGCATTGGCAGGGGGATTCGACTTGGCCCTCCAGATGTTGTTGAATAACAACTTCCCATCAGCCCCAACAAGCATGGCCTATGGCCATGGATGGTGGAAGTTGTAGTTTAACAACCTCTGGAGAGCCAAAGGTTCCCCTCTCATAGATCTTTGGGGTCCTTTCTAACCCTGATTATATAGGGCAGCTTAGAATAGGTTACATGTAGTGGGAAATGCTATATATCTTCAGTGAACTATGTGATGTTGAAATTACTTGAAGTAAATATATGTTCAAACTGCTGCAAAGACATTCCATCAGTTTCATCAAGCAGTTTAGGTGTTAAATAACTCAGATTTCCTAATTAATAAGTGCATGTTTACTTCTCAGCTGTGACTTTCATAACATTTGAGTTCTGACTGTTCTTGGATTCCAGCCGTAACGACATTTCCTCAGACAACACCATTTCATTCCCCTTTTTATAACCTTATCCTAACTAAGAAGTAAATGGCACTGTGTTCAATGGAGCTTACTCCTTAAGGCTGTCGTCTTATGTACACTTCTTGCGAATAAGCCCTATGAACTGCAGTGAGACTTACATCTGAGTTAAATATGCCTATGCTTTATGGAAAGTTGCCAAAGGTAACCGGAGACGGTTTACAAAATGTTATGGAAGTTTTAGAAGTGATTTAACTGGTTAAATCCTTAATGAGTATAGTGCTATCCTACGTCTGCTTAGAAGTCCTATTGACTCCAATATGGCATAATCCCGGATAGGTTAGGATTGCAACTGAAATGTCATTTTTTAAAGACTGCAGTCTCATGAACATACATAAGGTAATCCCATTGAAAAAAGTGTGACTTCTGAATAAATACGCACAGGATTGGTCTGTTAGCAGGGTGAGAGGATTCTCTCAGTCAAAAATAAATTACTTGATCAAAGTTGTTAAACAAACTACTATTCATTCTAATTAGCTTCCTACCTAGCAGTTCGTTCCTAAGTGTATTTACTCAGACATAAGGCCCATTGAGTTCAATATGGCTTATTTGCAAGTGTCGGCTTCTAAGACAGCAGCCTGAAACAGAAAAAAAAGGAAGAAGACAAAACCAGGGAACTGGATCATTATGTCTGCATCCCACTTGTTTTCCAGTATCATTTATCAAAGCAGTGCTGGTCTTCCTTTAAAAAGAAAGAAAAATGAAGCCTGCCTCAGAGTAAAGCTTCACTCTCTTCTGAGACCTCCCTGTAGCAGAAGAGACTTTCCTTCACCCAGGGGAGCAGACACTCGGGTGGTGGGGCAAATGAGCCCATCAACCCACAGCTGCCATGAGGTGTTTGCTTTATAAACTGCAGGCCTTGGAGCATGTGTTCTATTTCTGCTGCAGAGACGATTCCCAAGCTAGCTTGTCAAATGCTGGGCAGCAGAAAGCTGTGATTTTCAGACACATGCCACAGAGCGGGTTCCACTTTTTAAAAGACACTGGGCAGCAAGGAAGCAAATTCTTAAAGTGGTGGGGGATTGCAATATAGAGCCGAGTTTTGGAGTCCTCCAACACTAGGGGGAGGACAAAATGGGGGGGAAGGTATATGATAGAGGAGTTTGGGGGCAGGGAGAGACATTTGGGAAAGACAGACCAGTGAGGACAGATGGGGTGAGTAATTGCAGGGGTGTAGGCAAAGATGATATTCTTAGAATGACTAATTAGGCTTCATTTTGTCTTACCATTAGCTTTTTGCAAATCGTTCAGGGGTGGCGCGTCTGCTGGGCCCTGAAGAGCAGCGTCTGTGGCAAGGCGTGACAGAGGAGCTCATGTCAGACGAGGAAGACAGCCTAAGTGAGCCAGGTGTGTGGGTGGCACGCCCCCCACGATTCCGCGCTACCCCTCTCACTCAGCTTTGCTACCGACTTGATGCCAACTCAAAGCATGGCACCAAAGCCAACCGGGTTTATGGGTCGCCCTCTGACCGCCTGCCCTCCGCTGAAGCTCAGCTCCTGCCCTTGCACCTCTACAACCCCCATTTTCAAGAGGAAGGAGCCAGGGCGGGCACACCGCCTAGGCCGCCCAGCCACAAAGGCTTTTGTCCTGACCTCAGCTCATTTGTTGAGATCAAAGTGGAAAAGGATGAGTGATCTGAGAATGCTGATCGTGTTTAATATGGCAGCCAAAAGGAAGACAAGGAGAGAATACAGGATCACCACCAGCTGAACTCAGTATCTTCCCAAAGAGGAGGAGGGAAGCAAATTGCCTGCCATGCGCCAGGTTGCGTTTGTGGGCTGAGACGCATCTTCGCTCCATAAGGAGCTATTACTTCTAGGTCATGATGGAGAAGAAATGGAGGATAGAGAGGGACACCACTGGGAAAAGGAGCCCTTCACAAAGATGTGGCTGTTTGGTCTATACCCAACAGGTTGACGATGTGAACATGAAGAGTACAATGTTGCAAAGGGAATTAAGTCTTTTCTGAGCCTTCAATAAAAGCAACCTTCAAACATAAATAGGAATTTCCATAAAAACTGACCACATTGTGGACTGGGTGGATCAGAAACTTTGGAGAACCTTTCACATTACAAAACTACTCTCAGTTATACTATTGAGTTAATAGTAGCGCAAAAAAATGATAATAATGTCTGAGACGTTTTCTGAAATTATGGGGATTGCTCATTGCTTAGTCAAACTGCTTTTGGGACCACAAGAGTTAAGAGAACACTTAGAGTGCTTCTTGGTTGACTCTTCATTGATAGCAATGCTTTTAAATTAGAAACATTTAGTGATACCAAGTTGACTGTTCTTACCTGTATCTGTGAAAACATTAGGCAGGTGTGTATTTTATTCCTTCATAAACCTCCCTCCTACTTTCAGAGTTCCTATTCCTCCCTCTCGTTTGCAGGAAGAGTAAAAATCTTGTGTAGGAACACGAAGAAGAGCTAAGAAACAACACTCCTGGATTTTATTATTGCATTGTTGTGATAACTTCCCCTTTGCTAGGTTTCAGGAATGGTTCTCTATTGTCAAACTCCAAGTCCCCTACAACAGGAGGGAAAAAAATCTCTTTTACCAGCAGTAAAACACCAGGCTTTTTGGTTTTTTTAAAAAAATTTGCATATGTTAATTCACACAAATGTACACTAATTAATTTCCAGAGGATTAGCTGTGCTAGAATGTTGCAGCCAAAACAGCGAAGCGTCATTAACACTTCATGCATCTGATGAAGTGGACTCTAGTTCACAAAAGTTTATGCTGCCATAAGTGTGTTAAGGTGCCACGAGACTTTTCATTGTTCTTACTAAGTAAAAGTACGTGTTGACCTGCCTGGCTCAAGTTTTTAAAAGAATTTGTTTCAAATTAACTGTGTGTCAGTCTTACCACTGACCTGTCATTAAACTATGGCACTTGCTCCCACGGGAGGCAGTGATGGCCACCAACTAATATTGGCTGTAAAAGAGGATTGGACAAATTTATGGAAAAGGCTGTTGTTGGCTCTACTAGCCACGATGGCTATGCTCTGCCTCCACAGCTAGAATCCGTAATGCTTCTGAGGAGGTCTCTTCTGCTTGGATCCTGTTTGTGGGTTTGTCACGGGCACCTGGCTAGCTGCTGTGAGAACAGGATGCTGGACTAAATGGCCCATTAGCCTGATCCAGCAAGCTCTTATGTTCTTATGTGCATAGATGGACTTATGAGAAACATATTTTAGAGGGTGCTGTCAGGTGTGGAGACATTGGGGGTACAAAACAGCCCCCCAAAAGAGGGCCACAGTACCATCCTTATGCATACTACTGTATCAAAAGCATAAACTGGATATTTATTGAGCCATCACTGTCCTCTAGTGGCTTTTTTTAGATAGTACAAAAGGATGGATAGTCCTTTTCCTCTCTGGCTGGGCAGACACCTGTTATCAGTCTTTGTTTGATCTAGAAAAAAGCAAAGTGTAAGAGTGGTCAGTGTTATTATGCTTGCTGCAGCCCTCTATTCCTTTTCTCGACACTCACTGCTCTCTGTAACCCATGACCCTGTATCTTGGTTTCTATGACAATCCATCTGTCTCTATTTACAGTCACAAGCAATAATCAGAAACTCCATTCTGATCATAAGAGAATGCATTGAAAGAATGGGACAGTAGGTCACTGGTAAAGATCAGGTTCCAGTGATGGGAAATAACACTGGCAGGAACATTGGAATGGAGATACGCTGCCACCTAGAGCACAGGGGTAGGTGGTCTAAGAGGCAACTTCTTATTTTCAAAATCTTAGGTATGCATAAGGCACCTAACACACTTGTAAAACTCCTCATTAATTGATCTGGCCTAACGGCTGTCCCCTGGCTATGTTTTCCTGGTCCAGATAGAATCTCAGCTCCACAGACAAACACAAACTGAAATCTATAGAGAGAGGTCTTGCAAAACCTATCAATCAAAAGAAGCTACCATGGACAGAGGCAGTTAAAACAGCAGATGGTAGGCATAGCCATCACCTTGTCATAAGGGTGGCAACAATACTGGAACAACTGAGTTTTAGGCTGGTTTCACAAGGCAAGTTTAAGGTAATGGGAAAAGTGGACTCCTCCCACTACCAGCTACTACATGTATACACACTACTTTTTAGCAGTTTCTAGTGTACATAGTGCTGTACAGTTTTGTAACGAATTCCTTACCAAGCTGAATCTCATAGTGGTTCACATTGAGCCCATAAGACACCCCCCCCCATGGAAAAATAAACAAAAGCTTGCTATAAAATGTTTGGGTGGTACATTAATAGAATACACCTATTTTACAAACAGGGTAAGCTGAGGCTGAGCTAGTGATTCTCCTAAAGTCTCTCGGGTAATCGGTCTGTGCCAGAGGAAGAACTAAGGCATCTGGTCTCAAGGCTAACACTATATCCTGCCATGATGGCTGGGTACAAAAAGAGCAGATGGGACTCCTGTACCTTTAATAGTTGTGGGAATGCTCTCCCCAAGGAGGCTTGCCTGGTGCCATTGTTGCATATTTTTAGGCAAAAACATTAATTTTTAATCAGGCCTTTGACTTTTAACTATCTGTGGCCTTTTTACACGAGTGGGGATGTTTTAATATGGTTTATTTATTTAGAAAAGGTTGGTATTTGGCTTTTGCTTAAAATATTGTAACTGGCTTTGAGTTGGTGTGACCTAAAAAATGACTAATAAAATGAATAATAATGATAATACTAGGAGAGAGAAATCTTTTGAGTGTAGCTTTCTTCACTTCTGCAGTGCTGTGACATGACCAGATGCCCTGACAAAATTCCCGCTTGCAAGTAAACTATTAAAGAGGGAGCCCTTTGTTTTGTTGTCGGTGTGTCACTCCCCAATAAGTCCTGAGGTGCATCTGTGATGCTTGGGACGCAGAGAAAGAACATTGGGAGTTGTGCAAAACATAATAATAATAATAATAATAATAATAATTTTATTTATACCCCGCCCTCCCCAGCCAAGACCGGGCTCAGGGTGGTTAACAACCAATAATAAAAATAAGTTGATTAAAATACAATTTAAAAACCAGATTAAAAGCATTGGCTGGGAATTTTTATTTATTATATAAAATTTATACACTGCTAGATTGTAGAAAAGAACTCAAAGCGGTTTACAAAAAAAAAATTATAACTAAAAAATCTACAACCACAATCTACAGAATGTTATATAGAATAGAATAGACTAAAACAAAACTCATCGCCAGCCTGAGCCCCTCCAGATGTTTACGACTACAACTCCCATCGGCCCCAGCGGCCGAAGGCCTCCTTAAGATTCAGAATGAATATTAAAAGCGCCCGACGAAGGCGGTTTGCAGACACAGACCAATCGGGATGTAAATAAGCGGACGAGGTCCCGCCCTTTCTGTCACCAACCTCCCGCCTTCCTTTTCTTCTCGCCGCTCCTCATTGGCTTCCGGTTTCTAAGGCGCGCCCCAAGTAGGTGGCTCCGCCTCCTCTTCGAACTTTAGCTTTGCTGGGCGCGCGGGGGAGACGGTTGGAAGCTGTGTTTTGGCCGTGTGCAGATCGAGCCCTGGGGCAGAAAGAAAAGGTGGGGAAAGGTGAACGCTTCTGGTGACGTCACTGGCGGAACCCCCACTTTTTTCCTAAAAAAGAAACGAGCGCGGAATTGGGGGGGGGGGCTCTTGGTGTACCTCGATGTTTAACTCACGCTAATTTCTACTTTTCGCAAAGAAAATGGGCTTTTGGGGTGAGTAGGCGGGGTGTTTGTGGGTTTAAAAAAAACCCATATATGGCAAGGTGCACATGCTTTTTAACCGTTTTACACCAGGCAGGCAGACATTTAACCGGTGAAGCTTCCCCTCTTCGTTTTAAAGGGAAACTGCACCAGCTGAATTTCTGCCTGCCTCGCAGATTTTTAAGGCCGTGGAGCTTTTCCCACAGAAAGCAATGACCTTCCTGGAAAGAAGCGCCTAAAATCCTATTTATACGCATTGGGAGGACCCATTTCTTTCTTCTGCCATATCTTTGTATGGTGGCAGTGCTGCTGTTGTGGCCTCCTTGGCCTGCCAGTTGAAGACCAGTTGCCTCAAGCCCAGGGCTGGGAGTGGCATGGGATGGCAGTGGTGGGTCTGTGCAAAGGATGGGCTGTTTAGCTTGGTGCGTGCCCCGTTGCATTCTGGGACAATGGGATGAGGAGTCTGGTTTGGGGTCAGTGTGTTCGGCTGCAGCAGCATATGTCTCCCTCAACTTGCCCTACACCTTGAGGGAGAGCAAATGGAAAGGACACCCTCCTCATGCTTATCGTGGGATTGGCAAGAGGAGGACCAATGAACCGGGGTGCCTTAAAGTAGATCTACCTCAGGATCGCACAATCTCTGCGATGAGGATGTTCAAGGATGCTTCTTAGGTTAGCATGACCTAGTATGCTCATTTTCAGATAACATAACACCAAACTGGGAGGGGTAGCCAACGCCGCTGAAGAGAGAATTGGGATTCAAGGTGACCCTAACAGATTGGAGAGCTGGGCCCAAACTCACAAAATGAATTTCAACAGGGACAAATGACAGGTAGAACCAGCTGCACAAATATAAGATGGGGGACACCTGGAGGCTGGAGCTTGCTTGTTTTCTCTTGCTCCAGAGGGTAGGACCCAAACCAACTTGGTTCAAGTTACAAGAAAGGAGATTCCGACTCGACATCAGGAAGAACTTTCTGATAGTAAGAGCTGTTTTGACAGTGGGACTGTCTCCCTTGGGAGGTTGTGGACTCTCCTTCCTTGGAGGTTTTTAAGCAGGAGTTGGACTAGATGAGCCTTGAGGTCCCTTCTAACTTGACAACTATCCGATTCCGTAAGGAGAGAACAAAAATGGTCTTCCTCAGTTTAGAGTGTCAGGTTGGAGTTTGGCATATGTATGCATCTCCTTTAGGGATTAGCATGACTTTCCTGAAATTGGGGGTGATGGAGGAGAGGAGTTTATGTGTTCCTGTGCAGTAGATGCCTCCATAGCAGTGCCTATACATATGTTGGGGCACACTTCCAACAGGCATCTCCTAAAGTTGGCCTGAGACAAACTCATAACCCTCCCTTCCGCTGACACCTTTTACATATGCTTATCTGGCTGGCAGAGGTATATAGATTCCTTCTTCAGCCAGCACTGATATGCCAGAGACCAGCTGTGCTTCCAGGTTTGCTTGTTGCCACACAAGACAGTAGGGGCTGATTCTGTATGGCAGCAAGTATATATTTCCCCCGAGGGACCTGTCTATCTTTCTGCCTGCTAACAGCTCTCATCTCACCCTTTACTTTTCTAGCTGATTTTCCCTGGTAAAGGGCCAATGGCATCTGCCTTAGGGACCGTCGGTGTTCAGTTGCTGCGGCAGCCAGGTAACTTCACTGGGGTTATTTGAGGGGAGACTAAGGCGTAAAGCAAATGTGGGGGACCTTTGACCCTCCAGATGCTGCTGAACTACAACGCCTACTATCCCTGGCCATTGGCTATTCTTTCCAGGACTGATGGGAGTTGTAGTTCAACAACATCTGGAGGGACAAAGGTTCTCTGCACAGAGCTTTACTCTCTTTTGTCATTTCCTGTCCCCACAGGTTGTGGGAGCTGCCTGCCCCCTTGCTCACTCACCGATGAGGACCTGGCTGCCTATCCTGGCTTGGCTAACCTCCTTTTGGGCCTGACCAGCCATATGGACTCCAGTGGGCTCAGTGTACACTTGGCACAACAAATGGAGGAGGTAAGAGCAGGTTGTCTCATCCAGGCTAGTCTGTGCTTCGTGACCACGGTGTTGGACAATAAAAGCCGTCAGACTGCAAATCTGACCTCTCGTTTTTAGGAGGGAGGGAGTCCCTTCTGGCTTCTAGGGTTGATGGCGACAGACGTTTGAGTCCTGGGATTTGACATGCTGCTACGCAAAGAATGCCCTCGTATAAATCTATGGTGTAGCGGCATTTGGAATCCTGTGCACAGTTTTGATCGCCTCAGGGCAGATAAATGAAGAAGTATTTCTTCATGCAGTGAATAGTTAAAACTATAGAACTTGCTCCCACGGGGAGGCAGTGATGGCTATCAACTTGGATGGCTATGAAAGAGGTTTAGGCAAATTCGGGGAAGAAACAGCTACTGATGGTTACTAGCCATTATGGGCAAGGCTCAGAGGCCCAGCCCCAAGAGACCTGTTTGCCCTGCCCTATATAGAATTCAGGTTGCGTGATTTGGCTTTCCTCTGAGCTGCATTGGTCCTCTCTCCCTCCGCCATTGCCTAATGCAGGATTTGTACAGCAGTGGATGACTGTAAGAGTGTGTTTATTTTATTATTAAGGAGTTATCCTCACTGCTGTCTCTCTCTCCTCCCATCCCCATGGCCACACATTTCCTTTTTCGTAGGCAAGAAAGGAACTGCAGCGGTGCCGAGGAAACTGGTTGAAATGGGAAGTGGTCCATCGGCTTCTGCAGGAGGCGCTAAGGGAACTGGGAACTGGCCTGTCTCCATGGGACCAAAAAGTAACGCTTGAAGGGAAACAGTGGGAAGGGGGGGGGGAATTGGAGGGTGAGTGAGGGCTGTCGGCAGGAATCTGGAAGTAGGCAGAGAGCTTTGAGAAAGGCTGGCTAAAGTGTTTGGCAATAAGCATTACTGAAGAAAAATGGTGTTGTGCTTATAGTCGGCTTTTGAAGTGGCTTCGTGGAGCGCTCTAACAAGGCTCAGAAACAGACAGCGAGATCTCTGTTTGTTTAAGGCATTTACACCGTGCCCTTTAGCAAGAAAGACTCTGGTAGCTTACAGAAATGAGTACTAAGATGATCTTGCCTGTCTACTATCTAAGAAACCCGTGACATATGAGGAAAATGGGATGGGAGAGAGAGGAAAGGAGAAGCAAGCTCAAGCCCACGAGCTTAAACCTACAGTTCTTATAATGAAGTGATGAAGCTTTGTCTGGGTAGATTCTGGTCGTTTAGAGGAGCAGGTCAACTCCTGGCTGCTTCTTGTCGGGGAAAGAAACATGGGGTGATAAATGGGAACATCAAGCCTTGAACCAGTGAAATGTGATGGTGTTATGCAAGCTTCAGAGAAAAGCCTTGTGTGTGTGGAAGGTCTGGCAACGCTGATGAGGGGCTTTCATTTCTGATCCTCAGTTCCTTGAGGTCCTGGAGCAACAGCTTTCGGTAGCTGAGCTGAAACGGATGCTTGATCTCGGCCCTTCTCTACAAGACGCACAACCATCTCTTTTGGGTTTGGAGGCCTCTGATCTACAGGAGCTTCTTCCCCCTAACCAAGTAAGATGGGCATAAGCAGGAGAATTTCCCACAAGTAGAGCTGTTGAGAGACCCAAGTGTAGAGGCCCAATCCTTCCTTTTTAGATTGCGTTACGAAACTTATAATGTACTGCTAAAAGAGGGCGTGTTATTCCCCGAATGGCCTTTCCCTCCTGTTCAGGATAGGCTTAATGTGCATGAAGATCAGACATCCCTAAACTCGGCCCTCCAGATGTTTTGGGACTCCCATCATCCCTAGCTAACAGGACCAGTAGTCAGGGAAGATGGGAATTGTAGTCAGAGCCGTCTTTCCCATAGGGCTTAGTGGTTCGTTGCGCCAGGGCACTGGCCTCTCAGGAGCGCCCTAGCAAGTGGGGAACTGCACGGCTTTGCCAGCAGCCTCCCCTTTCCCTGCACACCCGCCAGCTGTGCCTCGCCAGCTATATGGCTGGCTGGCATGCAGCTTCCTTCCCAAGCCTCCCTCCCTCACCCCACACCCCCAGGCTCCCCTGCGGGAAGGCAGCATCTCCCTCCCTGACCCCACACCCCCAGTCTTCCCTCTGGGAAAGTAGCATTTATTACTGCTTGGTAGGTGGCGGCGTCAGCAGCAAAATGAACATTTGGGGACGCTGGGGGGATCTTTGCATCCCGGCGCTGCATATGCTATAGACGGCCCTGATTGTAGTCCCAAAACATCTGGAGGGCTGAGTTTGGGGGTGCCTGGTGAAGATTCATCTGTAGGGCAGGGGCTAATATATGAGAGATCCTGTCCCAGGACACAGGCAGGGCCAACGTGAAACCCCCACCTCCCCCAAAAGGTGCGTTTTTACCAGAGAAAAACATGGCTTAACTTGCCACGTTTCCTCTCAATAAACCCTGGGAATCTTAGCTCTCTAAGGGAGCTCTTAGAGCCTTTGAGAAATTAAAAATGCTTCCAAGTGGTATTCCCTCCCACCCCCACAATCCATGTTTTTATCACCAAACTAGGTGTGAGTGAAGCTATATTTCAAGAAAGAAAGGCCTACTAGTCTGGAGTGGTGCATGCTCTAGTTATCTCCCGCTTGGACTACTGCAATATGCTCTACGTGGAGCTGCCTTTGAAGGTGACCCGGAAACTGCGATTAATCCAGAATGCGGTAGCCAGATTGGTGACTGGGAGTGGCCGCCGGGACCATGTAACACCAGTCCTGAAAGACTTACATTGGCTCCCAGTACGTTTCTGAGCACAATTCAAAGTGTTGGTGCTGACCTTTAAATCCCTAAACGGCCTCGGTCCAGTATACCTGAAGGAGTGTTTCCACCCCCATCGTTCAGCCCAGACACTGAGGTTCAGCTCCAAGGGCCTTCTGGCGGTTCCCTCCCTGCGAGAAACGAGGTTACAGGGAACCAGGCAGAGGGCCTTCTCGGTGGTGGCACCCGCCCTGTGGAATGCCCTCCCACCAGATCTCAAGGAAATAAACAACTATCTGACCTTTAGAAGACATCTGAAGGCAGCCCTGTTTAGGGAAGTTTTTAATGTTTGATATTTTATTGCTTTTTTAATATTCTATTGGGAGCCGCCCAGAGAGGCTGGGGAAACCCAGCCAGATAGGCAGGGTATAAATAATAAACTACAGTGGTACCTCAGGTTAAGAACTTAATTTGTTCTGGAAGTTCGTTCTTAACCTGAAACTATTCTTAACCTGTAATACGACTTTCGCTAATGGGGCCTCCTACTACCGCCGCGCCACCGCCACGTGATTTCTGTTCTCATCCTGAAGCAAAGTTCTTAACCCGAGGTACTATTTCTGGGTTAGCGGAGTCTGTAACCTGAAGCGTCTGTAACCTGAGGTACCACTGTATTACTATTAGTATGGTCACTGCATGAGGGGATGCTCCTTTAGGGGCTTTTATCTCCTCTCTCCCTGTTACTTCAGTCGACGTGGTTTGCGAGTGTTTGATGTACAGATCCAATGTGCCCAACGCTACCTGAAAGCAATCTAAAAAAATCCCCGGCGACAGTTAAGCTCGTTCACATTTATAGTCCTCTCTTTTCTGCGCTTTGCCACAGGAGCTGGAGCAAATGCGAAAACACCTCCCCGCGGAATTGGAGAAACGCCTTAAGTCCAAATGCCTTGCCGTACTCGGTTACTACCTCCCTGAGAGAGGTGAGATGCTGTTCTTCCCCCCAGGCTGCCTTAGCAGGAGAGGTTCTCTTGTTCCATCAGCTTTGCCGAGACACCGGCTCCAGCGGGCGCCTTCTGCCCTTGAGCTGTTTCTGCGCCAGCTGGTCATTATCGGAGGAAGCGCTGCCTGAGTTTGCTTTCCCCCTCTTCCCTCCCTGTCCCCTCTCCCTCGCGTGTCGTGTTTTCGAGTTTGTAGGCCTGTGGGCAGCAGGGACCGTTTAGTTTTAATGGATTGTGTACGAACTGCTCCGAGGGCCTTTTTTTGGCTGAAGAGCAGGGTACAAACACTTGAAATACAAATAGGGGGGAGCCCCCTGCAGGTGTGGGGGGGGGTGGGAACGCCCATGACAATTCTGGGGGATTGAAGGGTGCTGTGTGGGTCAGGGCTGCCTGTTGACCTGACCCCTCTTCTTCTCAGATGGCGCTGGAGAAGTTGCACGGGCAGCGATGCTGGGGACCTTGGCAGAGTGCTTGGCTGCAGAGAAGCGGCGCCTGCGAGAAAGGCAGGCTCGGCACCAGGAACTGGTGGGGTTGCTGGAGCAGCAGAAAGCTGCCTATCCCCAGGTAACAGCTGGAGGAGGGAAGTCTGCCAGTGTGGGCTTTAGGCGTGCCAGAAGTCTCTGTGCGCATTTTGCCAAGAAAAATGTGCAAATAAGGAAGAAAGGGGTATATATTCACTCAGCTTGCACAGTTTAAAACACATTTTGTGTGTGTGTGTGTGTGTGTGTGTGTAAAACGGGGAGAATAAAATTGATAACATAGTTAAAAACAATATTTTGCAATGAAATTTCTCCCACCTCTCATTTGTGCTCACCCTCTCTCAAAATTTGCTCCTGAAGGACAGGGGACCCCTTAGGGCATGTTTTGGGAGACATGGGGAGAGGAGAGGAAAGCAAAGTCTTGTTGTGTAAGTGGAGCACCTTGTTAAAAAAAAAATCAGAATGTTTCAACGAGTCCAATCTTTTTTCTGAGCATTCCAAAAATGTTGGAGACAACCGACTGCTTTGATTTTTTTAAAGTGCAAAATACCCTGTTTCTCTGGAATAATTAGTAACCAGGTAAATATTAAATAACCTGGAAATAAATGTGTTGCTAGCCCTACAGCAAATCTTTAAAATGAATCAATGCCTCTGCCAGATAACATTGCGCTTTATCATTGCCTAAATATGCATATTTACACCTTGTATATCAAACAGAGGCACTTCATTTTTGGCTGATGAAAACAAGCTGGACTTTTCATTCAGACTTCGCTTCTGTCTGTATACATCATGACTCAAGTTAGGTCCATTAATTTCAATGCTCTGATCAGGGTTTAGTCCAACACAGCCCTATGTTTTTAAAGCTTCGTAAGTTGCTGAGAAAGTCTTAACGTAGCAAGCAACTGATTAATCGATTAAGCACTAATTTCACTCTCCCATGTGCCGCAGGTCTTATTACGCTGCTTGGCCATCCTGAAACGCTTGGCCCGTGAGCTCCGCCTTAATGCTCAGTCTGAACTCGACTATTTCAGCACCCAGTACCTGGAGACCAAGTGCAATGCCATGTTCTTCAAGATACGGTGAGGCCTTACCTGTGTCTCCCCCTGCTCCTGACCAGGATCCTGAAGCTGCCCAGGAGCAATGGAGCAGTATAGATTTGGACCAGTGGTTTGCTGAGGGGCATAGTTCAGAAGACAAAAGTTGGGACGTACTGGGGGGTGAACAGCAAAGAGAGAGGCTGAGCTAACAGACTTTCTCTCACTGGAAACTGTCCAGCCTATCAGTCCAAGGTCACGTAGAGCAGATAAGGTGGCTACACAAAAAGCACAGTGGTTGCAAGATCAGGTTGCAAGGCACAGAAGTGACAAGGGGGAAAGTGGGTGAAAACCTTAATTGGGAGCACCTTCGCTCCGAGAATGGCTGCTTTGTTCTTTTGCTGTGATCATTAAAGACTCTTTAAATGGTAAGCGAATCTTTTCGCTTTGTCCTGCTTATCTACGGCCAAAGCCTGACACCCTTCTGTTGATAAGGTTTATTCCTCAGCACAAGTAAGCTATGCTGACTTCAATCCCTGGTGGCATCTCTGGGTAGGGTGTGGGGAGAACCCTGTCTGAAAATCCTGGAACGCCACTGCCGGTCAGTGCAGACAATATGGAGCCTGATTGACCGATGGTCTGACTCGGTGTAAGGCAACTGCCTATGCTCACCCAGATCAGATCTGTCTGATGAATATGGTTTAGTGATCTGCCTTGTATCCAACCTGGGCTGTCTGTCATAGGGTAGCAAGTCATTATGTCCCTAAAGGTCATAATGGGAGGTTTTCTGTAGTTCCCAAGAGAGAATTAGAATCCAGGAGACGCTTTGCAACTTTGGTTTGCGCATAACGTTGGTCATACTCGCAGCAGACCCTTTGAAACAAAGGGACGTAACTGACTCGGATTTGTTAATTTGAGCAGGCCTTTTGCGAGTATACAGTCGGATACAGCTGAGCGGTTAGGAGTGTTGTGGTCATCTGTGAGTGAGGGACAGAGCTGTACATGGGAGGCGTTATAGGAAGTGGACTCTAGTGTCTGTCAATCCTGCTCCTCCAAATAATTCTGTCTGCCACAGGCTCGAGGAGCTGAGCATCCTTTTGGAAACCTACACGCCTGAGAAAGTGGATGTGCATCGGATGATGAGGTAAGAGTGTGTGTGTGTGTGTGTGTGTGTGTGTTTTGAGGCGGCCAGTCTTTATTTATGGCCGTAAAGCTAAACACAGAGACTCCCGTGGGTCCCACTGCTGTGGCAGGTGTGAATACAGATAGCAGCTGGAAGGTGATTACCAGCAAATGGTGTTTTGTTGGCAGGCATCTCCCTTTTATTTATTTTTTTAAAAAAATCTCTGAGGTACCCTAAGTCACGACGAGTTGTGCTAAGAGCTTTTGCTGACTTCGCATCTGCACTAGAGGATAATGCCAAGATCTTATTGAATCATGGAATTGTAGAGTCGGAAGGGACCTCGGGGGCCATCTAGTCCAACCCCCGGCAGTGCAGGAAACTTGCTTGTTTGTGGTCTCTGTCCAGCCCTACATAGAGAATTGGAGAAGTGGGACCAGCAACAAAAATGTTGCTGTTCAGGATTCCATCTGATCCAGTCCATTCTTCCTCCTGGCTGGCTTTCTGTTCATTCTCTTTCTTCCTGCATACGCTACCTCTCAAGGTCAGCCGGCACTCTGAGCATTCTTAGTCTTCATTCTAGTTGGGGTTTTTTTTTGTACACCGTGGGGTTCCCCAGGCCTGCCAATACGTCTCATTTCTGTGTGTGTGTGGTGCCATTTTTGGCTTTGTCAAAAGCAATAGCACTCACAGCCTGAGTACCATAATAATAATAATAATAATAAATTTTTATTTATATCCCGCCCTCCCCAGCCGAAGCCGGGCTCAGGGCGGCTAACAACAATAAAATAATACAGTAATTAAATAATTATGTTTCTATCCCTCCTTTTCTCCAAGGAGTTTAAGGTGGTGTACCTCCCCCTTTTATCTTCACAGCAACCCTGTGAGGCAGGCTAGGCTGAGAAGGTAGTCTTTGCAGGTACCCTGGTGTCCACGGGCGCTGGGTTGGCAACCCCTGCTCTAACCAATATGCCATACCTGAAATATAAGGAATGATATTTGTTCTTGAGGCTTGTAGAGCACAAAGAGATAACGCTGAAGAGGCTCCTTTCAGCTACCTATGGAGATAGGAAGTACCTTCTCAGTAACACGACTCTACTCTGACTTTTTTCCGGACGGACAGGAACGGATTGTGGAAAGAAGCTGGGTTTTGGGTAGCTGCTAGGAGGCTGGAAAAGTGTGTCTCTGGCATAGATTTTGCAAAAGCTCGTCCAACACGCCAGTCTTTCATTCTTCGTTTTTTCTAGGGACAAACTGCAGGCGGCACTAAGCCAAGAGGAGCAAGACCTGGCCACTTCTCGCAAGATCGTCTCCAACTATGAGACACTGGGCCCAGAATTCGAAGAACTGGTGAAGGAATATGCCCGGCTGCAAGCCATCATTGAAAACAGGCGCTGGGCCCTGAGAGAATTCAGCAAAGACTGAGGCCTTGTTTGGGCACGGACTGGTTGAATATTGCTCCGTTTAGTGTGTAACGACTGTTTTGTACAATAAAGTACGGAGGAAAGGCTGGCTGGCTTCCCATGTCTTTGTTAAAAGGTAAAGGGACCCCTGACCGTTAGGTCCAGTCGTGGCCGACTCTGGGGTTGCGGCGCTCATCTCGCTTTATTGGCTGAGGGAGCCGGCGTACAGCTTCCGGGTCACGTGGCCAGCATGACTAAGCCGCTTCTGGCGAACCAGAGCAGCGCACGGAAACGCTGTTTACCTTCCCACCGGAGCGGTACCTATTTATCTACTTGTACTTTGATGTGCTTCCGAACCGCTAGGTGGGCAGGAGCAGGGACCGAGCAATGGGAGCTCACCCCGTCATGGGGATTATGTCTTTGTTGCTTTCCCTCTAATGGATAGGTCACCTGGGTCCTGCTTTTCTCCCCTGCCCTGTGAACAGACTGCTGGATTTCTCGTGGTATCCATTTCGAGTTCACTAAAACCTTAGCATTTCCCAGAAGAAAAACTTGCACTTACGTCCTCCATAATGACCAGATTTGCGCATTGTGTTGGTGAAGTCGGCAAACCTTTTGTTAGTTAGAGCAAATGAATCGCACCGGCAGTTGCTGTGGTTGCCGTTGTGGCTTTTCCTGGGTTGCTCTTTATCCAAAAGCAAAAAATAAACCCTGCAATCGTTTGTCCCCGTGTTTTCTTACTTGGTGAAATGTGCAGATAAGTGGAAGGATGGCTTTTGTGGCTTGGCATATTGACCAGCTTCCAAGCTCCATCTGCAGCGCCTCCTGCTGGAGAATGAACCCAGAACATGGTATTAGCAGCCAGGGTCCGAAAGAGAGCCTTAAACATCTCCAGATACTGTACCCAAAATAAATTGTTCTGCTGCTGTTTGGACTGCAATTTTCAGCTGCTTTGGGAGCCAGTTGGTTTCAAAGGCACGTATAAATATAATATTCAACTGAATTATGAATACAATACATGAATATCTATCTATCTATCTGCTTCCAGACCTGTGGATAGTCAGTTTTCCTGATATATTTTGTGTTACTAAACAGCTATACAGTGCAACACAGAAATTAAAAACACAGAAATTAAAAAACGCAGAAATTAAAAATAGACAGCTGTTGGTAAAAAGGGATTTAAAAATAAGACTCCTGCAGTATTTTTCCGTATATCATAGACAACTTCAATTAATTAACTTTGTAATGGTTGCTATTTGTTGCTTGATGTTTTTTAAAGCGTTATTGCTTTTAAAAGAGGCTAACTTTGATGCATAAAAAAATACCTCTTGAAGGCGAGAAGAAGGGATGCCTTTTCAGCAATGATGTGCTCAGCTACTGCATTATTTAGGAAAAACAAATAAGGGCGTTCTGCCAGCAGCCCATATTTAACTGCATTAAAGAAAACCAGCTTTCTATCTTGTTCCCAGTAGCTAAAGGGTTTCTTAAGTTTGCAAGCAAATATTCATCGCTTGGGAATTTAAAATGCAAGTATGATGTTGGAAGGAAATATTCAATTGTTTAAGCCCAGTGTGAAAAATTAGGACTTTCTCTGCTGTATTTAAATATTGCTCAAATCTAAGGGGTTCATATGAAAATATTTATTTATAATTTGTGGGCAAAGCTTTCTGCCACGTTAGGGCAGGCTTATTTTTATGCGGATTCCCCCTGCAGTATGAGGCGGAGGCTAGATGTAAAATAACGCCAATGCCTAAATGGCAATAATATTACCTAGTTAAAATTTTCAAATTCTAAACTGGTGTCTTTTTTGGGTGGTGGGGGCAAAATTACGCCCTTTCCGAGCCAGCCAGGAGTCGAACCTAGAATCTTCTGATCCGTAGTCAGACGCGTTATCCATTGCGCCACTGGCCCTTGGACGTTCTGTGAGCTTCACAGCGCCTTCCCTATAGAGCACGCTACGCCGGGCGAGCGCGGCGAACAACTGAAAACCTGTGCCGCGATGCATGACGGGAACTGCAGTCCGCAGACGAGCGGAGAGCAAGGCGTGCTGATCTTAACATCAGTGGAACATAAAAGACCACAAGCGCCTCTCCACCCAAGAGCATGATGGGAAACTGATTTCTTTCCCCCGAAGCCTCATTGAGCTAGAAAGCTATTTCCCCGCCCCCGGCCTGGAGTCTAATTGGCTCCTCCTCTCAGTCCTGCCCCGGAAAGGCCTCCTGCGATTGGCTGGACCTTTTATTATTTCCGCCCCCCCTCCGAGGGCGTCCGCTGATTGGCCAGGATGACGAAGTGGGCGCGGCTGCCGGGCTCCCGGCTCCTTGTGTGGCGGGCGATGGCGGCGAGCGCAGCGGCGGCGATGGCGGCGGCAGCGGCGTCCGCGGTGGGGCCGGGGGCGGCGGCGGCGCGCGTCTCCTGCGGGAGGGACTTGAGCTGCGTCCCGGAAGTGGCGGGCACCCTGGGAGCGGTCGCCAGGCAGGGGTGAGAGGGACCACGTGGTCCTCTGCTGACCCTTGACCCCTCCCTTAAGCGTGCCATGGTGACCCCTGACCTCTACCTGCGGGTCACCTGGGACCATCCTGGGCTGAGGGCTGGTTGGGTTTGCTTTGATTTATTTTTTTTAATGCCTTCCCATTTACTCAGGATCCCTGGGGTGACCTCTGACCCCAGGGGAGGTCATGCCACCTGACCCTTGACCTCAGAGAATGCAAAGGTGCTGCCTCTGTGTGGCTTCAACAGCTTCCCAGCAGGCAGAGACTCCCCTACCATAGAAGATCGTAGAATGGTAGAGTTGGAAGAGGTCCTCCAAGAGTCATCTAGTCCAACCCCCTGCAACACAGGAATCTCAGCTAAAGCATCCATGACAATGGCCACCCAGCCTCCAGTGAAGGAAAGTCCACTACCACCCGAGGGAGACCGTTCCACTTTTGAACAGAAAGATGGGGATCATTGCATCCGCTTCATAGATCAGGACAATGGAACCTTTGGCATTCCTGATCTTGCTGGCCTACAGCTTTTGTAACCCTGTCAAGGGGTTGGCCACCATGGCTGGGGCTGACACAACTGGAGTCTATAACAGCATCTGGAGGGCCACCGGCTCCCCAGCTCTGACGTAGAGGAACCTTCCCCTAGGGCAGCCTTTCTCAACCTGTGGGTCCCCAGATGTTGAACTACAACTCCCATCACCCCTAGCTAGCAAGACCAGAGCTCAGGGATGATGGGAGTTGTAGTCCAACAACATCTGGGGGACCCACAGGTTGAGAACCACTGCCCTAGGGTGTGGTGTCAACTCTGCTTGATTTCTGCCACTAAGTTCACTGATGAGTGAAGCAGGTGGCACAGTGGGTCAGTCTGGCTGTTTGAGCCCACCCAGGGATGGCTGTGGGCAGGATTCTTGCAGTGCAGGGAGTTGGACCGGATGACCCTTAGGGTCCTTCCAACTCTATCATTCATTGAGGAAACACTTAAACTGTGAGTTTCCGCACCCTCAGCCTCGCTTGGGAAGTAGCTTGCAACCACCTAGCCAACCATGAACTTTGAAATCATCTGGGTGAATTGCTGTGTTTAGACACTACATTCTAGCTTTGTAGTTACATCCTTTGCCATATATATTTTGTAGGTCTAAAAATTTAGATTCAGTCTTTGTACTGTATATTGTAAGATTTCTTCTCAGTCAAATTCCTGCGGTCACGAACCTGCAGAGCTATAGGTGAAACCTGGCTATTAATGTGACCATTGTTAGTGGCATATTGATGGCCTTGGAGGAGAAAAGAAATTAACTTTTCCAACAAGTGAGCGTTTCCCCCAGTTCTTGCTCAAGCTTCAATTCTGTCTCAAGGGATTCTATAGAAAAAACTCAACAATTCACGGGAGACAGTGTTGATTATCACCACTATAAAGATAACATCATCCCCAAAAAGAAAAGAAATGGGGAAGGGATGTTGGTATAAGCTGTACAACCGTATTAAAATTTTAATCCACTTGTTAATCATTTTAATCCATTAATTAATAAACTTAGAAAAACTACAGGCAGCTTATCTTTTTTTTTTAAGCATTTGCTATCCCATCTTTCAATTAGTAGAGATGCTGAAGGTGCTTATGTTTTGATTGGCAGGTTAAAACAACAACAAAAAACCATGAAATAATCAGCGATTAAAGAGAGAAGAGGCAGTAGGTAGCACGTGAACTAACATTATCAGGGAGGTTAAATTTAATTGCCTGGTTGGCCAAGTGGGAAGGAAATGGTCTTGCACAACAATTGAAGGCCAACAGAATGAGTGGATCTGCACTATACTTTAAAGCTATATCATGCGAGTTCAAACAGACATAGCTTCCTCCAGAGGTCCCTGGGAAAAAGGATTGATTTATTAAAGCACTCAGAGAATTGTAGCTCTTTGAGGGGAATAGGGAACCCCTGACGATTCTCAGCACCCTTTGCAAACTGTGGCATGATACTGTTTTAAATGTATAGAAAATATGGGGTCTGTTTGTTAAGATGCAACTCCCTTGTCAAACTCCAGAAACATCCACAGAGAAGGTTCTTTTCTGCATCCCAACCGTACACATCTCAGGTGCTGGTGGGATGCAGTGTTGTCATTTTAACTCGCAGTACCAGGATCTTAACTTCTCAATTTCCTCTCTCCTCACTCTGTAGGTTTGATTTCCTTTGCATGCCCATTTTCCACCCTCGCTACAAGAGGGAGTTTTTCCAGGAGCCAGCTAAAAACCGACCGGGACCCCAGACACGCTCTGACCTCTTGCTCTCGGGGAGAGGTGAGAACTTGGGAGCCCAGATTGCTGCTGTTGCTTTCTCTGTCCATTAAAGACTGGGCGGGAAGTAATGAATTTATTTACTTGTCAAAATATAGTGATATTCTCAAGGGCTTGGTATAGGGAAGGCCCTTTGGTTTATTTTTTATTTATTTAACTCTCTTTCTCTCTAGATATATATATATCTCACTTACTTTACCTCTATGCAGTTTACCAGAAACAAAGTTTAAAAGAAAGGAACAAAATCACAATAAAAAGTACAGTCATACCTTGGAAGACAAACGGAATCTGTTCCAGAAGTCCATTCGACTTCTAAAACATTCGGAAACCAAAGTGCGGCTTCTGATTGGCTGCAGGAAGCTCCTGCAGCCAATCGGAAGCCACCTTCAGGTTCCAAAGAACTCACTTCCAGGTTTGTGGCGTTTGGGAGCCAAAACATTCAACTTGCAAGGCGTTCGGGATCCAAGGTACGACTGTATGCCCATCTCTATATCCTTAACCAGTGATTGCCAGTTCAGACAAATGTTTTCCACTACAAATGCTGGGAGGTCTGGATTTGGATAAAAATTTGGGGAGGGGAGATAGTTCGAGGTCACTGAGTACTTGTTACTGTGTGACCCATTGAGTAGTACAAGTTTTTTTTTAATGAAAAAAAGCTTTCATTTGGTTTTAAAGGGCAAGCTGCATTCTCATTGTGGCTATTGGCTCTGAACAAGCTGTCTGTCTCTCCCCAAATGAATGGTCACATTCTCCTTGACATCCTGCTTCCTTGCAGACTGGAACACCCTGATTGTGGGCAAACTGTCCCCGTGGATCCGGGCAGACTCCAATGTGGAAAAAGTTCGCAGGAATTCTGAGGCGGTGAGTGAGCTTGGCAACGAAGGGTTGGGAGGTGTTTCTAGAATGGTCTACAAAGGTTTGCGTGCAGTGCTTGGGAGAGGGGGAAACTGTCCACCAAGACTTTAAAAACTACCTTGCCATGTTAGACTCAAAACTCCGTCTTGGCCACCATTTCAGAAGTGACCAGCCAGATCATAAGCAGGGGATGCTGATTTGTCTATTAAAATCTGTGTAAATTCAATTTATTGTGCTGAATAAACATTTCAACAGAGATGATGTTCTGTGTGTTCCTGGCATGTGGAAAGTGGAGGTATCTGGCATGGGAATGCCTGGTCCTAACTATCCTAACTAATATCGTCTGAAATATAAATTAGTATGTGCTTCCTTTTTTTGACCAGGTACTTGTAACTGGTCAATAGCTTAAGGACCGCCTCTCCCCATACAAACCGACTCAACCCTTCACTTGTCATCTGAGGTCCTTCGCTACATCCTCACCCTCCCAGAGAGGTTCAGAGGGTGGCAGCAACAGAACAGGCCTTTTCTGTGGTGGTTCCCCAATTGTGGAACGCTCTCTCTAGAGAGGCTCGCCTGGTGCCATTGGTACATTAGGCGCCAGGCAAAAACTTTCCTCTATACTCAGGCCTATGGCTATTAAATAATCTATGACCTGTAAAATTGTGGGACAGAAGATGGTGATTATTTGATTATTAGGCTGTACATTTGTATGCTTTTTAACTGTGTTTTTATTATGTTTTTGTCACTGATGTTCTGTAATGTGTTTATAATATTGTATGCCACCCTGGCATCATTTGATAAAGGGTGGCATATAAATTGAATTAATAATAATAATGTCAATGGCTGTCATGACATCTGTGGCACTGAATTCCATAAATTAAATGTGCATTGCATAAAGGGACAGAGCTTTGGTCGTTCTAGCTCAGCATCAGCCACTCTGATTGGTGGAAACTCTCCAAGGTCTCCTTCCAGATCTGCTACCTGATATTTTTTTAGCTAGAGATTCCGACGATTGAATCTCTAGTCTTCTACATGCAAAGCAGGCCCTGAGCCACTAAGCCAGGAGTAGCCAATATGGTACACTCTAGACCAGGGGTACACAACCTGCTCTACCTTCCAGATGTTTCTGGACTACAACTCCCATCAGCCCCAGCCAGCATAGCCAGTGATGAGGGATGATGGGAGTTGCAGTCCAGAAACATCTGGAGGGCCTCAGGTTGTGCATCCCTGTTCTAAGATGCTGTTGGACTTCAACTATCATCATACCCAGCATGTGTGGTGTGGCCAATGGTCAGAGATGATGGGAGTTGTAGTCCAACAAAATCTGGAGGGCGCCATCTTAGCTGCTGGCCATTTCCAATAATTCCTCCTTTTGTTTTGCCCTGAACCTCTTGTTTGCTTGTTTCCTTGTATCGCTTGGAGTTCTTGTGGAGGGAAAATGAGGTTTCCTTTCTTTTATTGCATTGCCCTTTCAAAAAGGAAACACCAGCCATTCTAAACCTTCCTCCAGTTTTGCTGTACAGTATATCTTTTCAAGTTTGATTTTGGCAATAATTTTACATGCTATTCTATGCTTTCTCTGTCCTCCGCAGGCCATGTTACAGGAGCTGAATTTTGGGGCGTACTTGGGACTCCCAGCGTTCCTGCTGCCTCTGAAGCAGGCAGACAACCCCAACTTGGCCCGCGTTCTGTGTAACCACATCAATACTGGGCATCACACTTCCATGGTAAGGGCATCAAATACTTCACCCCCTGCCATTAGATCCACAGTACACCTGCAAAAACCTCACCTGCATCCCTCTGACATGCCACTTGTTTGTTGGTACAAATGAAAAAATAAATGCCATTCAAAGCAATGCAATGAAACACAATACTACAACAACAGCATTTCTATGCCGCCTATCTGGCTAGGTTGTCCCAACCACTCTGGCTGGCTTCCAACAAAACATTAAAAACACAATAAAACATCAAACACTGAAATTTTCCCTATATAGGGCTGCCTTCAGGTGTCTTCTAAAAGTCAGTTTCCAAAACGAAAACCCTAATTTACCTTTCATCGGAATTTATCTTTCATCAGAAGGTGACGGAGGTTTCTATGCAGAGGTTGGGTGGACATCCACCAGGGATTCTTTCTCTGTGATTCCTGCTTTGCCGGGGGTGGGTTGGGCTAGATGACCCCTGGGGGTTCATTCCATCCCTACGATTCTCTGATTTTGTCAATATACTCAGGCCATTGTTGAAGACAAGGACCAACCAACACTTTCCTTCCTGCTTCATTCATGTGATCATTTCCCCCCTCCCTTTCCCCCTCCCCCAAATTTAGTTCTGGATGCGGGTCCCACTGCTGGCCCCTGAGGACTTGCGGGATGACGTTATCGAGAACGAGGCAGTGCAGGAGATAGAGGACGAGTCCGCAGGCGAGGAGAAGACCTGGCAGTGGTGAGTGAGGAATTGGCTGGCAGCAGGAACCTGGGTGGAAACTGGGAAGGCAGAGTCAGTTTGCTACTGAATAAGAACAGAGTGCAAGTCACACTTTTAAAGCTGAGGTTTTGTGTGTTTTATTTTCATTTTAACCGCCCTGAGATCTGTGGATGAAGGGCGGTATACAAATTTATTTTTTTAAAAAAAAACAATTAATCTCTTCTTATGAAACCTCTTGAAATGACTTGGCAATAAATACATAATTTCATTTATGAAAACAGTTGGGACAATCATATACATAAATAAACCTGTATACAAACAATTGCAAAGAGGCCCTTTTTCACCTGGATGCAGCCCAGTACTTAAGGCAGAAGTGAGATGGTTTCCATAACCCCATATTCATTTATCCCAAACTGGGCAAGAAGTGAATCGAGGGCTCTTGACCTTGCTAGAGGTTATTGTCTCTCTTTAAAAGCAGGGGCAGAATCCAGATTCATTCTTGGAACTCTTGTTACGCTGCTGAAGAACTAGATACTGTGTTCTTTTTTTAAAAAAGGTTTTAATCCTTCAATACCAGCTGTTTCAATTCGTGTGGCCATTTGTGGCAAAGTGTGGCTGCCCTTTTGGCTCGCCTCTCCCAAGACTCAACACCTGAGTCTTCTGACTCACCTCCTGAACACATCAGTCGTTCCACTAGATGCGTAAGCAAGTCCTGAGGGAGAAAGAGAGGAAGGAAGGGAGGGGAAGAGGACAATGCAGGTCAGAGGAAGAGACAGGGGATGCCAGCCTTCTCATGGGGCCACATGAGTTTCTTGTTTCTCCAGGTGGCACAATTTCCGGACGCTGTGTGACTACAACAAGCGTGTTGCCGTGGGTGAGTGCTGCTGGGCCGAGACGGGGGGCACCCCCAGAGGCTGAGGGAGGGAGGCTTGCACCCCATGGCACCCTCAAGGTGCAGAGACTGGCGCCCCTTCTCTTCCTTTGACACCTTTTTGTGCCTTCTCCTCAGCCCTGGAGGTGGGCCCCGACCTGCCGTCCAACCACGTCATTGACCGCTGGCTGGGGGAGCCAATCAAAGCGGCCATACTGCCCACCAGCATCTTCCTGACCAATAAGAAAGGCTTCCCTGTCCTCTCCAAGATGCATCAGCGCCTGGTCTTCCGCCTGCTGAAGGTCAGCTTCCCCCTTTTCTGCCTTGAGAACAGGATGCTGAGCTGGATCGGCCATTGGCCGGATCCAGCAGCCTCCTCTCACGTTCTTACCTGCTTCTTTCCATCACTGGAACCCTGAGTTTATCGCCTGTGTGAAGGGTTACCTGTCTAAATTCTTCTCTACCTTTCCCAGAACAACTCTGGCTGTTGGAAAGAGCACGACGCCATCCTCTCTAGGGCGCCATTTTCTGCAACAAAGCCATTTTGGGAGAGAGCCTTCCTTTTTGCGAGGGCATGCAAGGAATAAAAGGGGGGGGCGGAATTAGCAGTAGAGAATTCTGAGCGACGGCCCCACGTGATTTTGCTAAATTTAATCCCCCTGAAGAGAAAACGTTAGCTCTACGTGTGAAAAGATGTATGACTAGAACAGGTGCCTGGCAGGTAACTCCTGAGGGACTTGCAGTCTGTGAGGTTGAAGCAGGCATCTGCTGGGAGATCTAGCTAAGCCAAAATAACCTGTGGTTGAAATAATCTTATATTATTTGCCTGCTTGTTCCTGTCTCCATCCCTCGCCTTCCCCTGTTTCTCTGGGTCTGTTTTTAGATCTGGGGTGCGAACATCCAGCATGTGGGCCTAATCCAGGCCTCCCTGCTCCACGTTAGACGTAATGTCAGATGCGGGGCTGGTAAAAGCTGAGCTCGAGTGATTTGCAGAGCCTATTGTATGGCACTTCCCAAGAGTCCGGTGGTTGCCAGGCATTTGCGAAGTGCTGCGCACGGGACTTTGACAGGTGTCAGTCAACTATCAAATGATTGATAGGCAGGCTTTGCAAAGGGGAGGTGAGGAACTGGCTTGCCAGGCCGGGAAGGTTCCCCGAAGCGTCATGCACACAATTAACGCTAACAATAATTTGCAGAGCGATGGGTCACCAGGGTGGATGAGCGGATATTTTAGTGTGAGCCGGGACGGTGTAGGGGTTAGACTGTTGGACTAAGATACGGGAGACCAAGGTTCAAATCTCCACTCGGCTATGAAGCTGGCTAGGTGACCTTGGGTCTGTCACTGTCAGCCTGACCTACTTCGGAGGGTTGTTGTGAGGATAAAGGAGGGAGGCAGAGAACCCTGTACGCCACTTTGAGCTCCTTGGGGAAAGGCTGGATGTAAAGAAATAAACTTGGCCCTTCCACTCCCTTCCCCCAGCTTGAGGTGCAGTTCATCATCACAGGCTCCCACCACCATCCGGAAAAGGAGTTCTGCTCCTACCTGCAGTACCTGGAGTACCTGAGCCAGAACCGCCCTCCTCCTTCTGCCTATGAGCTCTTTGCAAAGGGCTATGAAGACTATCTCCAGTCCCCGCTGCAGGTGAGTCTCCTGGCTTCAAGGTCCTCTCCAGCTCTCAATACGCGAGATGCTCCCTCTTGGCCTTCATTGTCCACCTCTGAAAACTGACCACTTTGGATGTGCGAGAAGCATCAGATAAAAGATGTTGCAAAGAGGACTGTTGTGTGTTTTGGCTGAATCCCACCACCCTGGTGAGAAACCCACACTGAGGAAGTCTGCACATATTTTGCTTTGGCGTAACTTGCTTGGCTACGGTTTCCCGAGCGCCTACTCTCCTGGCTGGTCAGTGCCCTTCCCAAATTGCTCTGGGGGTGGGGGCATGACAGGGAGCAGGTGAGACTGCCTCCCCTCCCCCGGCCTATAGAGGCAAAGGGGCCCTCCCTGTTGGGCTGTCCTGTGCCAACGCCTCCTTTTGCACTTGCCTCTTCTTCCTCATCTGACTTCCACTGCAACCAGGATTGTTGCCCAACAACAGCCAGGTTGTTGTTGGACTAAAATAGTCTTATCTATCTCTGCATGCTTTAGGATGCTAATAAATTGTGATGGTGATGCTTTAGTTAAGATTCCTGCATTGCAGGGGTTGGACTAGAATTCCCTCGGGGTCCCTTGCAGCTCTGTGATCTTCCCATTTGACCTCTGTAGTGTGTTACTTTGGTGTGTCTTTTCCATCCACCCATTTCCTTACCCGCAATAGTGGAAGTCCTGCTCCTTAACAAACACCCAGCCCCTTTGTTTGCTGTGTTGCCCACACTGGGTGCGAAGCCTTTTTCCTTGTGGTGCTTTTCCCCCGCGCAGCCCCTGATGGACAACCTGGAATCCCAGACCTATGAGGTGTTTGAGAAGGACCCTATCAAGTACTCCCAGTACCAACAGGTTGGTGTGTGGTGGAGAAGAGGTGTGGGGCTTGCTGAGAGGGAGGTTGGAGCTATGAGAGAGAGCCAAGAAGTGGGGAGGGAAAGGGTGGGGGGAGGGGTATGTGGGGAGGAGCACAGGCCAAATATTTGTGCTTGGATGGAACACAGAAGCTGGTTGGAGCACTGAAGGGCCAACATGTTGTGGGAAGGAGGGAAGACTAGAGGGAAGGGTTGCTAATGGGCCTTCCTGGTGTTGTTGGACTACAACTCCCATCAGCCCCAGCTGATGGCAAATAGTCAGGGGTGATGGGAGTTGTAGTCCAGCAGTGCCTGAAGGACACCACATTTGGTCTAGAGAGAGGAGGCCTCACAAGGAACGTGTTTTGTGAAGGGGAGATTGGAGTGGGAACATTATCAGCTAGTTCTCGATGGCGGGGAGAGGAAGTGGCTTTTACAGACGCACTCCAACCCATTATTCTCACCCTGTTAGGCGATATACAAGTGCCTCCTAGACCGTGTGCCTGATGAGGAGAAAGAAACTAACGTTCAGTGAGTAAGAATCCCAACGATGAGCCGGGTTGGCCTCATTTGACCGCCTTTGCGGAGGATGCTGGGAAATGGGAGGATGTGGGAGGCACCCTTTGGCACTTTTTAGCCAGCCATTTATTGCCGCATTATATTTGTTTATAAAAACATTTCTATATCAGTATGTCCATATATATATATATATATATATATATATATATATATATATATATGTATGTGTGTGTGTGTGTGTGTGTATATATATATGTGTGTGTGTGTGTGTGTATATATACACACACATACACACACACACACACACACACACGTCAAAGCTGTTTACAGCAATAAAATCATCATTTTTATTTGTATGCCGCCTTTCCACAGTTAAAAAAACAATGCTCAAGGCGGCTTACAGCATAACAAAATTTACATAATTACAAAAGCCGTAAACAATAAATAAATCACATCAAAAAAATACACAACCAAATGGGAAACAATTTCCACATAAATCAAAATCTAAAACTAAGAATTTTAAGCAATACAAAACATATAAAAACATATAAATACATATAAAAACATATAACCGTACAATAAAAACATATTAAAAGGTTAAAAACAAACATCGGTTAACCATTGTGGAAGGACGTATTTCCAACTGCCTGATGGAATAGAAAAGTTTTCAGCAGGGTCAGTAGTAGATGAGCGATCAGGGAAGCTTATACCATTTCAGTTCTGTTCAGCTTGTGGTGCCACCTTAGTGGGGATGAAACTCCTGTTTGGCACCACCTGCCCCATTTTCCTTTCATATAAGTGGATTATAAGTTGAAAAGGGCCCTCTCCCTGTTTCTTCTTACTCGGCTTGAACTCCCAGATCCTGCGATCTGCACAGTGTCTTTCAAGCCGCCCCCCACCCGCAGGAGCAACAAATTTACTGCCGGCTCTTCCAAGAAAGCTTGACATCAAAACTACCACCGGGTGCACCCAGAGAAACACACCGTTTGATGAAGCTTTCTCCTTTTTTGTCTCTGTCTTGCCCTGAGCGCAGGCTCCAGCAGTTTCTTGTAGCACATTAAAAATAAATAAAGAGGAATGAACAGTTCGGAAGCAGGGTTTCTTGTTTTTAAGAGAAATTGGCACTCCTTCACTTTTAACTCTTCTCTCGCTGAGAAGACTGTGTTCGGGAGCGCTAGGCCTGTTTCCTGCGCACACTTAAATTGGGAGCGAACACCATTGAACCCTGCAGGACCACTCCTGAGGAGTAAAGGTCAAAAATCCAACTGCGTGTGTTGGTTAAAATGAAGTAGCCCAACTTGTGTTTGAACGTGGCCTGGCGGGAATTGGCGTACTTCCTTCAGAAATGGAGCACGGATAATGGCCTTCCCTCACAAGACGTATGTGGGCCTTGAGTTTATTGTGCTTTTGGGGTCTGCGTCAACGGCTCTTTCCAGCTGGTCAGCCATCTTGCCCCCATCTGGAGAATAAGCTGCTTAGTTGCCTGTTATTTTAGCACCCCTCCACAGAGCCTAGGACTTGCCGATTAGAAGGTCGGCGGTTCGAATCCCCACGACGGGGTGAGCTCCTGTTGTTCGGTCCCAGCTCCTGCCAACCTAGCAGTTCGAAAACACGTCAAAGTGCAAGTAGACAACTAGGTACCACTCCGGCGGGAAGGTAAATGGCGTTTCCATGCGCTGCTCTGGTTCACCAGAAGTGGCATAGTCATGCTGGCCACATGACCCGGAAGCTGTCTGCGGACAAACACCAGCTCCCTTGGCCAATAAAGCGAGATGAGCGCTGCAACCCCAGAGTCGGCCACAACTGGACCTAATGGTCAGGGGTCCCTTTACCTTTTCAGCGTCTTCCTCCTTTTTCCCTTCTCTCCTTCCCCATCTGCTCAGGGTGGTGATGGTGCTTGGAGCAGGACGGGGGCCCCTTGTGAATGCTTCCCTCCGCGCTGCGCGACAGGCCGACAGACACATCAAGATTTACGCTGTGGAGAAAAACCCCAATGCTGTGGTGACGTAAGTACTTTAGCCCTTTTCCCCCCTGGGTGGAAATGGAAAAGAAACGTTTTGTGGCCACTCTTCTGTGAGGAGAGCAGGTGAAACCCACACAGGCCCCCGTACTGGCTGTGAGGAAAAGGAAACTGGAAAACTGCAGGATTTTGGAAGGTTTACAGGACCTTCCTGCTCTTCATCCTGGACAAACTAACAAATTGAAAGATTTTTTTTTTTTAACAATAATTGGTGGTAATGATAACTTGAAGGTATAAGATTGCATCAGTAAGTCCCCCGCAGGTCATTGCATCTTATTGCCTCAGGAAAATGCCCCAAAACAGGAACTGAGATGGGAGATAATGCAGGAAACCGCAATCTAGAATGTTTTGCTGTCTGCAGATTAACAGATAGTGCAAATTTTGCTCTCTGGCACCCCCCCCCCTTCTTTGTTGTTGTTTCTTAACTGGGGAAGAGAAAATGCCTTCTGAACTAGGGAGGGCTTGGGTTTCCTCTCTGTCCCCCTTCCCTTTGTATTACATGTTAGTTTAAAATGGAAGCTTCTAGGCAGATACCTTGTACATTGGTTTGTATTCTTTGGGCAGGTTCCTAATTAATCAATAGATTTTAGCAGGCTGCTGAAATATAATTACAGGCACATTTGCACTCCCCGTTACTAAATATAACAGCAATAATACTATTACCTCATTGCGGCATGAGGTGTGAAAAGGCTTTGTTCCTTCTTAGAGGCCTCACCCAACCCTGTCGTATTCCCTATATAAGCTGCAGGTGGGAGACCTGATGACACACTCGTTTTTTCCTTACTGGTGAGGAGGCTTCATACTGTGAGTCAAGTGGGGAGTTTAGTTCACAGTGCCCCCAGGGAAATGGCATTGTCCTAGCCAGGTTTGGGGAACCTGAGGTCCTCTGGCTGTTGCTGGACTACAACTCCCATGAGCCCTAGCAAGTATGCCTGATCGCAGTTGTAGTACAGCAACAGCAAAGGCTCCCCCACAACTAGTCCACACTGTATAGATGTATTACTGGGAAACAGCAAAAGTTTGCTTTTCCTGTGACTCTCCTTCTCAGCCTTGTGCGAACGGGGCGGTTAACTTGAATGGCTTTCAAAGAGGATTAGAGAAATTCACGGAGGATTAGGCTATTGATGGCTACTAACCCTTATAGTAAGGCTCTCCTTCCACTGCTGAGATTACCAGTTACTAGAAACTGCAGTGCTCATTGCAATGAGGCCGAGGATACATTCTTCCATATGTGGTGGACCTGTAAAAGAGTATTGGGAAATAATTTATAATGAGTTGGAAAAAAATGTTTTAGAGCACTTTTCCAAAAAAAAAAAACAGAGTCCTTTTTGTTGGGGATAATTCAGATGGAAATTCCCAGGTGTCGAAAAAGGTTATTTATGTATGCCACTAGAGTGGCCCGTGTTCTCTTAGCCCAAAAATGGAAAGCGAGCGATGTCCCAACCAAAGAAGAATGGCAACTTAAAACTGATGGAATATGCGCTGCTTGCGGATCTAACTTATAGAATAAGAGAACAAGAAGAACATTCGTTCTTCGTAAAGATTTTAAAATGTTTTTTGAATATATGGAGGGAAATTGTGTGCACTTGAAAACACTGGCAGCATAAAGATAAATTCAACAGTGTAAGTAAGTTTTGATGGATGTAATAATGGAATACTGAACGGTTTAGTTTATATAACATATGCATGGAAAGAGGAGAAGGGAAGTCATTGATATCTTAAGGTTGTTTAAATGTGCATTCTAAATTGTAAAACAAAATTTAATAAAAAAAACCTGCAGTGCTGTTATGCTCCAGTTTGCAGGCTTCTCCAAGGTGTCTTGTTGGCCACTGTGAGAGGATAATACTGGACCAGACGGGCCTGTAACTTGATCCAGCAGGGCTTCCTCTGTATTCTTACACACAGATTATAAAACCCCTCGTTTTGCGTTGTGGCAATAAGGGGGAAGGTGGTGGAGCTGTGGCGTCGCCAGAACAAAGAGCCAGGGAAGGAAAAAGCTGGGAACAGTTACTCATTCCAGCCTCCCTTTGAGTGGGGTTGAGGGGTCCACATGCCCATGCCTTGAGTCTCCCTGATGTCCTTGTGGGATTGAAATGTCGGGATAACCTGCTCTGCACACCAAGGTGTTTTATGACCCTCCTAAGGAGCCTCATAAGAAGAGCCCAGCTGAATTGGGCCTATCTAGTTCAGCATCCTGTTCTCACAGTGACCAACCAGATTCCTCTTCTGGGAGACCTACAAGCTGGACCTACCTGAGGGCAACAGCAGCTGAGGGTGAAACTGTGCCAGTTTGAGGTCCTTGACCTCTGCCTTCCCTTCCTGCAGGCTGGAGAGCTGGCAGTACGAGGAATGGGGTTCCCAGGTGACGGTGGTCTCCTGCGACATGCGTGAGTGGGAAGCCCCCGAGAAGGCTGACCTCATGGTGTCGGAGTTGCTGGGGTCCTTTGCTGACAACGAGCTGTCCCCAGAGTGCCTGGATGGGGCAGAGCACTGTCTGAAAGGTGAGTGGGGTACAGTAAAGGGCAGCCCACGGACAGGGAGAGTATAATTTGGGGGGGTTGTTTTGAGTGGGGAGGGAGCACTGCTTTGAGCATCTAGCAGCTAAGTAGGTTGGGGCTACCAGCCAATTCCAAACACCTGATGCCTTTTCCATTCTCTCCATACACAGAAGGAGGGGTGAGCATCCCGGGCGACTACACCTCCTTCCTGGGCCCAATCTCATCCTCAAAGCTCTACAACGAAGTGCGTGTCTGTCGCGAGAAAGACCGCGACCCTGAGGTGAGACTTTCTCCATGCCCCGCGATTTGCAGTTCTGCAGCTGCTGCATGCATAAAAGAAATAAAAACTGGTGTATGTTGAAAAAGCAGGATTCTGTGATCTCTGTGAATAACACAGGCAGAAAATGGCAGTTTTCCTAACCACCAGTAATGCATGAAAACATTGGGTCACGGTTAAAAAGAAATACCCCTTTATTGTTTCAATACCACACACACACACACAAATGTATTTGGAAGGATATGAGACCAGACAGCTAAATTCAGCTAAGACAACAGTCTTGTAGCACCTGGAAGATGGGAATGTATGTTACGGCCATAAGCTTTCGTGAAATGGACTCTTATCCGGAAAAGCTTATGTCAGTATTGAACTTGCAGCTCCCATCAGCCCAAACCTGCATAGCCAACAACCAGGAATGATGGGACTTGTGGTTCAACAACATCTGGACTGCACAGTGTTCGTTACTGATGGCTTTTAGGGCATAATAAATGTGCTAGTTTTCCAGTTGCTACAAGATGGCTCTCATATCACCTCTCAGACTCTTCTTTTGCAGGCTAAACACACCCAGCTCTCTCAACGTTTCCCCATAAGGATTGGCTTCTAGCCTAAATGTAATCAGAGGCGAAGAGCTTGTTACAGTAAGGATTAGACACTTGTTGTTAAAGATTCGTAAAAGAATCAATGTTAAGAGCACGGGGAATGACATGGTCCATAGGGACAGGAGAGATTAGTGACATGAACTGAGCTGTTTTGAACTTGTCAGTTCAAGTTCCACGAAGCCAGCAGACGAAGGAAGACAGTATTCTTTTGAAGAAGGCCTAACACAGTTTTTGTACAACTGTCTCACTCCCCACCATCCCAAATAATAGGAGGAAATAATTGCAAACCTTTTAACATGGCTCTGTCAAGTACGACAAGCAGTCGGCGCCTATGTATGCAAGGTGAATTTTAGAACGGTGTCCTAACAGTGTTTTGTCCTGTTCCTGTCTTTCACGTCCCCAGGCTCAGTTTGAAATGCCTTACGTTGTCCGGCTTCACAACTTCCACCAGTTGGCACCCCCGCAGGCATGCTTCTCCTTCAAGCACCCTAACCCAGGTAGGAGAACCCAGGTAGCAGAGGAGCGAACCATACGTTCCCTGCTGAGGAGGGTGGGGCTTCAACTAGCCACACGATGTGGCGGGAACTGCTAGTCACACCTTTAAAAACTGAATTGCCACAGAACCTGGGTTGGCACAGACCAGGTGAGTGGTGGGCGATCAGCTTGTGCCCTTAAGAGAGCAAGGTGGGCTGTCCTTTGAGGGAGCGTGGCCTTGGCTGACCACACCCTCTTCCTTCTTGTAGACAGAGTCAAAGACAACAACCGCTACCAGACACTGGAGTTTCCCGTGGATGTAAACACAGTGCTTCACGGTTTCGCAGGCTACTTTGAGACCACTCTGTATGGAGACATCACTCTCAGTAAGTTGAGGGGAGATAAGGGGGGTTATTTATTTCATTTAAATACTTTTAAACCTGTGAAAAGTATGACAGGGCGGTGTGCAGCATACAAAACTGCAACAAAAGCAATTTAAAACGTCAGTAGCGACTGGTAGGTAAAAATAAATTTGTGTTGCAAAGGCCTGTCTGAATAATAGGGGGTTTTTTTTAGAGACTCCCAAAAGGCAAGAATTAATATTACATTATTTATTAAATTTGTATACCGCTCTATATCTGTAGATATAGGGGTAAAATTACAATATAAAAAAACACTAAATACATAATAAAAATAAGAGCAAAAACAACTCAACAGTCCCCCTTCCACAACACATTTCAAAGGGCATTTGGATGTCAGTCAGCCAAAGGCCTGGTCAGAAAGGAACATTTTTGCCCGGCACTTAAAGGTGTATAATGTAAGTGCCAGCCCAAACTTCCTTGGGGGAGAGCATCACACAAACAGGAAGCCACTACAGAAAAGGCTCGTTCTCCTGTTGCCAACCTTCAGGCCTCTCATGGAGGCAGCACACGAAGAAGGGCCTCAGATGATAATCTCAGGGTCCAGGTAGGTTCATAGGGAGAGAGGCGGTGTTGAGGTATTGCAGTCCTGAGCCATTCCTGCTGAATGGTTACTGCTGAACCTCTAATGGCAGGGAGTTCCACAGGGTAGGGAACCTGTCGCACTGAAGGTTTGGTTCCTAGCAAAGGCCAACAGAAGCCCAGGTGGTGGGGAACCACCAGGTGTGCCCCCTCAGAGGCTGAAGGTGTGGAGTGAGCGGTCTTGCTTTGATGTTGCAGAATGTGCCTTTTTCAATGTTTCCTCCACGTAGGTATTCGGCCTGAGACTCACTCACCTGGCATGTTTTCCTGGTTCCCTATCTTCTTCCCTCTCAAGGTAAGTGCTTCCTTGAACGCTCCCTTGTAAGAGAGGAAGGCATCCCTTGTTACCGCTGGGCGGTAAGACTTTGCACCAGGGGGACCTCCAAGGTGATAAGAACAGCTGTAGGAGGTGTGGGCATTTTGTGCGCTTTACATTCAGTGGGGGAAAACACAACAATGTGTGCCAGGATAATCAAATGCTATTTAAGGCAACACAGTTTCTGTCTCCTCATCTCTGTCTTTGCCACTTCTTCCCCCACTGTCTCTCTTCCTCTGCCCTCTTACACACCTTTTCTTTGCTTTTGATCTCTTTTTGACTTTTTTCCTTTTTTTGTTGTTGGTGGTGGTAGGACTGGGTGGTTCTTCTAAATTGGTTTTCACATCTATAAGAAAACCTATTTTGGGGGGAAAATAACAAAACAGGATGCTCCCAGCTAGCCCACACATTCCTAATGCTTTAGGATTAGGGCTGAGAGCACAAGGCTTTCATCAAAAGTAGGCAGGTGAGAACTGTCTGAGCACAGGCTGAGCTTGATGGAGCAGTGCCCCGTTTGCCCTAGTAGACTGCCTCCAGCGGAGAAATTATTTATTATTTCTCAAATTATTAGGTGCTTTCTTCTTCTTTGGCGATTACTCGTAGCTGAGTAAGATTGTCTTCCATGAAAACAGTTTTAACAGTGACTCTGGAGGCCAATTCTGGATCCACACGTCCTTCGACAGTGGGGACATAGGTTTCCAGGTGGGAACTGATTATGGTGAAGGTTTGCCAAATGTGCCTTCCTCTTAGCACATTTCTCCCTTTCGTCCTGAGTGTCTTCAAAGCCCATGACACCGTTGGTAAAGGCTGTTCTCCAACTGGAGCGCTCGCAGGCCAGTGTTTCCCATTTGTTTGTGTTTATACAACATTTTAAAAGACTTGCCTCGAGAGAGTCTTTAAACCTCTCTCTCGCCCAAGGCAACACAAAATGACTTACAACCAAACAAGAGAAGGGAACCGCTGAGGGAAAAGGGACTTGTGGACAAAGGTTCCTGACATAACACTGTGTTGGGGTGGTGTTATCCTGGTTTGTGTATGTACCCTCAGCTATTAATGCTCTTCTCCCCCCCCCCAGCAACCCATGAATGTGCAGGCAGGTGAGCGCATTCGCGTGGCCTTCTGGCGCTGCAGCAACTCAAAGAAAGTGTGGTACGAGTGGGCCGTAGTCTCTCCCATGTGCTCCGTCATCCACAACCCCACAGGACGTTCCTACACCATTGGACTATGAGAGGAGTCAAGTCCATTCCCCTTAACCAAGTTCTTCTTGCCGTCAGCCCTGAGACACAAGAAATCCCTTTTCCACTCAGAGTAGCATCAGAGACTGTGCAGAGGCCTGGAGGGGCTCCAACCTTGTTGCGGGTGTAGGTCCAGTAAAGGTCCATTCTTAACACCTGCTATTGTTCTATGTGTTGCTTCCGGTCTGTGAAATTTCAATAAAGTCATACAAATGTGTATTTGGAGCTGCTGTCTGGTAAGGAACTCACGTTCACTATTTGGTTTTGAAAGCGATACAACCATTATGGAATTAGCTGCCATCTTCTGTCGTGACGTCTTAACTTAGATGCCTTTAAACAACAATTAAAACCAGTTGAAGATAGCCCTGCTGATGGCTGTTAACTGTCGCAGCTAAGTAGAACTTCCAGAGGCAGTCTATCAGGAACCAGGGCCAACAGGATGCACGTCAGCTGGAGGCCCCAAGCATCCCAGAGCCGCTCCAGTCTTACCAAGCAGAACACCCAACAGTTGCTATGAAAATATTTTCTATGCAGTGCTGGCTTATTTTATTTTATTTCCTAAATTTATACTCTGCTTGGTTGTGAAAAAACCTCGAAGCAGTTTACAAAAGAATAAGACAAACTGAGGGGAAAAAATCACAACCCTACTTTAAAACATACAAAAGTTAAAATACTAAAACGGGTTAAAATTCCTTCAACTTCCTAAGCATCAGCAGGCACCGAAAAAGATTACAGTGGAGGCACCTGCTTGATGTCAAGAGGCAGGGAGTTCCACAGTGCCCAAACAGGTTGAATAGGCCCTGTATGTAGGGCAAGGCACCTGTGTAAGTTTCTCATTCAAAAATGCTTCAGCTCTTCCTTGCTGGGCAGGGTTGTGGACCCGCAAGCGCCAAAACTAGTTGCAAACCAGTTTAAATCCGATATGTGCTCTTGAAGGAAGGTGATCCCATCTCCCTTTCCCGGGCGCAATATTTTTTCCCACCCGAGGGCAAAGCCTCATAAGGCTACACTCTGGCCGCAGGAGCAGCTTATATGAAGTACTGCTGCCATTATCATTTTATCTGATTTGGTGGTGTGCCCTTTGCCCCCAAAGGTATTTAAAAGGAAATGGCTCCTTTGTGCTTGATGCAGGATTCACGGGGAAGATAAGGGGGTGACAAAATACGGCTCTTGGGTGTCCCATTTTATGCGTGTCCCCCACTTTATACGGTTTAAAGGTGGAGCGAGAGGTGCCCCAGGGGAGGGAAGCCATCTTGGATCGGGCTGGGCGATGATTGGCTTCCACCGCAGCCCGTAGGACCGCGGGAGTCGTAGCAGGCCTGTGGTTCTGTTGCCATGGCAACTGCGCGGCTCAGCCCCCCCCTCCGTTCCATCTTTTTTCACAGGAGCTCAGCGGCTTTTGGCTTCTACCAGAAAAGAGGCCTTGCCGCCGCCGCGAAGCAGCCAATGAGGGATTCGCTTCCACCATGTAGGTCTCCGTCCAATCAGCTCAAGCGATTGGGTGCCGTTTCCTAAGCTTTTCATAAAATTAAATAGCTTGAGGAGCCCCCTCTCCTTCGAGGAATGACAGCCAATGCTGATTGTTATGGAGAACAATACACTTTATTTTTCCCCGCACTTTTACCCAATCAGACGTCGTCCTCACAGTTCGTCCGTCGTTTTGGCCAATCGCCTTTAAGTATATCCCGCCTTCGCCCCACCTCCGCCTCGCAACCATTGGTTCCACTCGGGGGCGGGGGCGAAAGGAAAACATTACCGCAAACGTTCCTGAGCCATTATCGAGTGAGCATCAAGATCACGGCTTGAAAGCCCGCCTTCGTGCCGTAGCCCGACCAATCGCCGTCTTGATTGTAATGACACCCTCCCTCCCATTCCCCCGACCCTTCTTGCTCTTTTTCCTCCTCCTCCTCCGCTCTTAGCCAATCAACAGCGTTAGAGTCCACGCGCATGCGCTTTGGGGCCTCCGCGAGGCGAAGGAGAAGGGAGGGGGGAGCTTCTGGAGGGAGAAGTGTTCGCCGCCATCTTAGCATCGCCGCTGTTGCTTGTTGCGGCCGCGTCTGAGGAGAGAGCGAAAGACTTTGGAGCTGACCCGGGCCGGAAAGAGACCTCTGGGGTCTAACGGCCAAAGGGGAGGGGGAGGTGGGTGAGTGACTTCGAGAAAGGCCTGAGGGGAGGGAGGGGGAAGAGCCCGGAGGCGCCGAACGGGCAGAAGTGGCGGCGGTGACGTCACGGCCGCGGCGGTGACGTCAGCGGGAGGGGTTTCTAGGGCTCCCCGCCGTTCTGAAAAAGAGACGGGAGCGCGGGCCGAAGGGCCGCAGACGCCGCGAGAGGCAAAGGGCGGGGCTTTGGGGAGGGGGCGTGGCCTGGCCTTGGGTTGCCCTCCCGCTTTCCTTCCCACCCGCCTCCCGCATTGCGGGCGGGGGCAGGTGGTGGACGAAAGGCCAGGTAGGCGGTGCAGGGTCTCCTTCCGATGGGGGGGGAGGGGGTTTCCAGGCAGGTAACAAGATGGTGCCTCTGAGCCTAAAAGAGAGCGGGGGGAGGGGTGCTAAACATGGCGGTAGGTGTGTTTTATATATGTATGTATGCTCATCCTTATTAAATTTATATGCCGCCTTTCATCCAAGAATCGCAGGGCGGTTTGCAACATAAATGTTCAAGATGTATGTGGCTCATTTCCTACTTGCAGGCGGTGTTTGTTTTTGGAGTGGTGGTATAGCTTACTCCGTTTTTAAAGAGAGTTAGGACTCGAGGAGGGCCAATCTCCCTCGGGATAAGAAAGCTTAAGGCCACACTTTGGAGTGGGGGAGGTGTCTGTTGTGGTGTATCCATTGTACTTCGGTAAACGTGAAGAGGCCCTTTGAAGACTTTGGTGGAAAAGTGGGTTGTGAATATACATAGATATGGATGCTGTGAGGTTCTGATGTTGCAAGTACATGATTGCAGCCTGTTGGGTTCCCTGTTAGACTGCAGATCTAGTATAGACCTGTGTATCTTTCCTAAAAAGTATATGCTGTTGTGTTCAGGTTAGCATGCATGGTATTGCAGTCCCTGAAGCACAAGAAATGCTGTTTTTCTTGTGGTTTGCCAACCTTATCAACTCTGAAGTATGGGTAACTTTGACAGTCGAGTTGAAGGCAGAACAGGTATTGAGTGATCTGTGGGAATCTAATATTTCAAAGTTCAGTAGATTATTTGGGGTAGGCAGGGAGTTGAAGAAGAGCCTGCTGGAGTGGAATTCTCTAGGGATATTGTTTAGGGGAAAACTTTGAAACGTTGTGAACCATTCTTGTCTGTCTCTAGATTCCGCTAGATTGAAGTTTGGAAAGCTACTGAGTTATATTAGGAAAAGTCAAAATAAGGGTTTATTTAATGCTAGGGGTAGGCAACGTGGTGCTTTCCTCATCTTGGAATACAACACGCCCAATAGTCAGGGGAGATGGGAATTCTAGTACAGTATAAGAACATTTGGAGACTACCCCTGAGAATATGGTGGCTTCTGCTCATTTCCTTAAATCCTCCTTTCAGGATAACGATTCTTCAAAGGCAACTTGCAAGAAGCATTCAACCACATATAATAATAATAATAATAATAAACATCAGTGTCACAATTCTTCCCATCCAGCCATTGTTGGTAGTATTGCCCTATGGGAGAGTGAAGGAAGTGTAGCCAGAGTAGACTCTGGGGTGGTTTTTGTCTGCCGAGAATCCTTCCCACAGAGCAGTTGGTTGTAGGTAGCCCTGTGGTGGAGAGGGAATAGTTCAGCTGGAGCAGGCTGTGAGTTGGTCTTCTGGAATGCATGTGTGAGCTCCTTGACCAAAGGCTAGTAAACAAATGATGGAGTTGGAGTTGCATGTTTTGTTTGTTTTGGTATTAAAGAGGACTTGTCTTGTGGCCATAGGGCACCTCACCTATATCTGACATGAATAGAACAGGGGTGGGGAGCTTGTGGCTGTCCAGATATTGCTGGACTACAACTCACATCACCTCTCACTTACTGGCCTTGTTGTCAGTGGCTGATGGGAGTTGGAGTCCAACCAGCGCTGGAGGCCCAAAGGCTCCCCACAACTGCCTTAGACTAGTGGGTGTCTGGAGCTACAGGTATGTATATCAAGCTGGTCATAGATTTCATGATGGAAAAGTTGCACACTGTAATAAAACCTGAGCAGTAATTAAAGGCTGGAATGGGGGAGAGTAGGGAGCAAGCAGGTTCTACATAGTGAATCCTTAAATTTGAGGCTTGACGATCTTGATAGACGTTTTATCATTTTGATGCTTTAGGGCAGCCTTTCTCAATCTTGGGTCCCCAGATGTTTTAGCCTACAACTCCCATGATCCCTAGCTCACAGGACCAGTGGTCAGGGATGATGGGAGTTGTAGGCCAAAAACATCTGGGGACCCAACGTTGAGAAGGGCTGCTTTAGGGCAAGGGTAGTCACTATTGGCACCTTCCATCGGATGTTGGACTGCCAGCTCACATTAGGGGTGTGGGGTGGTGGGGGTTGGAGGGCACCACATTGGCTGCTTCTGTTTTAGGGGATACAAAGATTTGAAAAGCCTGAGATCCAAGCAAGTTCTTTATCAGGGTGGTTTAGATCCTATGTTCTAGCTTCTCTCTGCTAGCTTTCTTTGGCGTGGTTAAATTCCTCATGATGGAAACATAATAGCTTCTACTGTACCATGAAGACTAGAGCTGGGCAACTCTGGATACTCCAGAAAACATCTGCAAGTGACTGGAAGAGCAGCTCCTCTGCATCTTTTGTCTGTTAACATAAGAAGCCCATGCATGTTGTCACAACTGAATGCAGCTGTACACCATGAGAGATGTTAACTAAGGTTGGACACATTCCAGATTCCAAGGAAACCCCAAGCTTAGGCAGATATCTGCATGTGAATATGCATGGTCTGTTGGGGGCACTTTTTAGGCTTCACCAGAATATTTAAGCTTAAAAAACCCCAAGAAAGACCACCACCACCCAACCCAGAATCTAGGCTGTGTTTGGTAGCCTATAGGAGTTATGGAGTTTTCTAGGCCATGCATGGCCATTGGGAATACTTCTGAAGTCCATTTTTAGCTTCTGAGTCTTCAGTAGACTGTGTGCCCTTTAAAAGCTGTCACTGTTGTAATAAAGCTTAGGCATTTATCGAGAGAAATGAAAAAATTACCGGTAATTGTACTGTATTATCTAGTGGATAATTATCTTTCTGTATTATCTTTCTGCCTGAGTAAATCACTGGAAGGTGGGAAAATTTTGCCTCTGTATCCCAGTAAATGATCAGCTACTATTCTAGAGCAAGGTTCTCTTTCTATGGAAGAGTTAAAGTCCAAAAAACTCCAGGGCAAAGGTGCGGAGAATTCTACAGCGGTGACAAAACTAATTGTTTGAACGAAACAACAAGGACTAGAAACTTTGAATCAACTTAAAATTTAAAACAAAGTTGTGATAGTCTTTTCACTGTTGGAAAGCTACATGAAGGTTCTTTCCTACTTAGGAATTTCAGAGGAAGCCCCTCATAAATTATTGCATGTTTACAGACTCACTATTCATGAGGTATTTGACAATACACAAACTACATGAATTCCATGCATCCCAAAATTACAGGTTTTTCTTAGCCTTAGGGTTACTGTCAGTTGTGTGAATCTACTGTGGGGCACTCTTAGGGCAGTGGATCCTGCAACAGACAGAGCTAGATATGCTTTCCTCCTGTCAACAGAAGTTTGCAACAACCCAATCTACTTTGCTAACAGTGAAAGCAGCAAAGAGGAAGGGAACAGACTAGAGTTTCTGATCAAGTAGCTCTTCCTTCTTCTCTGAATGACTGACTGGCTGTAGGAGGGGATAAGAGATGCCCACTTCTGGTTCTTCTACTGCTAGTGTTGGATTAGTGCCCCAGTGCTCAGATCCTTACACTCACAGTATACGTACAAAAGTGTGCAAGGTTTCTGCATAGTAACTTCCTAGCTCAGGTACGTAGAGTAAACTTAGAAGAATATGAGAGTTTAAAAGGTTTGAAGAACAATGTGTTTTGGCAGTGTGGTGTGTGCCTAAAATTCAGTACTGCTACAATGGTATGACAAGAATCTCACCATTTTCATGTAAAATCTGATATTGCCTGTGAAGACTTCATGGCTACAGAGAAAACAACAGCTCTCCTGTTTGCTAAAGACTTAACTGCTCCATCCTATGCAAAGTCCTGTAGAAATAAGTGCAAGGCAGTTCAGAGTAGAGATATTTGGGATTATGAGGTGTTAGTAAAGATCTCTGGTTTTCTAGAGTGAAAATACAGATCCTCATTTACAAAGGTTGCCAATACACAGTTCCTCTATGTCCTTTCTCTGCTCCCCCTCTAAAAACGTTACCGGTTTCTGTGCCCAAACTTCGATTTTATTAAAATATGTCACATAATAATTATTTCCCCACATCCACTCCTGCCCACCTCATTCTAAAGCAAAAATGTTGCAGCCAGTATTTTGCAGGTGTATCTGACAGGCACCCCTTTACCCAGATGGAGAAGTGGGGTGTTTTTATTTTTTACTCTCCTGGGGGATGTTTTGCAGTGTGAGGTCTGTGGAAGGAGTGTGGAGTGCAGGTTCCCATGAAGGAATTTACTGGGTGGATTGAGATCATTCTAGATTAGAAAAGGAGGCAGGGGCAGGTTACTAGAGGAGAGGGATCGTTTGCATGGGAGGCGGGCAGGCAACCTGAGATGCTCTTTCACGTTTGTCTTGGCATTCCAGAATCCCAGTGGTCACATGGTGGGCTCCAGTTGGTTTTACAGATCTGTAGATTCTAGAACTCTGGCGTATCCAAGCAACATGCATGGTCCTCCCTGCCCACCCCTGCGTAGCCCACTTCTCAATTTCACTCATGCCTCCATCTTCTCCAGGCTGTGATCGAATTCTTTGCCTGCTAGAAGCCCTTCTCCACTAGCAGCTCCTGTGTCTCGGGGTGGTGGGGAGCCCACCCGTTTGGGCCAGCCATGGATCCGGCGTTCCCCAATCCATCCCAGGACCCAGTGAGTACCCACCCTCACCCCCTTCTCTTGTTCTTCGGGAAGGTAGTGTTGTGGGGTTCCAGTGCAGGGAACTCTGCGTTTAACCCTTCCTCTCTCTCTCTCTCCCTCTCTCTTCCTACTTGCAGAGCCAAGAGGACGGCATGGCCTCGGATGACTTTGATATCGTGATAGAGGCCATGTTGGAGGCCCCGTACAAGAAAGAGGAGGTAAGGAGTGAGTTCTTGAAAGCAGCAGCAGCAGCATGCCCAACCTGTGAAAAAAGGGGGTTCTTAGCCATGCTACCAAGATTGCAGTGTGGTGCCTAATGCAGTCCCTTGTGTAGCTCCCTTCCCTGAGGGCCTCAACTTTGTTTTTTTTATAAAAAAAAGTAATGTTTCTAGCTTACGTAGCTGCATTTTATTGTTTCCATTGTTAATGTAAGGCCACCAAAGAAATTGGTTATTGGCTTGCATATAGATGCAGGCCACTAAAGATGTGAAATCATGTTAATTCAGAGACAAGCTTATTGGATCAGGGGTTGCCAGTTGCTTGCCACAATTCAGTCACCATACTGCCTGGGGTCTAGAAAATAAAATAAAAACGTTCCTTCTCTTTTATAAGCGTTAGACCACTTGTCCTCTCCATCCCTGCCAAAGAGCACCCAAACTTTGCAGCAGAATAACACATTCCAAAGAAAGCTATGTGCATTTGTGCAACATGCTGTTTTCCCCCTGGCCTTTATTTGTTTAAGGTAGTTCCGGAATGCACTTGTTTAGAAGCAGCTCCCATTAGAAATCAGTGGGTGCGAATCTGGCCACGATTTTGGCGTTTATCTCTTCCTAAGCATTGGTTGCATGTGGCACTTCGCCCCACCTGCTGTTGTGACCAGAACAACAGCATCCCATGCAGAGTCTTGGCTCATGCAGTTATTAGCTCGAAAACAACAAATTCTGTGTTAATTAAATCAAGGAATTTTGTTGTTGATGATTCCGACTGCAGGTCCCCGGTCCCGGTCCCCCCCTGGAAACTGAATGCTTGCCAGGTAAATGTTCCTGGAGTGGGTTTTGGCAATAGGAGAGAACTCAGTTTAATATCACTGGTATTTTGGGTAGGCTAAACAGTGGGTGAAACATTTTTTTTCTTTACAGTAGAAGTTGGGGTTCTCAGGGAAGCAAATCCTGCACCAGTTTCAAAGTGGGTGTAAGGCAAGCAGATTTGACCCTTCTTTAAGCAGAGGGAAACCCCCTTGAAAGTTGAGTTGCTGAATATCAAGTACTTACACGACAATTCTGCGCTGAACAGTATATTGTGATATTTTTAAAGGAAACAATTCCTGGTAGTAGAATGATGGGCAGGGGCAGTTTTGGTACATGCTAGATATGAAAAGCTAATAATTCTAACTTTCCTAATAAAAACTCTTTGGTGTTCAAACTTCAAAAGTGGCTTATCTCCCTGCCAAAGAGCCCTGGAGGTCCCCCTCCCAGCATTTGGTGGGGGACAGGCCTATATTGGGGTGCATGTGTGTGCTTTGCTCTTATGTCCCAGTCTGCTGAGGCAGCTTAAGTACTCAGTTGTTCTTGCAGCTGTGCTCCTAATTTTTACAAAAGACAAAACATTAAAAGCGTAGTATCTTAAAGCAGCTGCACCCTCCAAGGAACGGGAGGGTGCAGCTGCTTTAATTGTAAGTGTTGGGGTTCTGGGTCCCCCCCTCCCATGCCTTGTATAATTAATGAGCTTGGACGTACTGCCAGTGATTCTCCCAGGTCCCTCAGATGTGCTGCTCTGTGCTAGATATATGGGAAGAAACGTGTTTTGGGTTGTTGTTGTTTTCTTGGTTTGAGTGGGGTGAGGAATGGTGGAGTGTGTGTGTATGCCCCCCTCTCCCTGTGTGTCTCAGTGACCCTTCCCTGCTGGGCCCATCCCTCCTGTGTTTGCTCCAGGCCCAGCCAGGACCCTCAAAGCCACCAGCTGATCCCCCCACAGCACAGGTAATGTATGAAAGCGGTCGGGAGCAGCTGGGGGAGGGCAGAGTGGGGCTGGGCTACAAGGCATACGAGGGAGGAGCAGGGGCTGCATATTACCCCCCTCTCTTCTGTCTTCCGACCCTTTTTTCCAGCCGCCTCAGGAGGAGCAAGCAAAGGACGCAAAGAAAGAAAGCGCCCCCAGCAGCAGCGGGGAAAGCAGCAGGTGAGTTGGTCTGCTTCCTCTGGCGTTTCCTTCTCCCCTCCCTCTTTCCTGCGCATCTCTCACCTTCCTTCCTTCCCGATTGCAGCAAAAAGAAGAGGAGCAAGAGTCGTAGCAGGAGCCGTGACCACAGACATAGGTAGGTAGGGATGGGCTCCAACGAGCGCAGAGAGAGGATTGAGCAGTGAGCAAGGAGCTGCGTGGGTTGCTAGTCTAGGACCCCCACTTGCCATGGTTGGCAAACATGCAGCTGTCAGGAGCTTATTGCCTTCCGTCCTTCCTTTTCCAGGGAGTGTGAGAGGGGGAGCACTTCCCCTTGCATGCTTCCCAGAAATTGGAGGATTTGGGCCAGGATGGTTGGATTTTAGCTGCATGCATGCATTTCATCCAGTATCTTTGGGCAGATCCACGCCATACATTTAAAGTGCATTCCGCAGACTTTCCCTGCAGACTTCCCGGGGGAAGGGTCCTGACAGTTGGAGCGCTGGGGGCGGGGGGCAGGACTGCAGTTTCCAGGATTCTGAACGTACTTTAAATGTGTCGTGACCGTGGGGTGAAAGGAGGGCCTGGTATCGCCCAGCTCGCTTAGTTCCCTGTCCTGAGGTAGGAGGTGCAACGAGGACAGTTTGGGGGAGGCTGCCACGCTTCATAATCCTTTCTCGTTCTTCACGCCTCTTCTAGCCGCAGTCGGGACCGAGACCGCCACCGCAGGCGCAGCCGCAGCAGAGATCGCCGGAGCCGCCACCGGAGCAGAAGCCGCCACCGGAGCCGCAGCCGGGACCGCAGGCGGGGCAGCCGGTCTCGCAGCAGAGAGCGCCGGCGGGACGAGAGAGTGCGCTACCGGAGCCCCCCACCCCCTGGGTAAGGGACACTGCCACAGACCTATCACAAAAGCCCCGGGTGATCAAAGGTTTAATGCAAAGAGAGGAAATAATTCGTCTTTGCTGTGTCAGCAACAGGGATGGCTCGAGAGGCTGAGTTAATGCCCATGTCATAGCAGTGGACCATGTCCCTCTGAGCTTCTCCCTCAGCCTCCTTTCCATCTCTCCCAAATCCTCGGCCTGCTCTGCCACAGCAGCGTCTCCATGACATGGCGTGAAGCTTTCTCCACCCATTGCATATCCCAGAAACAGTCCTCCCCCTCCAATTTCATTTAATGCACAAGTCTCTCTTTTTAAAAATGAATTTCAAACTGGAAGCCCAAAGTGGCTGACGATACACAAAAATGCAAATGTATCGTACAATACAAATGATATGTACAATAATCAATGTACGTATCAACCTTTGGCCTTCCAAGTGTTTGCTTAACCACAGCCCGGATGATCCTTGACCCTTTGTCGTTATTGCTGGGGCTGAGGAGGGTTGTAGTTCAGCAGCACCCGGACGGCCAAAGGTTCCCCACACTGGCTAAACAATCTGTATATAAACAGTAAAGGATTCCTGCTTCCTATCTGAACCCTGCCCTGGAAGGTGTTTCAGGTGAAAGAGCTAAGAAGGAAGCAACAGTATTGGGGAGTGGGTAATATATGGCAGCAGATAGTAACCTCTCCTTTGATAGCCAGGCTGTCACTTGCCTTGGGATGTTTTCTCTTGGCTTTGATCTCAAGCAAATGAGAAAGGAGTTGGCAGTTTGTGTATTTGGACAGTGGTTGCTCTGTTTATGCTCTCGTGGTTGAACTAGACCATCTTGCATTCTGTCCCATTCCCTTTCCTTGCAGGCGTCGGTTTGGGCACAGCAAGAGTCCCTTGTACAGAGAGAAAAGCCCCCTCCGGTGAGTGTTTGTGACTGGGGAGGGCTGGGTAGTGGTTCTTGGGCCACATTAATAATAATGATAATAATTTTATTTTTTATAATGCCACCAATCTGACTGGGTTGCCCCAGCCCCTCTGGGCACCTTACAGCAAAATATAAAAACACAACAAAACATCAGATGTTAAAAACGTCCCTATACAGATGTCTTCTAAAAGTAAAAAAGTTGTTTATCTGTTTGACATCTGATGGGAGGGTATTCCACAGGGGGGGTGCCACTACCAAGTGGGTGCTCTGCCTTGTTCCTTGTAAGCTCACTTCCGCCAGAAGGCCCTCAGTGCTGGATCTCAGTGTTCAGGCTGAACAATGGGATAGAGACGTTCCTTTAGGTATAGAGGGCTGAGGCCATTAAGGGCTTTGAAGGTCAGCACCAGCACTTTGAATTGGGCTTGGAAATGTACTGGGAGCCAATGTCGATCCTCTAGGGCTGGTGTTATACGGTCCCGGCGGCTGCTTGCAGTGACCAGTCTAGCTGCTACATTCTGGATTAGTTGTAGTTTCCCAGTCACCTTCGAAGGTAGCCCCATGTAGAGCGCATTGCAGTAGTCAACTAGACCATGCACCACTCTGGCAAAACAGGGCACAGGCAGGTAGGGTCTCAGCCAGTGTACCAGATGGAGCTGGTAGACAGTTGCCTTGCATGCAGAATTAACCTGCACCTCCGTGGACAACTGTGAGTCCAAAATGACCCCCAGGCTCTGCTCCTGGTCCTTCAGGGGCACAGTTACCCAATCAGGACCAGGGAGTCCCCCACAGCTGCCCACCCCTTGTCCCCCAGAACCAATTAGGCTTGTTGAGTTCCTCCTCCCAGGTTTGAACCTCCTTGGCAACTTCTGCTTTTCTCCCACAGGGAGCCCTTGGGCAGCTTGAGCCCAGAGGAGCGTGATGCTCGCACTGTCTTCTGCATGCAGCTGGCTGCCCGCATTCGCCCACGTGACCTTGAGGACTTTTTCTCTGCTGTCGGCAAGGTTGGCCATTTCCCCTCCGTCCCTCCATTGGGCTTTGACATTTGCTTATTTCTCCCCCCACCCTTCAAGTGCAGACTTGAAACCCACAGTTCCCTCTGTGTTCTGTATGGTACCCAGTGATCTCAGCCAGAAACACCTTTTAGTCATCCTCAGCTGCACTTCTATGGGCTTCCTGCAGCCGTTCAGCCTCTCTTTTTGAGAATAATTTTTTATTAACCGACCAATCAAATCAAACCAAATTGCATAAATTCCAAATTACACAGCCAAATTTTAAATTTTTGTTGGGGGTACCCATATTTCAAGTTCCGAAGGGGATCCAATCAACTTCTTGCTTCTTGCTGCTGTTTTAATGTCCACAAATCTAACCATATGATGTTCACAGTACGGTCCAGTCCTTTCTTATTGTTTTTCCACATCTCTTGTTGTTATTTTCATATATGTTTCCTTTCTCTTTGTGACCTCTGATAGTTCCACAAGCTGGTTAAAACAGTTTGTAATTCTGCGTGGATATTATTTTTTTTATCCAGTAGCCATATCCAGACGTTTTCCATATAACATCACTTCCATACATCAAAATAGTCTAGTGTCATTAATCTTCACCAATCTGCCTCCTTTCTCAAAACCTCTGAGGAGATTCACCAGGAATGCAGTCTGAAAACAAGTCCGTTCCTCCTCCCGGCTATAAATCCTTTGGCAAGATGGCGACTCTGAATTAATTGCTGCGCCATTCCAAAAGCTCTTATTGCTTCTCGATCTCCATAAAGCATACTTTTGGTTAAAGTTTATCTCCACACAGACCTTAATCATCCTGCTTGGGTCAGTTCAACCGACGGTTCTAATGAGGAGGGGTTCTTAGTAAATCACATAAAAGGAAAGTAAAAAAGGTTTCTCCCCCCCCCCATTCAGTCCCGTTGCCGACATACCCAGCCTTTGGTGTATCTTCATCATAAAATATTCCTGTTTCTCCAACCCGTCGTCTTCTTTCGCAGAGGTCACTTAAATTAGCAGACTTCACTCCCCTTCCTCACTTGAAATATGTGCATTTGCTTCTTTTGTAATTAATTATTCCAAATTGCTGCAACTAGTGCGCGATCAGAGACAGCGTCCAGGAGAGCCGAGGTCCACACGGGGGCATTCTGCCTAGTGCCCTCACCCCCTTCTTTGGATTTTGGGCTTGATTTATGGGCACAGCAGGCAAGGGCAGTGTTCCCCATTCCCATGGGGCAACAAGGGAGGCTGCCTACTCCCATAACAGCCTCTTAATTACCCCGTGTGGGTCGGAGAGATGGTATTGTCGGCCATCTTCCAATGCGCCCCTAGTGGCCCCCCCTGCAGCCGTTCAGTCTCTCACTTGCTTCCCCTTGTACCTCCGAGCAGGTGCGCGATGTGCGGATCATCTCCGACCGAAACTCCCGCCGCTCCAAGGGCATTGCCTACGTGGAGTTCTGTGAGATCCAGTCGGTACCGTTGGCCATTGGGCTGACAGGGCAGCGCCTCCTCGGGGTGCCCATCATTGTCCAGGCCTCCCAGGTGCGAGACATGTTTGAGGTGGGAGGGGGGTGGGTAAAGAAACTTTGTATGTGTGGCCTGAGAAAGAGAAGGAGGGGTGTGGATTGGGGTAGGGGTGTGTGACCCGGTGAACAAGTTAACGGCAGAAAATGGAGTAGAGGTGGTGCAGAGAGGTGAAGCAAAGGGGCGTTGGGAGGAACTGGCAGGGTTGGGTTTTTAAGGAAAGGGATGGAAGTTCTTAAAGCCCAAGCCCAGAGTTAGTAAGATACTCTTTTGGGCATGTTTGTGCAGCCCAAAGACCAGGGGATGAGGAGCTGCTTACAGTTGGGTAAGACTCATACCCGGCTCTCAACTTTTTAACACTGTTACTGTTTTTAATATTGCGAGCCCTGTTGTGGGAACAAATGTTTGCAAAAAACATTTGATTTTTGATTTGATTTTTTAAAAAATAATGCCTAATACTTGCGGCTGTTTCTAATCCTGCCTGGTTTTCCCTGCCCTTAGGCAGAGAAGAACCGGCTGGCAGCCATGGCTAACAACCTTCAGAAAGGCAGTGGGGGGCCCATGCGGCTCTACGTTGGCTCCCTTCACTGCAACATCACCAAAGAGATGCTGCGTGGGATCTTTGAGCCCTTTGGCAAGGTAGGAGGCCGTAACTGGGGTGAGGTGGGAGGGCTGGAGGAGCGAGTGGGCGGAGCGTGGTGGGGGCTCACGGAGTTCTGATTTGTGGCTTTTTCGTCCTGCGTGCAGATTGACAGCATTGTGCTGATGCGTGACCAGGATACCGGGCAGTCCAAGGGCTATGGCTTCATCACGGTATGTATCTCTTCTCACCTGGCTTTGAAGGTGGGTGGGGGGCCTCAGATACTTCCCTTTTAAAGCACTTTCTTCCCCTGTCAGTTTGCAGAGGCTGAGTGTGCCCGGCGTGCGCTGGAGCAGCTGAATGGTTTTGAGCTGGCCGGCCGACCCATGCGGGTGGGGCAGGTCACTGAGCGGCTGGACGGCACCACCGACATCACCTTCCCGGATGGTGATGAGCCCGAGCGGTCGGCCCTTAATCTCAGCACCACTGGCTCCCAGCTCCAGCTCATGGCCAAACTGGCAGAAGGTGAGTTTCCTGGTAGGAATTGAGCAACGAGGAAACTGGGAGAGATTTCTTCACATGAATCATGGAAACAAACTGATTTGTTTATTAAGAAGTGATACGCCACGCAGGGAGCAATAAAAGCAATATTAAAACAGGCTGGAGACAAGAAGACCGATGTCTGGAGAGCAGCAGTCTTTAAAAGCTTGGTACTACAATTGAGGGTGTTGATTTGATGGGAAGGAAATTTTACAGAAGGGAACGGGTGCCACCAGGAAGGCACCTGCTTCTAGTAGATATCTGCCTAGTTGCCTCTAGGGGTGTACCTTGCAAATAGGACCTCTAGATCTCTGTTTTCAAAGGACTGTACAGTAGAAGACGGTCCTTCAGATATCCCCTTCCCAGGCCATTTTGGTCTTAAAACCTTTGAACTCTCTTTGACTGGGAACACACCAAAATCAAGTAGTTGGGCAATACTCAGGACCGCAGTACCTCAAGGACTGCCTCTCCATATATGAACCCGGACCCTGCGATCACCATCTGAGGCCCTTTGTGTGCCTCTTCCACAAGAGGTCCAGAAGGTGCCAACACACAAACGGGCCTTTTCTGCAGTGGCTCCCCACTTACAGAATGCTCTCCCCAGGGAGGCTCACCTGGCAGCTTCACTGGGTATCTTTAGATGCCAGATGAAAAGGTTCCTTTTCTATTGGCCTTTGTCGAATTTAATTGTGCGGGTGGGTGGTGTATTGTTTTTTTTGGTGTTATGTTATATATTTTGGTGTTTTTTTATTGTGAACTGCTCTCTGATCTTCGAATGAAGGGTGGTATAGAAAACAAGAATAATAGTACTTGTATTATGACCAACTGAAATGTCACAAAACATTGAGCAACCTTCCAAGTTCTCCAGAACTCTTAATGAAGCCGGAGGTTATGCACACCCAGGGTGAGGGTGGGGTGGAGGGATGAGGAAATCACAATACTCCAGCCTCTCTTCTATATTTTCGTTATTAACAGTTATGGTAGTGGGCAAGGAGAAGAAGAAGTAGGTTGCCCCCTAGTTCAGGTATAGAGAACTTCAGCCCCACCCACACCTGTTGGCTAATTACACCTTTTCTTGCATTGGTTCTATTAGAGGGGATGGAATAAATCTGTATCCCTTCCTCTGTCTCTGTCAGCACATAACAGCTCCTTCTAAATTAGAACCCTTTGATGTACTTCATCTTCTGTTCTCATGGAGGAAAGAGTTAGTGTGGCAGAAGCAGGAACACTGTGCCTCCCTTTGGCTGCAGAGTAGGGCCTGCTTCCCTTCTTCCCCAGGCCCCTCTGTTCAACATGACAGGAGTCTGGCTTTTTACAGAGCTCAATGCTCTCTGCTATGATCTCCAGATAGCCTGCCTCATAAGATTGCGAGGATAAATTATTAGAGGGTGCTGTCCTCTCTCGGCCTTCGTGATATGCTGGGAAGGAAATCAGAATAATATGATGGGGAGAGGAGACACTAAGAGGACAGTTGCGGTTCCTGCAGAATTGTCCGAAAAGATTACAGTTGACCGTTTTGTGGGAAGGAGAGCAAAAAAAGTTCATTGGATTCATCATAACAGCTTTTACTGTTTTTGAGCATTTAGTCATCCTAAATGAGAGATCCCCTTGGAATCCTTCAGTTGCTTCGGAGAGTTTGTGTGGCCATCTGCAGTTGAGGGGTGGAGATTGGAGGGAGCTTCTGTGCACCGAAAAGTGCCTATCACCAACCTCAGACTGGGTTTGCGGGGAGTGCAGGGGAAAATTTTGAAAGGGTCCTCATTCACGTCCCAATATACTTGTGGCTCAGGCAGCAGCCTAGGGCAAAGAGTTGTTAAATCACTTAACGCCTTCTGCTAAGGAAATGCTTGTTGGATGAAAACGTGTCTGTGGCTGAGTCTCCCCTTTGGGTCTTCTCCCCTTTCAGCAGGTTCCGGGATCCCCTTGTCAACTACAGCCGCGGCTCAGGCGGCCCTGCAGCTCAACGGAGCGATACCCCTGGGAGCACTGAACCCAGCTGCCCTGACAGGTAAGGTGGGGAATGTGTGTGATCCATTGGATGGGCTTGTCTGGGGGTGGGGGAGGTGACCCTGATGAGAACCTTGAGAGACATGAGGTCCAGCCACAATCTTTAATAAAGCATCTTTAGCAAGGAGACAGACCCCTGACCGTTGTTGTACACTCCTGGGAATTGTGTCTGGAGATACCTCTTTATACTGAGCAAGATTTGGCCCCATTTGTCTGCTCTGACTGGCAGCGTTCTCCACGGTCTTGGGGATAGGTCCTTTCTACCTCTGCTACATGAGCTTCTCTAAACTGGAGATGCTGCAGATTACGGAAATACGGGTCACTCTGCGTTCAAGGCATGCATTCTGCTATTCTCCAGTGGATCAAGTTTTCCTAACTTGGTGCTCTTCAGATATTTTTGAACCATAAACTCCCATCACCGCCTAATATTGACGATGCTGTCTGGGGCTGATGGGAATTTGTAGTCCAATCTCTTGAGGGCACCCAGTAAGGGAAGGCTAAAAGGTAAAGGGACCCCTGACCATTAGGTCCAGTCGTGGCCGACTCTGGGGTTGTGGCGCTCATCTCGCTTTATTGGCCGAGGGAGCCAGCGTACAGCTTCCAGGTCATGTGGCCAGCATGACTAAGCCGCTTCTGGCAAACCAGAGCAGCACATGGAAACACCATTTACCTTCCTGCTGGAGCGGTACCTATTTATCTACTTGGACCTTGATGTGCTTTCGAACTGCTAGGTGGGCAGGAGCAGGGACCAAGCAATGGGAGCTCACCCCATTGCGGGGATTCAAACTGCCAACCTTCTGATCAGCAAGTCCTAGGCTCTGTGGTTTAACCCACAGCACCACCCAGATCCAAGGGAAGGCTACCCTGGCCTTAATCCAACCAGACATTTGCCCAGCCTGCTTACATAGGTCTCAGCTAAGAAGCTTGAGTAGCTCCCTAAGGCATGAACCTGTTTTACCACTGTCTTGTTTGGGAATTGCTTCCTTAAAAAAATATATCTCTTATTGTTTTCCTCTGTCCTTCTCCACTTCTAGCTCTCAGCCCAGCACTGAACCTGGCTTCACAGACATTGGCTTCCCAGTGCTTCCAGCTTTCGGGCCTCTTCACTCCCCAGACAATGTGAGTGGCTGAATCACAGAGATGGGTGGGGTGGGGGGCAAGGGTTGTGTACTATGTGCCGGGAAATACAATGGTGCCTGTTTAATTTCCCTCAGCTAGATTGGGCTGATACTCTCTTAAATTGGTGTGTGGAAATGGAGTCGTCCTGGCCTAGTGTTCTCCCGCATTCCCAAAATGCACTGCCAGGCAGCTCCCTTCCTCCCTTATCCCTGAGTCCCCCTCACTTCTAAACTTGCTACTCACAGATGCCAGGATGCCCACCAGTGTCTTGACAGTTCTCCTCAGGATATACTTAGTTTTCACATCAAACAACTTCTGTGTGATTTTTCTGAGCTGCAATATTTTGGCATGAAACCTATGTGGCAAAGTGAGGTGGAAAGAGAGAGGTGGTTTGCCAGAAATGGTTTTCCAGCCTTTTCTTTTCTTTTCTTTTTTTTTGTCTGCAACCTTGTGGCTCAGAAAATTCTACTTTTAGAAACCGACACACAAAGGCCTCATCTGCCCTCAGTATTTTATGTTGGTTGCGTGCATGAAATCTGTGCAATTGGATGCTGGACGGAGAGGGATTATACTGTACCTTCCTAATCCATGTATCTCTCTCTCTCCCCCCAGGTAACTCAACCCGGTTCCCCCCCTGCCCTCCCTCTCCCACGGAGCCAGGAGGGGAATGATCATCTCCACATCATCACCACATCACCGCCCTCATTGAATGCAAGGCAGAGCGGGATGGACTCTGAAGGAACACCCCGTCCTCCTCGGGGCCCCTTCTCAATGCGAACTGATTTTACTCCGATTCCCTTCCCACCAGGAGCCTGGCGGTGGGAGGGGGTTGGTGTTCTTCCCCTTGATTCTGGAATCATAATCGGATGTGGGGGGGCGGGGTTGCGATAAATCCCCTGCATGGGACCCTCAAGAGGACCAGGGACCCGTTTCCCCCACAGACGTGGGCTCTCAGCATCTCTTCTTGTTTTTTGCCGCCTCCTGGCAGAGGCCCTGCGGGGCTTGCAGTGCCAGGGTGTACATTTGCCATTCCTCTTTCCCACCCTCTGCTCTCCAGTGGTGTGTTGTGGGTCTTTGCTGGACGGCTTCATGAATTGAGCTCCTTGCAGATGGGTGTGCGCGTGTGTCTTGTACATAGCAGAGAGGGAGGAAATGGGGAGAGTCGAGAACCAGCATTTGGGTGGGAGGCCTGGCCCCGAGGGGATATCCCCCCCTCCTTCCCAAGCAGTGTTTTGTAATCCCCTCTCAATCTCTCTGAGGTTGCCTATAGTGTGGGGATGTCGTCCCGTTCCTCCCTTTCCTTTCCCTCACCCCTCCTTTTACTTGGGTCTGTATCCTCTTCTTGGTGTTCCCATTTTCTGCCGCACCTTCCCTCAAACGAGTCCCTTGGATCACATCTTTCCCCTTCCCCCTCCATCCCCAAATTTGAAGGTGTATTTTGGTTTTCTTTTTATCTGTCTCTTTTAATTTTTTTCTCTTTTTTTCTCTTTTTTGCTTATAAATGAATAATAAAAAGTCACCAAATGTAGCTAGGTGTGTTTTTCATTTTGTGGCAGTAAAAGGGCAGCAAGAGGTGAGGTTGCTTCTACTCCTGGAATTGAGGGGCAGAGGTGATGCACATCTGCAGGTTGAGGCTGAAATATGGGGATGAAAGTGTTATTGGGAGGGTCTGTCAGATTAAGACTATTGGTTGGAGAGACAGGGAGGATGCTGTGGTTCTTAGTCTAGATAAATGTTTCCAAACCATCTGGGGGGAGATGCACACTTCAGTCGTGTACACCAAATTAAGTCAGAACTGAAACATCCTCAAAACTACCCAAGCCTTTCTCCATCAGGAGTGATTGACAGGTCCGCTCACACCTCATGCCAGACAATTGGCAAAATTGCCACCCCTGGCAGAGTCGATGAGTGGAAGGCCCCAAGGCCAGAGGAGGAAGTCCAGGGCAGCCCTGGACTAGGGGTGGGCAGACTTTCAGGCTTGCTGGATCAACTGTTTCCTCAAAATGAGAGCCAGGTCCGAAAGCTATACAATTAGAATTAAAGAGTAAGAAGGTGCCTCAGCAGCCTTGAAATTCGCTTTCCGCGCCAGAATTTGCGCACACAAAAAGTCCAGAGTTTGTCAGCTTGTTTTGGCAGCCTGATGTAGGCAGAAGAAGTCACGTTTTTTGTTGCTCTTGTCAAATAACTGGGAGTCTGAAACCTTGTTGGTCCCGACAGCTGATCTTGAGATCTACCATTAGATCTTGATCTGCTTTCCCCTGCTGTCGACTTGCCAGGAGCCTTTGGTTTTTAACTTGTTTATGGCACATCACCAGTCTTCCCATGGCTCCCTGTTCAGGAATGACTGATTTGAGAAAGAGAGGGACTGTTTTCCACCGATGCTCTGGGCAGGATGCCTTGCTTGAACGGTGCAAGTCAACATCCGCGGTTAGGCTGCTTGGGTGTGCCTGGGCCAAATTCAGCCCACTCGCCATCACTCATCCCTACACACCCTCCTTGTGACTCAAAGGGGTCTTTTGATCCTGTTTGGCCCACCTAAGCTTGCCTCCTGGTGGGAAACAGCTAAGAGCCATGGGCTACCCCACCCCACAGGATTTCCTGCAGCTTTTATTCCCGGGGGGTTCCTCGAGTATGCGTGATCCTCTTGCCCGGCAGAGAGTGTGGTTAGCGTAGAGAAAATGGCTGTTCACAGCGCACGTTGCTCTGAGCTGCCACCTTGTCTTATTTTCTGATTCTCTCCTCTTGTTCTCTTCACCGTGTTTAGAGAGTTGTGAAATACAAGGCATATGTTGGTAATTGGGTCAAACGTTCACTGCTTGGGTGAGTGCAGATGTACATGCATTGATGCGCTTCGGGGGTTTTTTTTTGCTCCTGGTCTTGCAGGAAGATGGCCAGAGCCTGCTCATGGCTACACATTAAGTTGCTCAGCTGTGGCTGTTGTTTGTCGCTTGAAAGCCACAGGATCCAGCTGGTGTGGGAGCGGAGGAGCAACCCTCCAGCTCCCTTCTCCATCCTTGTGACAGAATGTGTGACTTGTAGGGTGTGAGATTATTATTTTCCCCCACCCCCATGCTGGTTTTGCTCATGGATATCTTGGCAGATCTTTTTCTTCTTCCTTTGGAGATGGAGGGTGTTCACACACCCCAGGAGTAAATTATGTGACCCATTCTGCTGCTGCTTCCTGCTCACGACTTCTCGGTTGCCTGCTCCTGGCTCCCAGGTGCTGCTTCGCTCTGAGCTGCAGATGGCTCCGAATGTACTGCGAAATCTGTCGGCAAATTCAGCACCCCCCCCCCAGCCTCCCGCAACCTCTAGCTATGCACCTGCTTGGCCTCCCCTAGGGACACGGAGAGTGATGATCCATAAATAACTCTAACCTCTTTCTCCCATTTCCCAAATGGCGTTCCTTTCCCCTAATTACAAGCCTGGGTTCATCTGTGGGGACCTCATATCTTCCACCACCCCCGCCCCCCAAGCCCCTTGTCCTTGATTTCTGTTGCAGAAGACTAGGGTGGCAGTCTGGCTGCCAGCTTGCTCAATCGATGATCATCGCTATGGCAATGGGAAACATTTTGTCTCCATGGCAACCACCCAGCTGTGGACCCATAAGGGTGTTTCCATGGTGAAGAGATGCACATCTTCTTCCCATCCCCCCATTTCCTTGCTCATCCAATTTCTGAATACTTGAGCCATGGAAAGGGAAGGGAGGGGAAGGGGAAGACATTTTGTTCCTCATTGTTTTCTCAAGTGTGATAGCTTTGATAGCTTTTGCTGGCAAAGGAAGGAATTGGGGAGGGGAGAGAGAAAAAGGGGCTGCAATGTGGGTTTGGTTTTGCTAAGCTAGGAGGCAGTGGAGTCGAAAGCATTCCTTGCTCCTTCTGCAAAAAGATCGCACCCTCTTTCTGCAATATTTGTATGGCAGCAACTTCCGTCCTTGGTGACCTGAAATTGCATTTAGGTGTTTACTGAACAAATGCTATCTCTCTTTACTTTTCTTTGTTTTCTAAAAAAAGAGCCATCTTCATGGTGAACACACCTGTGCTATAGTTGATGAGCAATCAGTGCTACGTGCTCCTGTGTATGAAAATGAGAGGGTCTGCTTCGAACCAGTTATCTGGTTTTGGAGACGTATGAAGGGGAAAGAGTACATTATTGAGGCATGTTTAGTCATTGGTTGAAAGTAAATTCAGTTTGGGGATGCATTCTGTTGGTTCTCTTGTGGGTTCAGTTCTGGTATGGGGAGCATATTCACTTTGAGGACCAGCATGCTCAGAGGGTTGGTTTAGGAGCTGGGAGATGTTCAAATCCCCACTTGGCTATGTAGCTGACTGCAGGGGTGTTCATACATTACATTCAGCAAGTGTACAACCAGTGTGCACCAACAGTATAGCATTATACTCATAGAATGTGTAATGTAATTAGGATTCCTAATATACATAGGGAGGGGTGTGTGTGTGTGTGTGTGTGTGTGTGTTAATGCATCTATAGCTTAACATAATAATAATAACTTATTATTTATACTCCGCCCATCTGGCTGAGTTTCCCCATCGATTGGCGACTCCCAATTGAGTGTTAAAAACAATACAGCATTACCGTAAGTACTAAAAACTTCCCTAAACAGGACTGCCTTCAGATGTCTTTTAAAGATAGGATAGCTGCTTATTTCCTTCACATCTGAAGGGAGGGCGTTCCACAGGCGGGCGCAACTACCGAGAAGGCCCTCTGGTTCCCTGTAACCTCACTTCTTGCAATGAGGGAACCGCCAGAAGGCCCTCGGCGCTGGATCTCAGTGTCCAGGCTGAACGATGGGGGTGGAGACACTCCTTCAGGTATACTGGACCAAGGCCGTTTAAGGCTTTAAAGGTCAGCACCAACACTTTGAATTGTGCTCGGAAACGTACTGGGAGCCAGTGTAGGTCTTTCAGGACCAGTATATATAGCCTCGGCGGCTACTCCCAGTCACCAGTCTGGCTGCCGCATTCTGGATTAATTGCAGTTTCCGTGTCACCTTCAAAGGTAGCCCCACGTAGAGTGCATCGCAGTAGTCCAAGCGGGAGATAACTAGAGCATGCACCACTCTGGCGAGACAGTCTGCGGGCAGATAGGGTCTCATCCTGCGTACCAGATGGAGCTGGTAAACGGCCGCCCTGGACACAGAATTAACCTGCGCCTCCATGGACAGCTGCGAGTCCAAAATGACTCCCAAGCTGTGCACCTGGTTCTTCAGGGGTACAGTTACCCCATTCAGGACCAGGGAGTCCTCCACACCTGCCCACCACCTCCTGTCCCACCAAAACAGTACTTCTGTCTTGTCAGGATTCAACCTCAATCTGTTCGCCGCCATCCATCCTACAACCGCCTCCAGGCACATAAGAGGCTGCTGGATCAGGCCAGCAGTCCATCTAGTCAGGAATCCTGTTCTCACAGCGGCCACCGCTAGAATATATACCCGTTTATACCTTCAATAGCCTTCTGCTTCCTCAATTGACCTGGTTCTCTCTTAATGCCCTCCCAAGTTTAAGAACTTGTAAGGGGCAAAGGGGTTGCAGAACACACAACACATCCAGGTGTTAAGGTCCCCTTTTTTCTGCAGAACCTGCTGACTCAGACACCCTCCGCCCACCTCGAGTCTGCCTTGTGGCTGCGAGGTGTGACCAGCTGGTTCCTTCAGAAAATGCAAGCGCTTCTGAAGTTTTTGATAAGCCCCTTTCTCTCTCTCTCCCCACCTACTCCTTAGCAGTGGTAAGGACACAGGGGCAGAGGCGGTGACACATCAAGGGTGCCTATCATGGCTCAGGGTGGAGGTTTTGAAGGTGGCAGCGGGTGCTTTGGATCTGTGCAAAGGTAAGCTTTGCAGAAAGTGGAGTGTCGGTGGTGAGGGAATAGCAATCTTCGTTGCAGGTGCTTCTCTTTTAAGGCAGGCGTAGGAGGGCCCCTGGCAAGCATTGACAGCTTGAACCGTCAGCCTGTCTCCTCTGCTGATGAGGGGAGGCACACGGCTTGCATCTTAAGCAGGCTCCTTGCACTGCCTTTTGCTTCTAGGCCCGCTGACTGCTGTGCCGCTCTCATTGCTCATCGGGCCTCGGCTTCTGTAGGCAAACCGCCTCCTCTTCCTCCCTCTCCTGCTCCTGATCTGTCTTTTCCCCAACCCCAACCCCCAGCCTATAGAGTACAGCCCCTTGAAACCTGCTCTCAATGGGTAAAAGCCCAAGGAACAGATGAAGGAATGGACGGTAACAGATCATGTGCAGAAGGCCTTTCTTTCTTGTCACAGCCAAGTCCCTGCAAAGCTGAGCCAAAATCACATATTGGCGGGTCCTCTATACTGGTGGGTTTTCTGTTTGGCTTGTTTTTTGTGGATGCACTTTGCAATTCTAAGAACACAAAAGAAGAGACTTCTGGATCAGGCCAGTGAACCACCCCGTCTTGTCAGCCAACCAAATGCCTGTGAGAAACCCGCAAGCAGGATTTCAGCACAACAGCATCTTCCCTGTGGTTCCCAGCAAGTGGTAATTCAAGAAGCATGACTGCCTCAGCGAAGGTAGCATTAGCCATTGTGCCTAGTAGCTGTTTATAGCCTTGTCTTCCATTAATTTGTTCAGTCCTCTTTTATAAGCCACCTTGGTTGTCGATCATTGCAGCTGCCTCCTCTGGAGCCGAGTTCCGTAGTTTAACTATGCATTGCACGAAGAAGTACTTTCTTTGAGTACTGCTCACTAATAGGGAATTAGTGTTGGATTTACACTGCCCTGTCGTCCACACATGGTTCTAATTCACAAGTCGTTCTGCGATGTTTCCTCCACTGCTGAGTCTGGAGGGGAGGTCCTGCACTAAAGCACAACAAAAAAGAGGATTTTGTGGTATAAAATCCTGCAGGATTTCACCAGGAAGTTAAGGGACACATGCCGAAAGCCGTGAGCTTAGCCACCCTTTGGGTTGACCCTTATTTCGATTGTGTTGCGTCCTGATTAATTCCCTCTGGGTTCGAGAGCTTTTCTCACTGTTCTGCCTTGCGAAAATGTGATCTGACCTGCTGAGCTGAAGTTCGGTTCAGCAAAACCTTTCTTCCGATTTTTCCGTGCATCTGATCCAATTCAGTGGGTAAGATTGGATTGATTTTATTTTCTATTTCGCAAGGCACAGAATGACAAGAAAAGCGCTCTGACCCAGGGGAAACAGGCTGAGCAAAGGTGTGGATCAGCCAATCTCCCTCAAAACACTTGAGGGCAAACATGGAAAATGGGTTCGCGTATAACTGCCCTGATCCGGTCATGAACACAATGGATGTCCAGTGCGTTTGAGCTTCTCATCCTACGCCCCACCCTGCTGTCAAATCATCCTAACGTCCATTTCTTGAGTAGGAGCTGTGCACTTCCAGGATCACATAATTTTCATGGCCTTTCTGCAAGTAATCTGGCTTACCACTCACTGCCTTGCCTCCTGCGTTCTTCCTGCCCTCCCTGCAGCTTCCCTGCCAGTCCATCCTTTTACATCCCTTTCCTTTGTTGCTCCCCACACCGCTTTCTAATGGTTCTGAGCAACCCCTGGCCCAGACGCTACAGGTTAGATAAACGAAGGTACTATAATAGAAAATGGCTTTAATTGGAAAATAAGCACACTGCATTTGTCAGGCACTCTTCCTCAAGGTGGTTTTTTGTTTTTTTGGCAGGTGTGGGGTGTACATATAAGGCTACATCCTTCAAATCCGTCATTTTGGAATCTGAAAGCAGTCTTCTTCCAGGAATAAAATTCCTGTCCCTTTAAGAAAAGAACCAGGCTCCAAGCTGGTTAATCATTAATTGTTCCATTTCATTATTGGTTGTAGCCTTCGAAACAAAAGGTCCAGCAAGTCAGTCAGAAGACGCACACACATCCCTGCCCCACAGTCACAAATGCTTTGAGGTTTGTGCCTTTAGTCTGCCTCTTAAAAGGGAGGTTATAAGCTACGGCATGTGGAGAATTCTCCATCTGTAGCTGAATTGAAAAGGCTGCTGTTGCAATGGCTTTTTTAAAACGATGTGCTAGATATGGCGGTTAACTGATAATCCATCTTCCACAACGACTCTCCTTAAGGAGAGCGTGCCCTTCAGGTGGGTGATGATATTAAAAGAGAAGCATATGTGTTTGGTATTTAAAACAGCAATTCCTTTGATGAATTCCTTAATAATAATTTTTTAAAAAAACAGAACAATTGTTTAAAAGGTGAGCATTGGCATAGGAAGCAATCATTAAGCAAACGAATTAAGCTTTCCAAAGCTGCAGTTAGCTGGCTGAAATAAGCACAGGGTTGGGGGATGCCCTTATGTGCTCTTTAAAAGTGAGGTACACAAAGCTTTAGAGGTGCTATTCCTCCACTGTGTCGATGCAATGAGATTGAAATATCCCCCAGCTGGTGCCTTTAACTACCTTTTCAAAGTTGAACATTTAAGCGAACACAAAGCATTCCTGTTTGCTAGACCATACAGGAAGGGACATTCTAAAGTCGGTGCCTTTAAGCAAGGGCCTCTTAAAAGCGAGGTGCGCCGCACAACTATAGAGAAAATAAACTTCCACCATTTTATATCCTCTTCGGTATATGTACAGACGCAGAGGGCAGCAAAAAACAGCACCTCTAAAAATACCTCCTAAGATATAGCAAAGTAGCACGACGGATAAGGCTTTGCGCAAAGAGTCTAGGGGCCATTTGTTTACATACACAGTAGACTTAACGTTTCACTCCAGAGTTAGTGCCTTGAAAAAAAAAAATCTTGTCCCATGAGAGATTATGGGCACCTGAGCGTCACGGACGAGAAAGGAACAGAAATCCCAAACAAAAGTCCTGAGTCTCTTAACTGAAGCATTTTGTACCAGTTGGGCACCTTTAAGACAGACACCCTTAAAGGCAGACAAGAAAATAAATCTCACAAGAGTGCCATGAGCAATATTTGAAAAGGTGAGAGGCACGTGAGTTTGGAGAGCAGGTGTCTCCAGGTCCTGTAAAGCATACTGTATATTAAATGTGTGTTTTTTGTAAAACTCGTGTGTTTGTTTGTTTGAGAAGCCCTCTCAAGGAGCCAAGATGCTGCAGAGGACAGGAGCAAATAGTTTGTTCGGTTATGCATTGAAGATGATGGGAGGAGAGCTGAGCCAAGGAGGATTTGGGGAGCTTTGCTATGTTTGGGAACTGGCCCTGGGTCGACGTGGCTGCTCTCCTGAGCTCGATGCAGCTGGGAATAAGGGGAGTTTTATGTGTTTCCTTTCGTCGCAGAGATTTCTGGCATGCTGGCGATGGGGAGCCATGGGGCTCATAGCACTGAAAGGTCGTTGCAGGATTTTGACCTCTGCTTGAAGAAGCGTCCATTCCTCGGCACAAGGCTAGAGAGGAAGCGTTTGGCTTTCTTGGTGAGGCTCTCGCGCCGGCCCCCGGCCCCTTCCCTGCTGAAGGCATCGCCCTCGCGCCGACGGCGCCGCAGCCGTATCTGCCGCACAACGCCTTCAAAGAGCTCCTCTGTGTTGTGATGCAGCGCCGCGGACGTCTCGATGTGCTTGCAGTTCATCATGACTGCTAGGCTGCGGCCCTCTGGATATGGAGGCAAGAAACATGAGAAAAATAAACTATACCACATATGTCCAGAGATCAAAAAATCTGGGGAGATGATCCATGAAGAGATGAAAAAATTGGTAAAAGTATCATATATCAAAAGGGCAGAAGCATATTTACTAGGAATCTTGAGTAAGGCTATCCCCAAAGACATAATTAACATCTTTCTGTATGCAACAGCAGCAGCGAGAACGTTGGTAGCCAGTCATAGGAAAGGAAATTATATCCCAACAAAAGGGAAATGGTTATGTAAACTATGCGAGTACCTGGAGTTAGCAAAATTGATGGATTTAATAGGGCAAAAATCAAAAGCTATAATTCAGAAACAATGGAATGCTTAAATGAGTATTTATACAAGCAGGGCTCAAATACGAAAGTTTGGTTGTGCCTAGACTAACCTTGTGAAGAGTATAGAGAACATAAAGATTTGACTGACTATGAAAGTATCTAAGGAAGGGAAATGATTGAAGAACAGATGTAAAGGCAAGCAAGATAAATAAGAGACGTGCGGTGAATGCGGTGGAAGTCTTTTATAATATTTCAACTAAGATTGTAATGTTTGAAGCATGAATTTGGTAATATGGGTACTTTTTTAGTTTGTATTTTGGAAAATATGTATATAAATGTGTTTATAGTGTGATGTATTGTTCTTTGTCTTTTTCTTTTCTCATAAAATTCAAAAAAAATTCAAAAATTCAAAAATTAAAAATTAAAATTAAAAAATTAAAAATGAAATGAAAAGGAGAAAATAAACGAGCAAACAATTCTCCTGGGTTCCCTCTCCTGCCTCGGCCCTTCAGAAAGAACAAATTTTTTCCAAAATGGTAGACCGGAAGCCACCCGGATGGTGTGCAGGCGATCTCCCCAATGTTTAAGGAGCGGCACCTCTGGCAACTCACCTTCGCGTGAGACCTCCCGGGATCGCGCCAAGTCGCTCTTGTTCCCCACCAGGATAATAGGGGGGTCTGTCCGAGGGCACCCAGCCCGTAGGCTCAGCAGGGTGGGGGGGACCCGTGTGAAGCTACGGCGATCGGTCACCGAGAAAACCAACAGGAAGGCGTCTCCCGTCTGCAGGCAGGATTCCTGCATCCAGCCTCCGGGATCTCCCTGCGGAAAAAGTTCGCGGGGAGGGAAGAGGTCAAAGTCAGGAAAAGTGAATCGTAGAATCATAGAGTTGGAAGAGACCACAAGGGCCATCGAGTCCAACCCCCTGCCAAGCAGGAAACACTATCAGAGCACTCCTGGCATATGGTTGAGGCCATGTGCGTGTCCAGATCAAGGGCTGCCAACCTTTGTCTGACAGCGAACATCTTGGGGGAAGTGCCGCGGGCGCCAGTCACAAAATGGCCGCCGTTGGGGGTGTGGCATAATAAGATAAAATGGTTTCCCCACCTGAACAAGAGACAGGACCACAGTATGGGGGGGGGGGGGACCCACTCCTGCCTCCCAAACAGTGCCATATATTTGGGGGGGGGGGGCTTGGAAGGGAAATTTACTGAGACCTTTCACGAGAGCCACGCTGGTGTGGATTATTTGGTGATTCTACCCAGTTATAGTTCACAGCTACATATTGTTATGGGCATTTCCCCTCTTAAATCTTAGCTAGTAAATCATGCAGGTTTTATTCTTCTATATCTGTATGTGATTTAAAAAAACCAGACACACACGCAAACTGTTCTGAAGAAAATATAACAGTTTTGGAAGTCGTAACCAGCAACATGTTAAAAGAGGCAACCTCTTTCTCTCTCTACAAGAGCTACCTGCATTTTTTGTATACGTGGGTGATATTAAAAAGAATTACGTTAACCAAAGCTGCACCTTTTAAATATATTGGAAAGTGTAATGGATCAACCCAGCATGTTACCAGAGTGAATGTGACAGCGATATTAACCAGGGTGGCTGTTGAATGTTTCCGATTGGTGTGTTTAGATACTGGAAAGTTCAGATAAACAGGAGTGTGTTTTACATATTATTTTATTACAGTATAATTATTCACATCTCACCTTTAAGGATACGAATCGTTCCAAGGTGACTTTACAACTAAAGTCAAAACACAATAATCAAAATCGCAATTAAGATAATATTGAAACATATAGCAGCTCCTCAGGATCCTTCCCTGGGCCCTTCTGAATTGGCAGCCACGGGAGGAGAGAAGACATGCAGGTATTTGAAAATGGCAAGATTTTGATAATCGAGGAATTTGGATAATTGTAATTCAGATAATGGGGGTTGTGTTGCTTATTCTCCTTGGCAATTGGATACACTCTCCTTATATTTGCATAATGGCACTGTATGCTGCAATCAAGCCGCCCAAGAATGCTGCCAGTTTCCAGAACAATTTGCATATTCGTGCATGTCAGTGGTATACACCCCCGCCTGACTCCCAAACGGCTGTGTTAATTTAATATGGATTTGCATAAATTTGCATACCACTCTCCCTCACTTCAGGGATGCTGTGCAATTTTGGAACGCATTTCCATGCAAACGAGATGCTAAAACAAAACAATAATAAAACAAGGCAATTCCATCCGGTTGTCTAGCTTTGCGTAAATCTTGGATATAATTGCATACGTTCATCATAGCCATGCCATGTTTGTTTGTTTTTTGCATTATTTTGCCTTGTTTCCGTTTGCCCCTTGCAGTAACCAAGAGCTGCAGAGAAAACTGCCCTTGCCAACCGGAAATCCCACTCCACAATCTCTAAAACATTCTGATATTGCCTGGCATTGCCCACAATATTCTCTAAGCCTTAAGATCTAGAAAACTGGTTCAAATAAACAATAACAACAGAGATTCTCAGAATGCTGGATTTGTAACTGACTGAGAATTTCTGTAGACCTGAAAAATTGTGGAATACCCCAATTTTGAAAACAGAAAACCAGGGCAGATGCTGGAGCCACCGGTGTAAATACTCTCAGTCTCGTCAGGATGAAGCCTGCTATGTTCTGCGCTAGACTGGTTAGATTGGGGCTGTCACCCATTTAAAGATATATATTACTATTCGTGGGGCAATGAATCCACTTTGGAAGATGGGCAGCTCACAAAATGCTGTTTGGGGAGGAAGAGTAAATTCCCCTCCCATGCCGCTACGGTCCCAATCCACCCCTTCTGCTCCTAATGACAGCTGTATGTTAAAACTAAAAGGAATGAGAGATCAAATCACAAGTCTCCCTTGTATGGTCCGGTTACGAGTTTTGATTCAGTCATCATGCCTTTGCTTATGAACAAGCCAACAGCTTTGAAGACCAGAGCACATTTTCTGTGGGTGGTATTCAGATAAGTCATACCCAAAGTAAACCCACTTGAAAGGAACAAAACATGACGATGTTAGGCCCGTTAATTTCAGTGGGTCCGCACTGAGTAAAACTTCATTGACTATATCACCTTTTGTTGTTTCGGATTACAAGTGGTCTGTGCCCCAGCAGATGCTTATTTTAGAATCAAAGGTGTTCCTTTGTTTGTGTGTAAGAGATACGTAACTCTATATGGTCATGCCTTCCATCTTATGGTTGACACAACTACTTGCATTAATAATAAATTTTAAAATGTTCCCGGTGTTGCAAGATTTATCAGCTTTTAGATGGGATGAGAAGAGAAGACTCCCTGGAAGAGATCCTGATGTTGGGAAAGATGGAGGGCACAAGGAGAAGGGGACGACAGAGGACGAGATGGTTGGACAGTGTTCTTGAAGCTACCAGCACGAGTTTGACCAAACTGCGGGAGGCAGTGGAAGACAGGAGTGCCTGGCGTGCTCTGGTCCAGGGGGTCACGAAGAGTCGGACACAACTAAATGACTAAACAACAACAAAGATGGGATGGAGAACTTCTTGCTGTAATATTTCTTCCCCTGCTGGGGATGACGTCCCATCTCAATGGGTAGGAAGGAGACCAAAATGCACCTACCTGGTCCCAGATGTCGTATAATATTAGAGTGACTTCTTCATCATCTACGTAGAAATTTCTTTCGTAGGAATCCTCTGAGGGAATAAAAGAAATGTGGAGGGAAAAGGAGGTTTAGTATAGCTTGAGTATCACCTTACAAACTATTGCCAGATATGTCTGTACCATCAAATATCCACTTTGTGGCAGATTTGTCAAGTTATATGAGTAGAATTTGATCATATTCTATTCAAAGGAGACCATTAATAGGACTAAATTAGCCATGGCCATTAATTTCAGTGGGTCTGCTCTGAGTAGGACTAGCTGCAACCCTATACATTTAATGGTTGGAAAAGTTAAGGGGAGCCTAGGAGAGCCTTCTGGGTAGAAATGTGGGGTAGAAATTAGAGAAATGAAATTATTTTTTGAGAAACATCTCAAGGTAGTGTAGTTTACCCCTCACCGAGTCACAATTTCCAGCAACCTTTAGCATACATCCTGCCCATTATTTATTTGCAAGTGTGCTTTGAAGGCTTAGTGTGTACACAGCCTTAGACACAAACACACACTCTATATATATTATATGATGTCAGGTTTTTAAGATAGCAGCGATTTGAAACTTTTCCAGAAGATCTATCCCAGCTTCCCATACTTCCCCCCCTCAGGATTTTAAGAAAATCACTGGCACAAAGTCAATTCCCACAGGCGTCACTTTGAAATTCTGGCCTAACAGCTTAAATTCCACACAAAACCTCCATTTATCTGGAGAGTTTCTACCTTCCCCTTCTTAAACAAAAATGCCATGGAAGGCAGAAATTCAACAGGTGAATGAAGAGCAGGATGCTGGGACTTGATGGGCCTTTGGTCTGATCCAATATGGCTCTTCTCCTGTCTATTTAAATCAATAAAAATAAAATGTCCTCAGGTGGAGCACGCCGTTCTCTCCTGTCCCCCTTCTGCTGCATGTATGGCAAGAAAAGCAGGGCCTCTTGCACTTCTGCTGTTTTGCAGACTGAAATATTGCAACACCATCCCCTGGCATCTTCTGGGCTCACCTGTGTGCTCTTCCTCGTGGTGGGGGCCCCCTCTAAGGCCTCCGAAGATGGCCGCCAAGGTGGTCTTCCCCACCCCGCTCTCGCCAAGCAACATGACTTTGTAGGGGCCGCGTCCTCCTGCGGGGCTGGCCCCCCCAGTGCTTCCCACTTCGGGGGAGCTGGGGGGAGAGTCCAGTTCGTCCACTGCTGACGCCCTCACCAGCTGGTGCTTGATGGGCAAAGGCATGCTCCCACGCCGTGGTCCGGCACCCGCCAGCGCCGAAGGCAACGTCATGGTGGACGGCAAGCTGCGAGAACAGGGGCGAGATGCGCAAGAGGGTCACAGCGTTTCAGGACCAGGACACATCATGCACACAAAACATTTTCAGGTGCAATTCAGGCCACTGAAACCACTTAGGGTCAGGGGTCAGATAACTCCTTACCCTCCAACATTTCACCAAAGAAAACAGGGACATCCTAAGGAAAAAGTGGGAGCTTCCATTATCAAATCAGAAACTGGGTCAGCTTCTCTAAATCCGGGTCTGTCCCTGGAAAATAGGGACACTTGGAGGGTCTGAGGTTGCCTGGGACCCAGATAGCTGAGTTATCTTTGGTCACAACTGCCCCATGCTTTTAAAGCACATTTATGCCACTTCATGGCTTCCTCCAAAGGATCCTGGGAACTGTAGGCTACCCCTCCTCACGGAGGCACCATTCATTGGCAACCCTTAACGAACTACAGTTCCCAAGATCCTTGAGGGGAAGCCATGTGCTTTAAATGGACTCTTAAATAGTTTTCTAAACCCAGAATGTATTGGTTTTGTACTGCCGTTTTCATTCTTGTTATTTGCATTTGTATTTTAAAGTGTTGATTATTTTTATGATACTTGTATGGTTCTTCTTCACTCACTGGCTCTTTACCACAGAAAAGGACAGTCTGGAAAAGTGAATAGATCCCATTAATTTTACCACAGGGTGTAGAGCAGGGGTCGGCAACCTAAGGCCCATGGGCCACAAGTGGCCCATAGAGGTCGTTTAACCGGCCCGCGAGCCACCCTTGAACCAAGCTGCCCGCTCAGTGAGTTCCTGCGCGCTGCGCTAAACCAGTGCAGCGTGGCGTGGGGACTTGCTTCCGCGGCACCGGAAATCACATCTGCGCATTCAGACACTGAAAATCGTGTCTGCGCAGTGGGTGCGATCCTGCCCACGGAGGGATCTCTGCTGGAGTGAACAGGCCCAGGCGAGGAAAACCTTGTCGAACCCTGGTGTAGAGATATCACAAGGTTGTCCAAAGATACTCAGTGTACTCTCTGCCTCAAAAATAATGTGTGAAAAAAAGGAATATGGAAATTGTTGTGGGTTTTGCTTGCTTGCCCTTTTGTAGCTGAGATGTCCACAAGTACCTTTGAGGAAATCTTGAGTTATCTCTAAATGGTAAACATTATTTTCATCACAGCACCATGCCACACAGAATACCAACTAGGCTCATGTGCCAGGCTAATAGCATACATTCTCTGAGGGCAATGCCTATGTTCCTATCGTGGTATTTTATGGCTAGCAAAATACAAATATATTCACCAGGGGTGTGACAGAGGGAGAAGGAGGGAAGGATGCTGAGGGCACACCATTCATTTACAACCCATTTACCTCTTTAATGTCATGGCTTCTCCCAAAAAAATACTGGGAACTGTAGTTTACCCCCACAGAGCTACAATTCCCAGTTCCTTTCATAATGCACAGTTGCCAACATTCCTCTGTGTGTGTGTGTGTGCTTGAAATCTATGTTGTGTATGTAGCCAAAGCATGTGCAATACCATGTATCTGTTCTGCAGGTTTTCAACATGACACAACACACAATCACGCTTTGGTTAGAAGCACCAAACTCCCCTTCTCTTTCACACACACACCGTAGAGCTAGAGACACAGTAAAGGACATAAACAATGCACATCTCTCTCACACAAACACACAAACAAGCACGTTTTCTCTACCTCCCTCACTTTCACATTCTCTACTTCACAAACACATTAAAACTACCCATATTGCTGAGTATAAAGACAGGCAGGCAGGCAGACACAATATTTGATGGTCTCTTTGTTTATTCGAAACATTTACACTCTGCCTTTTCTCCATGAGCTCAAGGCAGTTAATCACGCAAGTGAAAATAATGGTGGAATTTGATACATGTCTGTATAGAAGACTGCCAGTTACCAGGGACTGCTGAGCTGAAGGAGACCTGGGGTCCCTGGGAGGATGCACCCCCTTTTCTCCCAGAAATTACATCAGGGCAGGAAACAGACCAGCTTGGCCCCATCCATTGGCCAGTGAAGGTTCAGCTGCTCAAACACTTGCTTTCCTCCTCCCTCCCCATTCATTATTCCTTTTGGATCATGACTCAAGATTATGAACCTGCAGGCAGGGACTGGTGTACTTTTTAGTATACGTACAGTGCTTTAAAAATTGTGGGTACTTTGTAAGTGTCAAATGAAAATTTAAAAACGTAATAATATTTCTACTAAACAAGTGAGCATGGGGAAGCAGGCTTAGTTTGCAATTTTAATTAACAATTTAATCGCCTTCAATGAAGCAGCCATAAAACACTAAGAAGAGAAACAGTACAGCAATCATTAAATTAATTAAAACGTAATTAAACCATAGCAATTGCTACGGCTTTTATCCAATGCTAGTCCTGCTGGGTCATTGAAGTGAATGGACATGACTTAGGTTAGTGGGTCTAATCTAGCTAGATACAACTTGTCACTTCCAAAAACGGAGCAACAATTTATATCTGTCCTCCCTCGAAAGAGATAAGATTTTGGAGTGTCATAATTAAAGCCATTTGAGACGCTACTAGGCAGGCCAACCTTTGGAGGGAGCCACTGAAAAAAAGGCCCTTTCCCTTTTCCAAATCAGGAATATTTCTGGGCGATACAGCACACACAGGAGGATCACTGATTATGATGATCTTGATCCACGGGAAATAAATGGCTTTTCAGAGACACCCGGTGTTGAGGCTTCAGGGTCTGAATTGGCACACAGAATTTTCACCAGGGTTGACCCTTGCGTAGTTTGACATGTGTGGCAGGGTATTGCCATCCCTCGCAGCTTGGCTCACTTTCTCGAGTTACCAGGCACCGCTGGGCATCCATTTCTGTTCTACAGTTGTGGTTTGCATATGGGCCTCTCTCTTTCTAAGTCAGGGGAGTATGAGTAAGTGAAGTTGCTCCTCCACCCCACTGCTTTTTTCTTTCCCCCTTGCAGACCTCCTATTCTGCAATACAGACAGAAATTCAACTGGCAGAGCTTTCTCTAGGTTGGAGATGCAATAACGGAATACATTTTGCCTGGCGTGCAGTTTGTACAAGGCAGAGGAGGAGCTTTGCTGGGGTAGGGGGTGGGGCGGCCATTTTAAAAAGACAGGTGGGAACAGAATTCTGGCTCTGGGCAGAAAAGTGGACTGCTTTTACAGCTTTCTAATTCTACACAACACAGCAATAAACACACCTTCGGGAACAGCCAGGGCCTGCCAATAAAACCCACACGCGGTCCCCTGCTTAGAAGCATGTACAAATAGAACGAGAGAGAGAGAGAGAGCAAACACAAATGCCTTCTGCTCACATAGGACAGACACACCCACAGAAAAAGACACCAGCATTGACACCAGCCCAGGGAGACGGTGTCAGTTTGACACCAATACACAACAGGACTGCATCACGTGTGCATGTGGTCCCTGGGGAAACACACCAATACTTGTGGCAGTGTCACAATGCAGGCGCACGCACAACGGCACGATCGCCATGTGCGTGCAAAAGCCATGCATGCTTGGGTTAAAACTATATCCTCATTTGATCCACCTGATGGGTTCAGTAGACACCGAAACACAGAGGCAGCCAAAACTAACAGGTTTGCTGTGTACGCACATCAACAAAGGGCGTGTGAGCACACGCAACTGCACACCGTGGCTGTATACACACACCGTGTGTATTGACTGCATTTATAGCCCAGCCCACCTTCCTTCCAAGGGAGCCGAGGGTAGCAAACAAGGGGTTAAACAATAAGTATATCTTGAAAACGATTTTGGCACAGATGCAAACTGGGAAAGATTTCAGATTCAAAGGCTTGTTGAAGATGTTTGGGTTCAGCAAGCACCGAGAAGACAACAGAGATGGCGCACATCTGATAGTCAAGGGGAAGACATTCCAAAGGGCAGGTGGAACAACACTAAAAGTCCGGTTTCTTCATTGTGCGGAACAGACCTCCTGATAAGGTGGTGCCTGCAGGAAGCCCTCAGCTGTAGATCTAGCGGGCGTATAAGGGGTGAGACCATATTTCAGGTGTCCTGGTCCCACACTGTGTATAGACCAAACTAGCACCTTGACCTTATAGCCTGGTAGCTAATTGTACCATCCCTAGAGAATACTGGGAACTGTAGTTCACCCCTAACAGAGCTGCAATTCCACTTGTCAAACTACAGTTCCCAGGATTCTATGGGAGAAGCCATATGCACCGTGCGCGCACAGCTTCAGACTCAAAACATAGCTGAGGTTTAAGCGGGCATCACAATGCTTCTCTCAGGCCCCCAAATATGTGATGCATAGGTTGTCTACTGAACACTGAAGGAATATGGAGGCATGCACAGTAACACCACACAGACACATCGACATTCCTCACTCTGTGAGCCTAAAAGCAGAGATAATGCCATTCCAAACAGCAATACTTACACAAACCTAATTATCCTCCATTTCATTGACTACTGGAATGACAGGCGTCTACGGCATGTCACTCACAACCCTGTGAGCCGCAAGAACAAAGAGCCAACCCAAATATAGCTGCACCACCGGAGCATGGGTTAGAATCACAGAATTGTAGGCTTGGAAGGGACCCCAGCGATCATCCAGTCCAACCCCCTGCAATGCAGGGATCCAGTGCTAAAGAATTCCTCACAGATCTCTGCCATCCAATCTCTGCTTAAAAACCTCCAAGGAAGGAGATTCCACCACATTCCAAGGGAGTCCATTCCACTGTCAAACGCTTCTTGCCGTCGGAAAGTTCTTCCTAATATTTAGCTGGAAGCTCCTTCGTTGCAATTTAAATCCATTGGTTCAGGTCAGGAGTGTGGTGGAGTCTCCTTCTTTGGAGGTTTTTAAGCAGAGGCTTGACAACCATATGTCAGGAGTGCTCTGATGGTGTTTCCTGCTTGGCAGGGGGTTGGACTCGATGACCCTTGTGGTCTCTTCCAACTCTATGATTCTATGATTCTAGGTCCTACTCTTTAGATATTTGAAGATGGCTATCTTATCACCTCTCAGTCTTCTCTTCTCCAAGCTAAGCACATGCAACTCCCTCAACCATTCTTCATAAGGCTTGGTTTCCAGACCCTTTGTCAAAGCGGTGTTATGTACCGCAACAACTTCTGCATGAAGACCCATGGCACACTCGCTGTGGAAGCACCAATCTCACCGATGGCACAGACACACTCTTTTATCCGCACGAGCCCTCTCGTTCCTTACAAACGCTGCTTGCAAGCAAGGCTACACGCACCCACACCCAGAGCAGACAATGTGCGTGTCCTCAAACACCACCATAAAACCAGGAACACGAACATTAAATTGTACTTTTGGCTGTTGCACACCAAAGCACATGCCAATAATGTCTCCCAGTTTGCAGCTCTGAGCGGTGGGAGGAAACCGGTTGCCTAAAGGGGTTCTCCAGTGCGGCTACCACATTAGACAACTTACGACAAACTCGTGAACATTGTGACAACACTGGCGAGCACTGCACATCAGACCCATCTGATTTGACTGGTTTCTTACTTGGAGGCAAAATCCACCACACACCATAAAGGCGAATTAAGCTGAGCTGAGATGGACCGTCTGAATTTTATTCTCAGTGGTACTCCGTTGTCTGAAGGAGACCACCATGTGGTGGGTTTGATCATCTCCCTTTACCCCCCCCCACTCCACCCCCCCCCCAGCTTGCCAAAATCTACCTTGCTGGAAGTGTTGGAATCCTTTAGGGCAATTAGGGTGCCTTTTCCCACCAATCTGGTATGAAGGGTGCAAGGTGGAATAGAGTTTGTATATCCGCAATTGTTTTGTGCAAAATTCCAAGTCAGAAAAGTGCGCTGGCTGGCACATCAGTTTAATAACCGCTTAGATTGTGGCAGGAGCGTTTGCAGTCAGGCAATAGCCTACTTTGTCGGATGCCCGAGTCGAAGATGGGGGCTTTTGACTGTCCTCATGTCTCCGACAGAGGCATTCATGCTCTGCCATGTTCTCCGCTCATACCCACGCCGGCTGGCACACTCATCAGTGCAACAATGCCAGTCTTGGCACACGCTGTCTCTCACAGACATCTGTTGGAGACACCGCGACAAAGGCACAATACCCTGTGGAGGGGACAAACCCCTGGCTCCCACATCGCCTCCCCCCACTTACACCCCCCCCCCACACGCCAGAAAGCCTTTATACCCAGCTTACCGCTTGCTTTTGAATGGTGGTAGGTAAAATGGGGGCCTTTCACCCCTTGGAAGATCTGCCTTCTTCCTCCTGCTCCCTTTCTTTGCCTCCAGAGCTGTCAGCTAAGTCCCCCCTTTAAAAACCCCTTCCCCTCCCTTATTAAAAACAAAAAAGCAGGAAAAAATAATAATGCAAACAAACCTGGGAATGCCCCGCCCTGGAGGAGAGTCGCACATGTTTGGAAACTGCGAGGCCGGTCCGTGTCCCCAAACCCACCTGTTCGCGAAACGCCAAGACGCAGAGGCGAGGATGCCAAATTTTGGAGGGGATCCCAGGTTATGCCCACGGCTCCCTGCAGCCCAAATGTGGAGGGAGGAAGGAAAGAAGGGAGGAAGGAAGGGGGAGAATTAGCAGGAGGGCTGTGTTTGGATGATAGGCAGGTGGACCTAGGCGAAGGGGGTGTGTTTATGGAGAGGGGAGAGTATGGCGGGGGGGGGGGAGAGAGAGAAAGAGGGAGAGAGAAAGAGGCTGTAAATGATTGGAGGATGGATGGAGAGGGAGGGAGGGGGAGAAAGGTGCACGGAGGGAGGCACAGCCAGATGGGAAGCAAGATTAGGGCATGTATATGGGGGATTAAAAAAGCCTATGTGTCTGTGGATGGGTTGGCAAATTGCTGGGCAGGAACATTTGCACTGGGAACGGATCAATAGGCTGATTAATCTTAGGGGGACGAGGGTGCTGGTGGATGGAGGGAGGAGAGAGACAGGCAAAGGAGGAGAATATACACACACATCTATTCCGCCTTTCGGCTAGAAAACACAGCTATAAAACCCAACATGATGAAAGGGTGTAAAAATATATAGCATGGGCTTTGTTTTCCCTCCACGTTAGAGGCAGTGTGTCTCTGAACGCCAGTTGCTGGGGGAATCACAACTGGGGAGAGCGCTGTGGCGTCCAGGTCTTGCTTGTGTGGCTTCCTAGAGGCCTCTGCTTGGTCACTGTGTGAGAACAGGATGCTAGGCTAGGTGGCAGGATGTAGCAGGGGTCTCCTTCGGGTCTCCTTCGGTCCTTAATACCTTTCAGAACTGGGCTTGGAGGTGCTGTGGTCGATTCCCTCTGCTGCAGGACACGGTTACACACCCACCAGCCCCTTTCCCCTGAACAGTGTCCACAAAGAGGGTGCCAAAAGTGGAGGTAAGGTGCCTTGCGGTGAAACTGCCTGCAGGCGACTCAAGGAAGCGAGCCATGCTGCGCACTGTGGGTAGAGCAATGTAGAATCAACGATAGAGGTATCATCTTCTTCTCTGGTGATCACTCGTAGCCGAGTAAGATTGTCTTCCATAAACATGGTTTTAACAATGAGTCCGTAAGTGACTGTAGAGGCCGATTCTGGATCCACACGTCCTTCCACAGTGGGGACATTGGTTTCCGGGCAGGAGCTGATCACGGTGTGGATTTGCCAAGCGTGCTTTCCTCCTAGCACGTTTCTCCCTTGCGTCCTGAGTTCGAGTGTCTTCAAAGCCCATGACACCTTTGGTAAAGGCTGTTCTCCAACTGGAGAGCTCGCAGGCCAGTGTTTCCTGATTGTTGGTGTTTATACTATTTTTTTTAGATTTGCCTTGAGACAGACAGTCTTTAAACCTGTTTTGTTGACCACCAGCATTATGCTTTCCATTTTTAAGTTGGGAATAGAGTAGTTGCTTTGGAAGACGATCATCAATATCAGTGTACTGGAAGAAGCAAAGACAGAGATATATCTGTGTGTGAGAGACACTGAGGATTTGGAACGGTGACCCCCATCTGTTGTAGGTGTTTAAAACAGTGTCATACAACTTTATAGGGTCATGGCTTCCCCCAAAGATGACTGGGAACTGCAGTTTGGAGAGTTTTTAGAAGATCCCCCCCCCTCCTGCAGTGCTACAGTTCCCAGAGTGGTTTAACAGTCTGTCCATCTTCTCAGATGGGACGTGGGTGGCACTGTGGGCTAAACCACAGAGCCTAGGACTTGTCGATCAGAAGGTCGGCGGTTCGAATCCCTGCGACGGGGTGAGCTCCTGTTCCTCTGTCCCTGCTCCTGCCAACCTAGCAGTTTGAAAGCATGTCAAAGTGCAAGTAGATAAATAGGTGCCGCTCCGGCGGAAAGGTAAACAGCATTTCCGTGCGCTGCTCTGGTTCACCAGAAGCGGCTTAGTCATGCTGGCCACATGACCCGGAAGCTGTACGCCGGCTCCCTCGGCCAATAAAGTGAGATGAGCACCGCAACCCCAGTCGGCCACGACTGGACCTAATGGTCAGGGGTCCCTTTACCTTTACCATCTTCTCAGGGAGCTCTGCGAATTGTAGCTCTCTGAAGGGAATACAGGGGTCTCCTAACAGGAGTCAGCATCCTCAACAAACTACACTTCCCAGCAGGGTTTTTGGACTACAATCCCCATCATCCTTGACCACTGGTCCTGCAAGCTAGGGATGATGGGAGTTGTAGTCCAAGACGGCTGGCGACCCAAGTTTGGGGAATCTTGCTTCCCGGGATTATTTGGGAGAAGCATTGACTATTTAAAAATGGCGTGATGCTGCTTGAAATGTACAGTATAGCACAAATGGGGACAAGAAAGAAATATGGTGTGTGTATATTTGTTTGTGTGTGTGTGTGGGAGGGTATTTGTTGGAAAGAGTAGAGAGTGAGAGCCGAACGCAAAGAGAGAGATATATATAAGATAATGAGAAAGTGAGCATGGAGGGATAAACAAAGGAGACAGATGGATGGGTGGATTAAGGGAAAGACTGATAAGGGCAATTTGTGTGATTGCGAAAGCACATTTGCAAAATCCACTCTGCTGTAGCCAGTGCTAGTCCTGCAGCAGAGCAGACCCACCACAGTTAATTAACATGGCTAAATTAGGTTCGTTGATTTCAGTGGGTCTACTCTAATTAGAACTTCGGCAGGTAGTGTATATTTATTGGTTTGTTAAATTTGTATCCCCGCCTTCATCCCAAAGGAGCGCAGGGTGGCAAACATGGGTGCACACAAAATCAAAACTATGCATTTTTATTATATAATTATTATTATTATTATTAAAAACAAAACCTGCCCCTCTACTTTAAACAGCTTTAAAAATATATCCAAAACATGGATGCAGCCATCGAGGCAACTGATGATGTGGAAAGACAAATGTTAGGTGGATAAATGAATATTCAAAACAGTCACAGGAGGAAGAAAGAGTAAACAAAGTAATTGGATGGAGAATGAAACCAAGAGAGGGTGGGGGGCTGTGGAGCATCCATTGGTGAATGGTTTTCGTATAGGAAGGGGATGGGCAGAGATGAGAGAGCGCACAGGAGAGACTCTCTCCCTCTTTAATGATGCTGAATTAGCTGCTCAGCCTAATTAGGCAGGGGGGAGGGAATTATACAGTTAGTCACGGGTGGGAGGATGCTAATTAGGCATAATTAATGCCTGCCATAGGGTGAGAGAAGGGAGCCCCCCTGGGAGACACGGGAAACAAGGCTGAGGCTGGCTGGGCCCGTGGGGACCCTCTGCGGGCAAGTGCCCCCTCCGGCATGCTGATTCTGCTCGTTTTGTGCTTGGAGGTTGAGGCATCGAAATGACAGCACACCTGGTCGCTCTGCAAGGCCTGGTTCAGCATCCTCGCACTTTCGGCCTCTCTCTCCCTCTCATACATTCAGCCTCAGCTGCAATCAGCGAGGCGTCCTCCTTGCCCTAATCGCAGCCCGGGGAAGATTTGAACTCATGGCCTTTCTGATCCCCGGGAGGCAGTTTCCATGCTGTTGGCAGGGCAACAGACCGGAGCCGTTTGAGGCGAGGGCGGCGGTAGAGAAAGGGACGAATTCTGGGCCTCTATTATCCATCTGTGTTAATGAATCCAGAATGACCACCCGTTTGGCACATTTGGAAAGCTTTTTGTGTGAACAAGGCCACCGATGCAGCCGGGATGATATTAGCCACGCAGAGCGAAGCAACCCCTCAACCTTATGACTGAAAATAAATAGTTTTTTTTTACAGAGTTGCTGGGATTTCCCTGTTTATTGGTGCCTGGCAGCTATGCCAACTGCAGTTATGTCCCAAACAGGCCCAGGCAGTCGCTGAAGTGGCTACAAACCCCCTCAGCCCCAAGAACTTTTAGGCTGGGGGAAAAGGGTATTAAGGATTATTATCTTGGTGAAGGATTATTTGCAAATAAAATAGCCTGTGCTGTTGGCTGTTGGTAGTTGATCATTTCCCCTCATGCTGTTTTCTTTTGCAAACCTTCCCAGGTAACAGAAGTTGGTGATCTGTATGCCAACCTTTTGTTTGTAGTACTGAATTTACTGCATGCTGCTTAGTTAAATCAATCTGAAGTGTGTGTAGATACGTTTGTTAGAAGAGTTGGGAAGGAACATCAAGAGGCCATTCAGTCTGACCCCCCCTTGCAAAGCCATAATAATAATAATTTATACCCCGCCCATCTGGCTGGGTTTCCCCAGTCACTCTGGGCGGCTCCCAATATTAAAAACACGATAAAAAAAAAAACATTAAAAACTTCCCTAAACAGGGCTGCCTTCAGATGTCGTCTAAAAGTTAGAGTTGCTTATTTCCTTGACATCTGATGGGAGGGCGTTGCACAGGGCGGGTGCCACCACCGAGAAGGCCCTCTGCCTGGTTCCCTGTAACCTCACTTCTCACAGGGAGGGAACTGCCAGAAGACCCTCGGAGCTGGACCTCAGGGTCCGGGCTGAACGAAGGAGGTGGAGACGCTCCTTCAGGTATATAGGCCTTTGAGGCCGTTTAGCGCTTTCAGGGTCAACACCAACACTTTGAATTGTGCTCGGAAACGTACTGGGAGCCAGTGTAGGTCTTTCAGGACCAGTATATATAGCCTCGGCGGCTACTCCCAGTCACCAGTCTAGCTGCTGTAGGCTTCAATCACCAGCTTCTTCAGAGCCTTCACAGCTTGACTTGTGCTAACTGCAACAAGCAGAGGGCACTACCACAGACACTTTCTTGATTTACCTGCACCAGGCAACACATCTCCCTCTTCCCACTTTTAGAACTGCGTGGGTCCACTGGCTGAGTTATCTTCACAGCAGCTCAACAAAGGCACTGTTTTTGTCGGTTATGTCTCACATACAGGAAACTGAGACTCTGAGCGAGGACGACTTGGAGCCATCCGTGGCTTGTTTCCATAGCGAAGGCTTTGGGGCTGCTGTTCTTACAGACTGATGTAGCAGTCTGTAAGAACAAAGGGTCCCGATGTATTTTCACCCACATACAGTGGTACCTCAGGTTACATATGCTTCAGGTTACATACGCTTCAGGTTACAGACTCTGCTAACCCAGAAATAGTGCTTCAGGTTAAGAACTTTGCTTCAGGATGAGAACAGAAATCGTGTTCCGGCAGTGCGGCAGCAGCAGGAGGCCCCATTAGCTAAAGTGGTGCTTCAGGTTAAGAACAGTTTCAGGTTAAGTACGGACCTCCGGAACGAATTAAGTACTTAACCCGAGGTACCACTGTATGTCTTTGCCAAGTATCCTCGGGTAACGTCAAGCCATTCTGTCTCTCTGTGGTTCCCCACATTTCTTGTCTTAATTCTGCACTACGTTGGGGGGGGGGCCTGGCTGGCAGGGACTGTTGGGAATTGTAGTTCCCAAAACATCTCGAGGGCACCAGCTTGGGAAAGGCTGGTTTACACAATCTGCTAACCCTGGGATGAGAGAGACACAACCTTGATCATGGCTAGAGGGGTAGACTCTCCAATTTGGGACTCGCCCTCATAAGCATGTCAGAGGCGGACCACAGTTGAAGTATCGCATTTTTTGCTCTATAAGACTCACTTTTTCCCTCCTAAAAAGTAAGGGGAAATGTGTGTGCATCTTATGGAGCGAATGCAGGCTGCGCAACTATCCCAGAAGCCAGAACAGCAAGAGGGATCGCTGCTTTCGCTGCACAGCGATCCCTCTTGTTGTTCTGGCTTCTGAGATTCAGAATATTTTTTTTCTTGTTTTCCTCCTCCAAAAACTAGGTGCGTCTTATGGAGCGAAAAATACGGTAATTGCTACAACTGACCGTAGAAACAGCTCTAGGCAAATGGGTCTCTCCCTCATCACATCCCTGAAACCTACAAGCCTTTTTTGGCAGCCGGTTAATTAGTTGGCTCAGAAACAGAAAGACTGGTGTGGGAATCCACCTTACAGTTCAAAATCTCTCTTTTTAATTCTTAGCAAAAAACTCGAAAAGGCAACAGAAGGTGAAATAACAAAACAGCGCGGCCCCAGTTAGTGGTCACAGCTCAACGGACTAAAATACACAGTGCAAATATTTGCTCATCTAGAACTCGACGTTGTCAGTTATCCACACACACCTACCCAGATGGGGGAGAGAACAGAACAAGACAGCAGTAAAACATGAACTCCTGGCTTCCATTAAATGTCGCCACTGATTTCTCTGAGAAGCATCTCTTGTCAGCAAATAAGAATAAATTATATATAATTTATATATGTATATATATCTATATATCTCACACGCATACGTACTTGTGCCAGCAGCTAACAAAGCCAGGGGAACCAATGCACCGTGGGTCCATTTCAATGGGGCTTGAACATCTCACCTAACTCTTTTTTTTAAAGGGGGGAGACAGGGAATTTGTGGCCTTCCAGAGGTTGAAGCTCCCATAATCCCTGTGTACTGACTGTGCTGGCTTAGGGATGATGGGAGTCGCAGCCCCACTTCCCATCCTTGCTGGGGAAGGCATTCAAGGCCCAGGTGTGCCAGGAGAGGTACAATAATAGCTGCCAACTGCAGAGGCCCCCCACCTCTGCCCTGGTTTGCTTCGTCTGAGTCACGTGGAGCGCCCATAGATTGTGCGATTAAGAAGGCACCGGTTTAGCGAAATCCTGTTAGGAGGTTTCTTTACCTGACAGGATTGCAGTGTATCGTTTTGATTTGGAATGTTCTGCAGACTTTCTAATCTGGCGGGGCTCCCACCTCACCCCCCTGTTTGCGTATCAACAGCTGGATCAACAACAGAAGAAGAAGAAGAAGAAGAAGAAGAAGAAGAAGAAGAAGAAGAAGAAGAAGAATCCATCACAGTCATTGCACCTGAGCCTGTTATTGCCAAAACGAATCTCCGGACAGAGAATCGTGTCAGTTGAAAAACAACAAGGAAAAACTGTACCTCTATAAAGCTTTATGCAGACATAGCTTAGCCTTGCTACTGGTTTTCAGAAGCATGGCCACCACACACCCTGTGGTAAGGGATAAGGAACCTGTGATTCCTCCGACGCTGCTGGACTACAACTCCCATGAGTGCCAACTTCTGTCCACGATAGTTGGATGCTGGGAGTTGGAGTCCAACAATATTTGGAGGCTCAGAGGTTCCCCAGCTCCAATTCACACCTAATGGGCAAGAGGCAACAGAGTGTGAGAGAAATTCCACTTCTGAGATGTCGGCTCTCCTTCCTCTCTTGCCCCTTCAGCCCCTCCTGAAGCCCTCAAATTATGCTCCAGAAGGCAAGGGGACACTCTGAAGAAGATCTGGAGGCAGCAGAGGAGAAACCAGAAACCTCCTTGCGCAAAGCTGATCTCTGTTGCACAAATGGGGAGATAACATTGGAAGTCACCCACAATGTTCTTTTGAAATTGTTTTTCGAATATTGTCAGTTAAATTATTATTATTATTATTTTTAAAAATAGACATACAAAGATCTGGGCAAAGACTCAATGCAGATATTACCCTTTTATGCTCCTTTTAAAACATCTGTCTAAGAAAGATGCTTAAGAATGAGCTACTGCCTTAAAAAAAAATCAGTTAGAATTAAGAGTTGTTAACTGTTCTAACGTCGTGTTTAGAACAACATCTCTTCATGCTCTGACTGGCTTGAATGAAGCCTTACCTTCATCTTTAAAAAATAGGACTCTTTATATTAAATAGCCAGAGATAACCTTTACCTTTTAAAATCTATTTTTCAATCACCATTTATACCAAGTTATGTTAATTTATTGGGCCTTTGGATCCATGCATCGTTTTCTGTGCTTTTGGTCACTGCCAAAGAAATAATCTGCAATGATCACGACTAAAAATCTTAACTGATCACTGCTCTCAAGGAGCGTTTTCTTTAAAAAAATAAATCCTTCATACAAATTTTCCTTATTTAAAGCTGTTCAGATATTCCATGTGCAAAATTTAACTTCTTTCATTTTCTGTTCCCCCCCCCCAAAAAAAAATAGCTTACTTACAAAACATTTAATCAATAAAAGGAAGAAAACATTGTCCATCCTTTTCTTTCCCTAAGGCTGCAATTCTACCTCTATACTGGGGAGTAAGTCCATTTGAACAAATTTGGGATTTACTCCTGAGTAAACATACACAGGGAGTGCACGGTCAAAATGTTGTTTTGCAACTACTGCAGAAGAATTTAAGCTGAGTTACTGACTTCAGCCTTTCCTCCTTCTTTTAATCTTTCCACAACTCCACAATAATAATTTTCTAGTCCACTCAAATCACATGAATTTTTCCTCTCTGCTGTGGCATTGCAAAATTAGGATTGGGGTCCCGCCAATTTAGTCACTGCTTTTAAGGGTTACAGTGCCTGTAAGGGTTACTTCTGACTACTACATAACTCTCCTTCCTTCAGGCAGACATATCTGAGCTTCTCCCTGCAGAAGCATATTTCATTTCCTCCTCCTCCTCCTCACTTTCCAAGAACATTTCTTAAAATGTCAAGTGCATGTACTCCTATCACTTCTTCCACACAAGCCGCGATTTCAGCACCGACTGAAACAAAACCCGCGGCAGGCAGCTCTCAGAAGATGGAGGTGTCAAGATAACTGGGTGGCCCCTAGGGATTTGTTTTCTCTCGTCTCGTTGCGCAGAACTAGAAACAGCGACGGTATACCAGATCAGAATCTCTCCCCTTTAAAGAACCCCGATTTACGTGGCACGCAAGCATCGCTCCCCTGTTCCACTGAGCTGGTATTTGAATCCTCAAAGTGACTGAGGAAAGAGAGGTGTCGCAGTGGCCCCTATGCTCTTGCTCAAACGCCAAGCGTGGAAAATAACCTTTAAGAACTTTCTTTTTTTTTTTTAACTGCCATACACTGCCATCCTTTCCCATACACCACAAAATATACCTTTAGGAAAGCGGGAAGGGAAGGGATTGCTGGTGGGTTGTGGGGGAGAGGTGGTAAGTGGGAGAGAGCTGAAAAAATTTCTGCTTCTGCTGTTGTGCATAAGTAACCCTGTGTGCTGTTCTTAAAAGGCAACGTCCAGTATTTGGGTAAGAGAGTCCGGATGCTGCTGCAGAAGGCCGCTCAGGTCAGAAGGGGCTCGTCGTCCGCAGCCCAGTCGGCAGACGCACTTCCGCTCTCGGAGTCGGGGACGGTGAGGGACACCAGAAGGACATCATCCTCATCTTCAGGGGACGGAGGGGCACTGAGGGGATTGCCTGCCTCCACAGAGCACGGCAGCGCAGGGGAGAACAGCCGTACGCGGATAGAGCGCATCATCCCCGAGAACCGTGGGGTGGGAGGGGGCGGGGCCTGGGGCTCTGGCACAGGCTCAGCAGGCGGGGGCGGGGCCTTCTGGGGAAGAGGCGGGGCTTGCTCTTCCAGCTGGCCGGAAGTTGTGTTTTCCTCTCCAGGTAGTGGCTCAGGCAAGGTATCCGGAGTGGAGTGTGACGAAGAGGTGGTGGTGGTGGTGGCAGCAGCAGCGGCAGAAGTGGAGGTGGTTGGGGCAGACCGAGGCAGCAGTCCCAACCGCCTCATGCGCCTCGCCAAGCGGCGCAGGAAGCGGCTGCGATGCGGGCGGCGGTTCCCAGCAGTGGCAGTGGCGGCGGCTGTGTCGTGGCGGAACATATGCAGCAGAGACCTCAAGTTCCCCAGCACTGAATTCTGAAATGAAAGAGCAGAGGGAAGGGTGGTGAGGAATTAGGACAGACCGAAAACCAAACACAAGTGTGTTTACCTGGCAGGGAGAGTCCCTCAAGGAATCCCGGGAGGGCATATTTACCCATTCATTAATTTATTACCTTTGCAACCTGCCCGTCCCACTCCCCAAAGCCCAGTGTGGCAAACATGTCAAAGCAGTACAATGTAAACTAGAAAAGGTTTTTGAAACATCAAAAATGCAAATCTGGAAGACACTAAAAACAATTGCATTCCCTCACAGTTACTAATTTCAACATTTTCAGTAGCCATCATCAGTCAAATGCCTGGGTAAACAGGGATGTTATAAAAATTTATCCTGAAAGCCAATAATGAGGGAGACAGGTGCACCCCACCAATGAGTGCATCACACAAATGCAGAGCCACCACCAAAAAGTCCCTGTTATGGGTCAACGCTATCCAGGCAGCAGCCAGAGGTGGTAACTCATGCCTCTCCTGGTATGCCCCACAGAGGAACTTACGGTCTTCAAATAAAAACATCTTGAAGGTCCCAGGCCTCAGAGAGGTTAGGCTGGCCTCAACTAGAGCCAGGGCTTTTTCGGCTGCGGCTCCATCCTGGTGGAACGCTCTGTCACAAGAGACAAGGGCCCTCCAGGACTTGACATCTTTCCGCAGGGCCTGCAAGACAGAGCTGTTCCACCAGGCCTTTGGTCAGGGCGCAGCCTGACTCCCTCCTTTGGCAATCTTTACAATACTTTAGTTTATGGTTGCCATCAATTTTGATTTTAATTAATTCTTTGATGTTTTTATAATGTTGCACTATTTTAGTGTTGTTAGCCGCCCTGAGCCCGGCTTCGGCTGGGGAGGGCGGGATATAAATAAAATTTATTATTATTATTATTATTATTAACATTAAAAAGGCCTCCCCTGCCAATCATAGGGCCTGAGATGGTCAATATGTTGGGAAGACTCCAGTAAGGTATTTACGCTCTCTTTCTACAGATGCATGCCCTACAGTTCCTTTGCTGGGCACACCTATTATTCAGATCTTCGCATCTTCGCTTGCGGTGGTCCCAGAGTTTTCAGAGCCCTCTTCAGAACTGAGTGATATGGGAGGCTGCAATACTGATGTTCATTGCAGGCCCTCAATATGGCGAGAGCTACTTGACACAGCCTCGCCCGAGTGCTCTTGTTGCCTATTGCTCCTCAAAACTCCCGGCTCAGAGTCCCCAGACTTCTGCCTCAAAGACACGGCTTTCTAAGAATGAATTGCATCTTAATATGAGGGCCATTTCCCAGCTGTGGTTATAATTGGCCCGAGCCATATGGATATCCCATCGTACAAGCAATGGAGCTTACAGAGAGGCATCTGTGCAGTTTGCAATCCCAGTGGCAGCCAAGTAGCCAGAATAATGTAACATCTTAGACCTCAGAGACAATTTCAATCTTGCCCGGCTACGTGGGGAGACATGGGGAGTCAAGACATGGGGCACTCATAGGAATCTTTCTGGTAGAGTGGACAAACAAAAGGCTTTGGGGAGCGTTTCTCACACACACAAAAACGAAGAGAGTGGGCCCTGTACATTTTGCCTCATACCTCAGGTTCTACAAATGTTAGGAATTTGCTGACCTGATGAGGGTGCTCCGTGGGGAAGCCTTCCACGGGGGGGATGACGCCGCGAGCAATGAGTTGCCCATAGGAAGGCGGCGCCTGCCGTTGCACCAGCCGGGCCTCCATCCGCGACAAGGGGGATAAGATACTGTGGGGAGAAAGAGACGACACAAAGTGTGAGACGAGAGCTGAACCCATCACCCCTCTCCATCCCTCAATAACATTCTTTTCTTATCCCTCCTCAACTCTCCCTCTCTCTGTCTGAGTGGAAGTTTCTAACTTCAACTTCCTTTCACGTCATAAGAACAGACGATGCGCCCTGCTGGATCTGGCTGGGGGCTGTCCAGCCCAACATCCTGTTCCTACAAGTGGCCAACCCAATGTCCACAAAAAGGAACAGGGTGCAATGGCACTCTCCCCAAACGTAGTTCCCACTGCCTCCGGCCATGCAGGTGGAGCATAGCCCCTGTGGCCAGCAGCCACTGATAGCGTTATCCTCCACAAATTCGTCCGATCCTCTTTTAAAGCTGTCCAAGTTGGGGGTCCTCACTGCTTCTCATAGGAACAGATTCCATAGTTTTAACTATGTGCTGTGAGAAGAAGCGCTTTATTTTGTCTGTCCCGAATCTTCCAACATCCAGTTTCGTTGGATGCTCCCGAGTTAATTTTCATCGCCCACATTTTCCAGCTCTACAATATCTCCTGTTAAAACGGCAACATTCTTTACAGGGACCCAGGCAGAGGGCCTTCTCGGTAGTGGCGCCTGCCCTGTGGAACGCCCTCTCAGAAGATGTCAAGGCAATGAACAACTATTTTACTTTTAAAAGACAACTGAAGGCGGCCCTGTTTAGGGAAGTTTTAAATGTTTGACGCTGTATTGTTTTTAATATTCAGTTGGAAGCTGTCCAGAGTGGCTGGGGAAACCCAGCCAAATGGGTGGGTATAAATAAATTATTATTATTATTATTAGGCAATAGCTGCACCCACAGCGGCTAGGCCACTGGTTTACCATGTCCATCGGGCTCCTCAGCTGCCGCCCACAGCAGCCATCCCATCAGGCTACAGGAACAGAGGGATAAGATGGCAGGATCTTGCTATCACCTCTACTGAGAAAAGCCAGCAGCTTTCCTTGAACCGTCCAGCAGGCTGTTACAAAAGCTCTGGCATTTAAGACAGACTTTGCTTTTTCCCTCCGGATCCTTTCTTCCTTTCATGTTATACCTTTTGGACTGTAAGCCTGAGGGCAGGGACTGTCTTATCATGGACATTTGTAAGCTGCTCTAGGAGCCTACTTCTGGCTGAAGCAGGGTGGATAAAAATCAAGGATTTTAAAAAATAAAAAATTCAGATTTTTAAAATAAAATGCTTTGTAAGGATAGTTACACTATAGCCTAAATGCTATTCATCAGCAAATAAGGATTTGTTTTAAGTTTTTCATGTGCGGTAACACTCAGTCTGTTTTTTTTAAAAAACAGACTGAGTGTTACCACACATGAAAAAATTAGAAAAAATTGTTTAACCACATCAGTTAACAAACATGGATACATATGCTATAATGTTATTGTTTTAGTTAAATAAATTGTTTAAATTATTATTAAGGAAATTGTTATTTTTCTCCTTCCAATCAAGTACAGCAGAAAAGTTGTACCAATATAAACAGTTAACTTATTAAACCTCACAATAATTTCATAATCATCTGTCCATGTATTTCTAATAGTATAACCATATCTGTAATTTTTGATATAACTGTAAAAATAACTCTGAAAACTTATTGTTCAAAAAATGAAACTTTCATCTGCATGTAAATATTAAGATTATACCAGCAAGAATGAGTCTTTCTGTAAAAAATGATTTAAATCAAGTCTTACTGACTAGTAATTTAGATCGATTTGATTTAAATTAAATCCACCCTTGGCTGAAGAGGAGGGTATTTAAGCAAATAAAGCAGATTTCTATACACCAGGGTACCATGATCACTGCACAGTACTTCCTGAGGACATCTGTCTTCCCTCTCTGTATGGCTCCATTCCTATACTTCCCACCCGCCTTCCCAGTCCTGCCCCCCCAGTTTCCATCGCTCTCCGCATTTTTGATATCTCATGTGCACATTCCCTAAGCCCCAGCCTTGCCCCTCGCTCCCCGGCTGCTCCTCTCACCCAAACTCGTGGCTGCGGAGGGCATACAGTCGGCAGGTGCAGCCCAGCGCGATCACCAAGAGAAGGCCGCACACCAGGCTGCCGATGACGGCCGCCGTCACAACTTTCCGCGGGAGGACATAGGAGCAGTCCGCCTCGTCGGAGGCATCAATGCAGTCCGCCTGCCCGTCGCACACCCAGCTCTCGTAGATGCAGCGCCCGTCCCGGCACCGGAAGTTGCCTGGCTGGCACGAGTAGCAATGGCGCTCGTCCGCAGCGTCGGCGCAGAAAGTCTGGTAGTTGCAGCGGTCGGCCGGCCCGTAGCAGCCGGCCTCGCCGATCCCACGACCCCCGCAGGGGTACTGCCCCACCGGGCAGCCTTTGCAGCCGTCCTCATCGGCGCCGCTGGCGCAGTCCCAGAACCCGTCGCAGCGCTCGGCGGCGCTGTAGCAAGTGGCCCCCTCGCCGTCGCCTCCGCCGCAGGGGAAATCCCACGGGACGCAGAAGCCCCGCACGTGGTAGGTGGCGTTGAAGCCGCGGCCTGATGTTCCCGGCGCCGCCTCGTAGGACACCCACGCACGGCTGGAAGGCGAGTCCACGGCGACCACTTTCTTGTTGCTGGTGTAGTCGAGGTTGCGTAGCAAGCGGGGGCGCGGCGTGGATCCGGGCGCCCCCTCGTACACCCTCAGGGAGTCCCCGACGCCCAGGCTGAGGGCCGTGAAGCGGATGCTCAGAGGCCGGCTGTCGTGGGCGTTGAGGGCCCACTGGCAATGCGCGGCGCCCAGGTAGGAGTCAGAAGCGAAGCCAGGCGAGAAAAAGATGCCGTAGAAGTTGTCCAGGGTGAGGTTGCAAGGGAAGACGGGTGGCCTGCTGGCTTCTGGAGCAGAGAAAGAGAGTGAGGGAAAGGGTGTGGAAAACACAGAACGAAGCTGTCAGAGGGACTGATAGGAAACCAAAAGAGGCATGGGATGGGCAGGGCCAATAATATACAGATTAGTATTCCATCAGCTTTGGAGATGTGTGTTGGTGGTAACCCCCACAACAACATATTTATACCCCGCCCATCTGGCTGGGTTTCCCCAGCCACTCTGAGTGGCTCCCAACAGAATATAAAAAACACAATAAAGCATCCAATATTAAAAACTTCCCTAAACAGGGCTGCCTTCAGATGTCTTCTAAAAGTCAGATAGCTGCTTATTTCCTTGACATCTGATGGGAGGGAGTTGCACAAGGTGGCTGCCACCACCGAGAAGGCCCTCTGCCCGGTTCCCTGTAGCTGCACTTCTCGCAGTGAGGGAACCGCCAGAAGGCCCTCGGTGTCTGGGCTGAACGATGGGGGTGGAGACGCTCCTTCAGGTATACTGGGCCTTTGAGGCAGTTTAGTGCTTTAAAGCTCAGCACCAACAGTTGAATTGTGCTCGGAAATGGCAGGGATGGGGAACCCCTTCAGTTCTGATTTCTCTCACTTCTGATTTTTTCAGCCTTGCGGTTTTCTTTCCTCATTCGCAAATCAGTTTGTGGTGGTTGTTTTTTAAATAAGAAAGAAGGGAGACCCACACTTTAGATGAAAAATAGCACCCCACCCACGAAACGCAGGGATAGGAGGTCCATGTATACATGCGTGTGTGTAGAAGGAGATGGATAACTGGAAACAATAATCAGGGAGAGAAATTGATGAGGAGAGAAGCTTCCGTTTTCTTCCCATAATGCACCAGGGCTGTGGACTCTGCCGTACCTCTCTCATATTTCAGCTGAAACCCATCTCCTGTCATGAACTTCCAGTTGTAACTCAGGGTCACGTTGCCTCCCTTTATCCGGAGGGGCTCAGGAGTGTGGTAGCCACAGATTTTCCAAGGGGATGAAGGGAGCGAGGCTGACTGGATGATCAGCATCTCCGAGGTACAGGAGAGATGAAAGCCCTGGAACCTGTGGAAGGAAAAGGGAAAGAGATCAAGAGAGATCAAGTATGCATGCCAACTTTTGCTTCTATGTGTTGCTCCCCAGGAAATCTGAAGGATGTGCTCATGTGAGGTTGGTTTCCGGGCCCAACTAAAAGTGCTCCCTTCTCACCTGATACTGATGATCTCCTCAGGGTCGGCCAGAATGACCCAGCTACAACTGCTGTATGTCGTCCCTTGGGAAGAAGGGCTACGGATCTGGCCTTGCGGCTCCCTCCGGATGTCAGGGTAGCCTTGACAGACAGCTGTGGGAGGAAGGAGAAGGTCAATGAAGCAACGTTGAGCCCCTTCTCCATACTCCCAGCTCCTCCTGACTTTCTTTTATAGTTCCCCTTCATAATACAGTGGTACCTCGGTTTTCGAACATCTCGGAAGCCAAACGTTTCGGCTCCTGAACGCCAAAAACCCGGAAACAACTGCTTCAGTTTTTGAATGCTTTTCAGAAGCCAAATGTGCCACAAAACGGTTTCCGTACTGAGTTTCCAAGAAGCAAATGCTTCCGAAAATGGCGTGATTTGGTTTGCGAACGTTTTGAAAGTCAAATGGTCTTCTGGAGCAGATTATGTTCAAAAACCGAGGTATCAAGATCTTTCTAGGCATCATAGTCTCCATGGTCATTTCAGGAGTCTCTCCCTTGCTGTCACTTATCCCTGAAATGGCTACCACCACCCCACTCTGCTCAGTGCCATCCTCAGTCCTTTCCTTCTCCTTCTGAGCCTTTGTCATGGCATCCTGGTTCTCCAAACCCAATGCGGAGATAGCCAGCTATTTTTGGACAGCAACTTTCATCACCCCTTACAAGTGCTGTATTGGCTGTTGGCTACCCTTGCCTTTCCCTCAGGGGTGGTGAATGTGTGACACCCCAAATATTGATGGACTGTAATTTTCCTCATCCCTGACCAGGAGCCATGCTGGCTGTGGCTGAGGGGAGCTGGAGTTCCACAAAGTCTGGAGGGCCACAGGAATCTTATTTCTAGCAAACTACTATTTAGGCGGCTGCATAAAAGTAAAACTAGGCCGCAATACGAGCCTGCAATGGCCTATCTGGTCCAGCATCCTTTTGTGGGAAATCCACAAGCAGGATTCGAACACAAGAGCATTTTCTCCTCCTGAGGTTTCTAGCAACTGGCGTTCAGAAGCATTACTGCCTATAACCACAGAGGCAAAGAACAGCCATTACGGCTAGCAGCTACTGATAGACCTTCTTGTGCCTAATCCCTTTTTAAAGCCACACAAGATGGTCATTGCTGCCTCCTGTGGGCACAAATCCCATAGTTTAATCATGCACTGATTGAAGAATGGCTTCATTTTATCTGTCCGATATCTTCCAACATTCAGTTTTGTTGGATGTCTGTGAGTTCTCCTGAGGAGGAGTTTAAGGGGGGGAAATAGCGTATTTTTCACTCTATAAGACACACCAGACCACAAGACGCACCTAGTTTTTGGAGGAGGAAAACAACAACAACAAAAAATATTCTGAATCTCAGAAGCCAGAACAGCAAGAGGGATCGCTGCGCAGTAAAAGCAGCGATCCCTCTTGCTGTTCTGGCTTCTGGGATAGCTGTGCAGCCTGCATTCGCTCCATAATACGCACACACATTTCTCCTTACTTTTTAGGAGGGAAAAAGTGAGTCTTATAGAGCAAAAAATACGGTAGTTTTAAAAGTCATGTGTCTGTTTCCCAATTTGAACCTTTTTACATGGTTTTGTACACACTGTGGTGCACACGTTATGCATTGCGACTTGCAGTTACGTTTATTGATTGTAGTTCAGTAGTTACTTATTGCAATTGTTAAGGGTGAATCTCTTGTTTAACAATGATTTGCTGATGTTTTGAGAGTTGGTTTTATTGTGTACTATGACCAACAGACAATTCAACATGACTTTATCTGATATAAGTAATTCCATTTGAAAGTTATGCCTTATTACGACTTTTTGTATTGGATCAGATTATTATAAGGCGTGTGCTGTTTGCTGCGTATTTTGTTACTGTGAACCGCCTTGGGTATCGTAATATAGAAAGGAATTATACAAATTAAAAATGAAATGAAAATGAAAAGTTATGAGAGGGGGGAAAAAACGTTTCTCCATCTCCTTTTTTCCAGGACATGCATAATTTTATAAATTTTCTATCACGTCTCCCCTCACTCACTAAGTCTCAAATTCCTTTCCTCATAGGAATCGCTCCACCCCCTTGACAATTTTTGTTACTCTTTTCTGGACCTTCAAATATAAAGAATACCCCCCTCCTCCGCACCCACCTTCCCTCTCTGCCCCATGCCTTGTGCCCCCACCTCTACCCCCCAACTCACCCATGTGGGAGGAGTTGCTCTCAGTGGGCTGAAACCCACCTAGGGAATAGAAAGGAAAGAGAAAGTCAAATTTCAGACAGGCTGTCTGTGTTAAGTCTGCTTATCTGAAAAACACACAAACGAAGGACTTCCTGGTATGTTGAAGGAGCACATTCATTGTGGCCTAAGCCTCCATTAGGTTGGAGTGCACTTTGCCAGAGTTCAGCTGGTAGATAAATACTCATGCGTGGCAACAACAACAAACAATACCTTGCCAGCATAGAACACCTTTGCAACGGTTGCCGATTTGCTACCCAGCCATGTGGCTACTCTTCGTATATAAAGCCCTCAGCAGCTTGGGAATAACATACCTGCAATATGTTTACAAAGGGTTTTATTTCTTTATATGTCCACTTGGCCACTTCAGTCTGGGGAACTGTTATAGGTGCCATATATTGTCTGTTCCACATTGGAAAGAAATCAGTATTATAGTGTGGCAATAGCCACACTTTGGAACGGCTCAGGACCGCAATACCTCAAGGATTGCCTCTTTTCATATGAACCTGGGATCATCTTCTGAGGCCCTTCTTTGTGTGTCTCCTCCTCAAGAGGTCTGGAGGGTGGCAACACGAGAACGGGGCCTTCTCTGCAGTGGCTCCCTGTTTGTGGGATGCTCTCCCCAGAGAAGTTCGCCTGACGCTTTCAATATACATCTTTAGGTGGCAGGCAAAAATGTTCCTTTTTAACCAGGCCTTTGGTTGATGCGATTTACATCCTATGCCCTTTTAAAATGTGTTTTTTTGGGGGGGGGGGGGCTACTTTTATTTTTATTAGGTATTTTGTGGTTTTATATCTTGATTTTATTCTGTGAACAGCCCTGAGATCCCCAAGCATAGCGCAGTATATAAATTCAATAAATAAATAAAATAAAATAGTAATAACAACAACTCCCTGCCCATTGATACCAGACAAGCACCTTTGCTATACTCTTGCTATATGCCTGCTAAAATAATTTTGTTTAGGCAAGCCTATCCCGACAGGCAGAAGAACACTGACATGTGTTTTAATGTGGTTTGTAGCTGATAATTGATTTTAATTATCTCTAAATGTTTTACTTGAGGTTCCTGCATTGCAGGGTGTTGGATTAGATGACCCTGGAGCGGGTCTCTTCCAACTCTATTTATTCTATGCAATACTTGTTTTTATCTTTTTTTTTAAAGACTGATAACTTCTTTTTGTAAACTGCTTTGAGGCTGGTTTGTTGTTGTTGCTATATAAAACAGTCTATAAATTCTATGAACTAAATACACAAAACCCCTTATAAACAGAAAGGTGAATAGCCTGTTAAAAACAAGATAAGAAGAGAGCAACCCTTTGCAATATATATATATATATATATATATATATATATATTCCTGGACTACTGTGACTCCGAGGTCAGCAGCAGAGTGCCCCGCAAGACCATAGTGTGTCTTCCAGAGTTTTCAGAACACTGACATATTTTGATGTCAGACTTCTCTCAGATTGGAGAATCAGACTACCAGAGAGGTAAACAAGGCCTTTGACAGGTTGCCTGCAGGAAGCAGAGGAGATTCAGAGCAGGTTTGACCTGGCGCATGACTCAGAGCAGATTCTGCTCCCCATATGTTTTAGAGAGTGAAGTTCAAAACAACTAGAGGCACCAGGTTGGGGAAGCCGGGCAGGAAGGCTATTAGGCCGAACTCCAGAGTCTCAGGTTTCCTCCATCAGGTATACACCGGAATGAATGCAAGGAAAATGCTTAAACTCGCTCCAGTCATCGCAAGGCTCCCTGTATCCCATCCATCAAGGTAGCTTCCTCCTCACCTGGGCTGATACCAGGTCTCCTGGGAGAAAAGGACTCCCAGGTGCAACAAAGGTCCAGTGACCCATAAGTGCAAAAAGGACTGCGCTGACCCTTTTTTTTTTCAGACCTGGGGTTAATGTCCACACCAGTGGATTGGCCATCACCACTTCGCTTAGGTTTAGAGACCAAACTCTACAGGTGTGCCTTTGAATGGGCAGATCTCTGCCCCCACCCCTAGCCACCCAAAATGTGGGGTGCTGCAAAGGACGACCTTTGACCCTCCAGGCTTTGCTGGACCACAACTGCCATCATCTCTGACCACTGGATATGCTGGTCGGAACTGATGGGAACCGGAGCCCTGGCATATCTTGGGGAGGGGGCACAGACTGAGTCCTCCCCCCTCGCCATCATTTCATCAACTGGGCACCCTATGAAAAGAGGCGCTTGTGCCCCCCAAAGGCAAGCCGACCCCGCGCCCAACGCGCCCCTCTCTCTTACCCAGGAGGAGCGCCAGGAGGAAGCCCCGGGCGAGCCCCGAAGGCGTCGGCATCTTGGGGGGCCCCATCGCCCCCTCCGCCCGATTCCCCGTCCTCTCCGGCGCCTCTTGGGTTCCCACGCGTCGTGGCCCCGGAGGAGGAAGCCAGATCTCAAGGCTGGTCGGTGGATCCTTCCTTGGGGATGGTCGAGAGGAGATAATCCCCCCCAAAGGAAAAGACTCCCCCGAATCTGCGAGGGAAGCCGGCCGCTTTCACTTTCTCGCGCCTTTCCCTCCCCCCCAGCTTTGACCTCTACGCCTCCATCCCCGGCCCCTTTGCCAAGTCAGCGCGGCTGGTGGCCCATCGCCGCGGCCTCGGGCCTAGTGGCGCCCCGTTCCGCCGACTCCTCCCCGGGGTTTCTTGTTTTTCGGGGTGTTTTTTCCTGGCGCCGCAGAGGACGCGTCCCCGTCGCCCTCCTCTCCGCCCCGAATGTTTGCAAACTTTTGTTTCCTCCTTCCACTTCCTGCCTTTGCAACTTTCTCAGCCCGTGGCGGGGAGGAGCGCGGGGTGGGGTGGGGGGGTGGAGAGGTGGAGGGGCGAGCCACGTGACCTCTTCCTTCCTGACCCTCCCCTTTCCTCATTCCTGTTTTCACACGCACACCCATCCTCCTCCTCTTTTTAACTACTTCGTGGCACTGCCAGCGATTTTTGCATTTAATTATCCCCCCCCCCACCGGTGGGTATGTGGGGAAAGACTCAAAAAAGGAAAAAGAGAGAGAGGGAGAGACTCTCCCGATCTGAAAACGAAGCAGGACCCACAAAAAGCAATAGGGGGCATTAAACCGGAGTGACACCGGTGTTTACATGAAAACCTGATCTTTCAAACAATTCCCACCCCTCTCCTTCTTGAATCCTTCCCATCGAAAAGGATCGAGCGGAAGAGTCAGCTCCCCTTTTTGTGATCCTGCTTGCCCTGGGGGGAATAAATACCATTTCACACCCACCCCACCAAATTGTCCGAAGTTATGTGGGTCTGTCCTTTTAAGAGTGGGCGCTCCTAATCCCAACCTCCTCCCCTTCCCGGACTCCGCCGTTGGCCAGCGTTTGGCGCCATCTAGCGTCTCCGGCGCGATTTTGCAAGCCGGGACAAGAAGGGGAGCCAAGCGCCACCCAAGCCTCAAATTGCAGGTTTCAAATTTGCTTGCTCAGGCTGCAGCTTGCATTCCTCCCCCATCGCCCCCGTTTCCTATTGCCAGCTTTAACCCTTTTTGCGAAGAGTTGCATCTCATCCATCATTGCCTCTCCCCAGCTGTTTCGCCCTTCTTTTTTCTTCCTTCTTCTGCCTGCCCCAGAATAATCAGGATGATTAATATATAGTTTTACTGAATGCAAGCAGGCAACAGAGTGTGCTAACAACATTCCTGCTAACATCAGAAGCAGGGAGCGCATTTATATCCCAACTAGCTTCTAGCACTCTGGCCCTCCTAGGTAGCTTGATGACCAAAACAGCAGCAGCAAGGAAACCCAGTGGTACTAACCTGTCACAGTGGCATGTGCAAAACTAAAACAGGCCCTCACCAAAACCAATAGGTAAATATTCCACTATTATCTATACTAGCTTGCCATGATACCTCAGGGTATTATGTGCAGAGTCTAGAATCTAATCTACAGTGCGCAGGATTTTCCCCCTAACCAGAACTCATGAATGCACTTGATAAGGGATTGTTTATGGATAGGTTCTAATTTTCACTTATTTTATAGATTGACTGGGCAACTGCCATTTAGCAGGGACTTCCTAGGGGGCCAAAGAGGGGGGGTACCAAGTAGCTGGGATTTTTCACACACCTTCTTATGCAAAAGGATCGGAATGCAGTAATGGAGCCAGGAATAACCACTATGGGACAAATATTCTGTGGCACAGGGTTTAATGTCACCTTGAATGAGTCAGTGTCTCTCAGCAGAACCTACCTGACAGGTTTGTGGTGAGAGTAAAATGGGGGGAGGGGAGGAGAAGGAACTGTAGCTCCTTCGAATAAGGGTGATATGAATTTATAATAAATCTAACAGTCAAATAATAAGATATGAGCCCGAGCACTTTGGAGCTGGAACATGCAAGCCATTATAAAGACAATACAATCTTTGACCATGTGCAGAGTGCACTTCCACTCACATCACACACCAACCTAAACCCATTCCCACTAAATTAGAGGGTAGTCCTTTCACATCAAGCTTAATCTCTGGGATCTCTGGAATTCGGAACAGCGATTTCCCCCTTCCTTGTGCACTATTCCCAAACAGGCAAGCAGCGCTCTCGAAGTATTTTTTGCAGCATTTGGGACTTTTTAGAGAAAAGGCCAATAAAAGGTGGCATGATAGAATTTTGTAAAATTATGCATAGCATAGAGAAGGTGGATGGAGAATATTTGTCGCCCTGCGTTTCATTGCACTAGAAACTGCTGGGTATTCCCTTCTCTTTTAAGTGCATGTCTATGGAATCCTAACCCTAATCCTAACCAAGAGCGATGGCCTTTTCCCAAAAGTACGGTATATTCTGCACGAAGAGCAAAAACACACACACACACAAAACATTTTCTTTTTTTTCCTCGTTCCATGGAACTTGGATCTCTTGCTGTCGGTCTCCAGACGTGGTTCCTGGCGTTTACATTTTGCTGATCCCAGATTTTTAATTTTTTTTTTAAGGTTTCCCACTTCCTCTTTCTCCTTTGCCCTATGCATTTTCTCTTCTTTTCTTGTGCTGGCTGGGTCCCAGGACTCCTGGGGTTCTTCTCTAGAAAGGGGAAGCATGCTCCAGTGATCATACAGATTAAATCTGAGCCGCCCCCCCACCCCACCCCACCATACCTGGGAGGAAGGATGTAGATGCTTGCGGTGGGTGTAATGAGATTGCAAAAGGAGGTCATTTGATGGGTGGGTAGGGGGGTAGGCAGAGAAGCAGGATTCCTCAGTTACAGCTGGGGGGGGGGAGAGGAAGGGAGCTAGGTGCCACCAGGACTAATGGGTTTTGTTTTGGTGGTTACCAAGTTATAGCTAAGCTCCCCAGTGGGGGAGAGAAATGCAGGATGCAGGACTCTTGAATTCCATCCCTTGATCCGGGAGGGATCTTGCGGGCTAGAGAAGGCAGAGCTGAGAGAGAGAGAGAGAGAGAGAGAGTGAGAGAGAGAGAGAAGAGAAGAGAAGAGAGAGAAGCCCCCAGGTCTTCCCACCGCCTCCCCCACTTTGGCTGAAGTGGCCAAGAGGAGTCTCTCTTCTTCCAACTCAGCAAAAATCAGTGTTTGCTGAGTCAACTGTAGGAGCCAGTGTCCCCACCCAGCAGGGGAGCAGACAAGGATCAGAGAGAGACATGCAGGATGGGGGGAGAAGGAGGGGGGATAATTTTTTGCTGAGAGGGGAAGCCCACATCATTTGCAAAATCAACATCCTCCACTGACTTGACTTGCTTCCCCTACACACCCTTTCGATTTCCTTCCTATTAGTCCTCTTGAAAGGCTGCAGGTTCACTTTTAAGCTGCCGTGCTAACAATTTACCTGGTTTATTGGCAAATTCAGAAATTTTCCTGTTTCATTAGTTTAATTTTCTGTTCAGTCTCTCGATTCGCTCACATCGAGAATTGTGCTTGCAGAAGTTTGATCGCTTGGGCAATGTTTTTGTCCTTTGGTTTTTAAATTAACTCCTTCTCCTTTTCCAATACAGTGGCAGCAGCAATGGTTGGATGTTTTGAAATCCACCAGAGGCAGTAAGGCACTGGTGCCAGCTTTGAAAACCTCTCAGCCCACTAGCTCCACCCCTTTCTCCTTTGACCATACCCACTTAGCACTGCATCACAAGCTTGGCCACACCCTTTCTGCGGGAAGCGGTTGTATATGTGGAAGTAAATGCGGCCTCTGAGAATGCACAGAGTGCCATCCTCTCAGCCTCTGCACACGTATTTGCAATTAACAAGTAGAGCTTCTGGAAGGTGGGAGAAAGTGTTTTGAATGTGCTTTAAGCATGCTCACGCTCCTGTCTCAGCGAGTCTACACTGGCTTGGTCATGTACACAGAATTGAAGAGGGCAGGATCCCCAAGGACGCGCTCTATGGGGGGCTGGCTTCAGGCACCAGACCAATTCTGCGTTACAAAGATGTCCACAAATATGACATGAGTGCTGGCAATATCAACCTGGCCGCGTGGGAATCCCTTGCAGACGAACCACAGAACCAGGAGACAGACAGACAGGTTGTGTACCCACAGTGACCAGAGGAGGAATGGCTGCTGGGAGGAGTGCAGAGAAAAGAGATGCTGCAACAGCGAAACTGGATGTATTGATCTGCCCTGGCTGCAATAAACATGTCTCTCCCGTATTAGTCCCTACAGCCACAGCAGGCGCCGTAACTCTCCAATGGTTTGAATTAATCCCCAAAGGCGCACTTTTCCATTGTCTCCCAAGACAGACGGACGCCAGCTCTTGTCTGCAGCCCTAGCATTAGGAGAGAGGGAGAAAAACTGCATTCACGTCACATTTCTAAACAATACCAGTAGCACTGCAGAACTGGCTGTATTTGCTGATTTCTACCCTTGGGTTATGATGGTGTTTTCTTCCCTTCCCTTCCCTTCCCTTCCCTTCCCTTCCCTTCCCTTCCCTATAGAGACTCAGGGTGGATTACAGGGATGTATAAATGTAATGTTAATATCAGTTAAAAGCAAGTTGCAGGTGAGATAATAGGGTGGGTCATCTATATCCCTTTACCTATTTCTATATAGTTTCCAAGGCCAGGAAAAGCAAAGACCTGCATCTTTACTATACAACGGAAAGTGCATAGTGAAAGTGCCAGGACACAACTCTCTGGGGAGGAAATAGTTAAGAGCAGGGGTCAGCAAACTTTTTCAGCAGGGGGCCAGTCTACTGTTCTTCAGACCTTGTGGGGGGGGGCCCGGACCATATTTTGGAAAAAAATGAATGAATTCCTATGCCCCACAAATAACCCAGAGATGCATTTTAAATAAAAGGACACATTCTACTCATGTAAAAACATGCTGATTCCCGGACCATCTGCAGGCCAGATTTAGAAGGCAATTGGGCCAGATCCGGCCCCCTGGGCCTTAGTTTGCCTACCCATGGTTAAGAGGCTGCCACAGAAAATGCCCTCTTCCTGGGCTACTGCCCTCCCCACCCCCAACTTCTGAGGGCAGTGGAACTACCACCAAGGGCCCAGATCCCATCTAGATTTAATTCTTGGAACCAAAGTTTCAGCGCAAAGGTGTGTGTGTGTTTCATGTGTGGGGCGATAAAGCGATGCCAAAGTCCACAGCACACATACCTGGAATTACTCTTCCAAAACAGAGTTGGCTTTGCAGGCTTTGCCCTAGAAAGCAGGGCAGAGCTTGTTTTCCCTCTGCGGAAAGAGAGACCCTCTTAAAAGAGGCAGAGTGGTGAGAGATGGTGGGATGTGGGCTGCCTCAAATGGGAGCGGCCATCCCATAATCCTCAGGTGTGGTCTTAAGTAGGCACAGGGCAGGCCTCACCGGAGAATTCCCATGCCCAGAATTTGGCAATCGCCCAGTGCTGGCTGGCTGCTGCCACCCAGCGCTTCTGAACAGTCCATCCTTATCAGGAAGGAAGCCCCTAATGACTTCACGTTTCATATCCTCCCGCAAAGCGGATATTAGGAATATCTGGGTTTGCGCAGACCATTTGTGCGTCTGAGTCACCGCCTCTTGTAGACAAGATGCGCCCACCTGTCTGCCCTGCTAAGAAAAGCGGCGGTGCAACTTCTGAAATAGACGGTGCTCAAGCAAACCTCCAGGGCAGAGCAGCTGGAGCAGAACCTTGCTAAGTAATCCCCGCATTGTAACATGTTTGTCTTAACAACTCGGCAGAACACAACCCCAGGAAAGCCTTTGGCTCCAACCATTTCCTCACTTTCTCTGGAAGCCAAGACCACCGGTTTGCTCAGCCCAGCCCTCCTCTCTGGTCTGAAATCTGGGTGGGGGTGAGCTCTGGCTTGAAGCACATTGCACCTGGAGGTAGACGCAGAGTCCCAGGCCATAGCGTTTTTTTTGTTGACTGGAAAAGAAACCAGCATCCCAGCATCCCAGAATCACAGCGCCAGCTGTGGCTGCAGAGACTGGTAACTTGTAACTGCTGCCTCCCATGTTGTTTTTGCTGTTTTAGCAGCACTCGCCGACCTGTTTTGGGATGCAAGCCTGGGCAGTGTGTATGGAGGTCCTGGACTGGCCAGACAACAAGGCACACACACACACACCCCTTGCCCCGGTCTCACTTTTGTGGTCCAAACGAAAGCAGAGCAAAACATTTGGCAACAGCTTGGCTGCAGGAGTTGCCAGAAAGAGGCATACAAGACGCCTTCGAACCCCTTAGGGACTCCACTCCAGATCTGAGTAGGGTTTAAGATGTCCCACAAGACAGAGGGTACGGATTTGTCCTTGGGGTTGACTCCTAAAGCCCTTTCTCTCAAATGAGTATAGATACAAAGCAGCGGA